>NW_028270165.1:84710021-85012867 GCF_037043375.1 Chiloscyllium plagiosum
TATCCCTCTGCTCTCCACCTACTCATGCATCTGTACAGATGAACCTTTTTCTTTTTATAGATATTTTTATTGAAAATTTAACATGTTTTTACAAGTTTACAAATAAAAAAACCAAGTACAAACACTAATATACAATTAAATCTTAAATAAATAGCCAAAACCTGTCAAACAAAAAGAAGAGATACAGAGAAGAAAAAGACAAAACTCAACTACTAATCTAACCTATAACTAACCAGAGTGTATGATCAAATATCTTACATTATTCAAAAGAAAAAAAGATAACATAGCAATGAAGTAGTGAAGTACATGCTCGGAATGAGTTAACATCAAGTCGTAATAAAACCCGTATTCATGCGGGATTCCTCTCCCAAGGGACCCCGGACCAGCCAGAACTGTTACCTCAACTAAATGAAAGCCCTTGAAAGAATGGCCGAAATATCTGTATCTATGAAATTCAAAAAGGGCTGCCATATTTTATAGAATAATTCAGTTTTTTGGTGTACCATATTTGTAAGGAATACATTCCATGATTAATCTGTGCCAATTCAGTTTACCAAGATATTTTTTCTTGCATAGAAGGAGAGAATGGGAAATAATTTCCTCCCGTGCACATCCAGAGAAGGTAAGCTCGAGAAGCCCAGAAGAGGAGATACTGGATCTACTGTAATTTCCATTCCCAAGATTTCTGTCAGGGCGTTTACTACTTTGGTCCAGTATTTGAGGATCTTATGGCATGTCCATAAGCGGTGTGTAGGAATGCCCACCTCTGCTTTACATTTGGGACACATTGGCAAAATTTAGGACAGGAGCATCTCCAATCTTTCCGGTGCCATATGGGCCCTATGAAGTATCTTTAACTGAATGGCCTGGGTTCTGCTACAAATGGAGATTTTTTTTTGGCATTTTCCCAGATGTCATTCCACATTTCTGTAGAAATTTCCAGCCCCAAATCCTGATCCCATGTTCTAAGCAGATGGTCCATATCTTCCGACACTTCATCACGTAATAAATGATAAAGAGTGCTGACCAAGGGTACACCTATTGGCCACAACACTCTACGTTCTCTGATTTATAGAAAACATCTAATAGCGTAGTCGTCTTCTGTATGTAATTTCAAATGTAGAAGTATCGAAAGAGGTCTCCATTAGGTAATCCAAATTCCTGATGCAGCTGTTCAAAAGACATCTGGACCCCCTTCTCAGACAGATCCCCTAAACAGGAGATACCCCTGGATCTCCAGGATTTGAATATGGCATCTGTAAGCCCCGGTTGAAAACCCCATGCCCCCACTATAGGAGTATAGGGGGATGTTTTATGTGAATTACCCTCGTTTTGCCGCATTATATTCCAAGCTTTAATTGTGTTTAGTACTGTAGGGTTTCTACAGTGGTCCGTAATGATTTTCATCTGATCTAAAAATAAGAGGTTAATAAGAGGGCACTGTACTTGAGAAGCCTTGATGTCCATCTAGATTGATTGCGGGTCAGACGTGACCCAATCGGCTATGTAGCTTAACAAGGAACTTAACTGATACTTCCTAAAGTCTGGAAAGTCCAGCCCGACCTCCTTGCCTGTGGAAGCTGTAGCTTCCTTAACTTAATGAGGGGCCGTCTAGGATTCCATATGAAAGAACCCAGCCAACCATACAATCTGCGCAGTGCCGGCCTCGGCAGCATCACCGGAAGCATTCTCATAGGGTATAAGAGACGGGGCAAGACACTCATTTTAATTAGGGCTATTCTACCGAGCCAGGAAATTGGAAGGTTTCCCCAACGTTGAAGACCCTGTCTTACCCTTTTCAATAGATGCACAAAATTGACCTTGTATAGCTGGCCAAATACTGGGGTGATAAAAACGCCTAAGTATAAGAAACCCTCCGTCCAATAAGTGGGACATACTAGTGAGGCATGGCCTCTGATTTTGAAAAATTTATTTTGTAGCCTGAAAATGCACTACATGTATTAATAACTTGGATTAAGTGAAGCACGGACATCAGAGGATTACTAAGAAAAAGGAGATCATAATCTGCATATAGGGTAATTTTATGTTTAACCTGTACCAACCCTCGGGGCCGTTATATTAGAGTCACCCCGTATAGCTTCCGCCATTTGCTCAATTATTAGCGCGAATACCAACGGTGAGAGAGGACATCCCTGACGGCAGCCCCTACCCACACTGAAGCTATCCAAACCTAATTCATTGGTGATCACAACTGCTTTGGGATCATTATACAGTGTTGAGACCCATATCTCTCACCTCAATGCTAATGTTTTAGAGAGAATTTTAAAATCTACAGTTAGCAAGACACACAATCTTCTGGATCCTTTCCTTTTTTGAGAATAAGGGAGATATTCACCTCTTTCAGTGAAGGCAGGAGGCAGCCCTGACTTATATGAGTAGTTATACATGTCCATAAGTGGGCCAGCTAATACTCCTGTGAACTCTTTGTAAAATTCAACCTGAAAGCCCTCTGGGCCAGGTGCCTTACCGCTCTGAAGTTACCTGATCGCGTCAAGTATTTCCTGGGTTGTTAGGGGAGCATTCAGGACCGATACCTGTTCTGGGGTTAAGTCCGGAAAGGCTTTTAAAAAAGGACTGCATCCTCCTGGCTCTATCTTCACAATCCTGCGATCAGAATAAAACTTTCTGAAGATTGTGTTGATCCTTTTAGGATCGTGAATCAGAGTACCAGCACTTTCCCTGATAGCCGTGATAGCTTGAGGGGCCCTTTTTTTCCTTGCGAGAAATGCTAAGCATCTGCCAGGTTTATTGCCAAATTCATATAATCTTTGTTTTGCAAATAATATTTCCCTCTTTGCCATTTGGGTGAGCGCGGTATTCAGAGCTGTCCTAAGGACCGTAATCCTTTGTAATTTGGCAATAGAAGATCTGTCAGCGTATGCTGTTTCAGCTGCTTTTAAGCAAGCAGCAAGTAGACGCTGTTGTTCTCCCTTTAATTTTTTCTGGGTCACCGAGTATGAAATGATCAGACCTCGCGCATAAGCTTCAATAGTCTCCCACATCATTGACGGGTTACTAGCCGTACCTAAATTAATTTCCAAGAAAGCTTCAAATTCTTGAGAAAAATATTTTGCAAATTTACTATCCTTCATTAAGAAGGAATCCATACGCCAATGTCAGGGGGATGCCTCATTGTTTCTAGCCTTGATTTCCATGTACACAATAGCGTGATCAGAAATTTTCATATCACCTATTTTACAGGATGATATAGAATTTAAAAAAGTCGAGGGGGCAAAAAACATGTCAATTCTAGTGTGACATTTATGTGGATTAGAGTTAAAAGAGAAATCTCTGCCTTGCGGGTGGAGGCACCTCCACACATCTATTAATCCTAATTCTTGATTCAAATCCGCCAATTGTCTAGATCTGGGGGATACACCCGCAGTACTCTTGGGTATCCTGTCTATTTCCGGCTCCATAATGCAATTCAAGTCTCCCCCTATAATTGTATGACGAGCACCGAGTGCCATCAGTTTGGAGAAGGCTTCCGTTATAAATTTGAAAGGATGTGCCGGGGGACAATACTGGCTTAAAATCCCATATTCCTCTCCATTTAGAAGGGCTTTAATTACTATATATCGTCCAGATTCATCTTTTATCTGACTTAGGATTTTGAAAGGGAGATTCTTCCAAATAAGAATGACTACTCCCCTACTTTTTGAGCTGAAGGAAGAATGGAAGGCCTGATCAAATCCACCCTGTTGTAATTTCAAACGTCCTTTAACCAATAAATGGGTCTCCTGTAGGAGAGCTATATCAACCCTTTCTTTTTTGAGGTTTGGTAATATTTTCTTCCCTTTGATTGGAGAATTACTCCCCTTGACATTCCAGGTGCACCATTTAATCGAATGACTAACCATAATCATCCAGGCAAGTCCGAGACCCCCCCCCCCCGGAGGAGAAACACCATCCAAAACACCACAAGCATAGACCATAGAAAATTCACAAAAATAGAGATTCTTTAATACATTCACAATATAATAAAAAACTATTTCTAAATAAAAAAACAAAAACATATTTAAACGGAGATTTTCCCCCACGTTTCCGGGGGAATCACTTCCTTTCCGAAAACCCATCATATCCTCTCCCGACCAGTGCCCCACCCTCGACCCAGGCACCCCATAATAAAGTGAAGAAAATTCAAGTGTACGACCAAGCTAAAGTTAACAGTGAGTTAACTTTACAATACAACGGATACAATAAATGATATTAGTGGATCTGCAGGTAAAACTTTGATCGATGTGGAAGGCTCCTTTGGGGCCTTGGATGGAGGTGAGGGAGGAGGTGTGGGCGCAGGTTTTGCAGTTCCTGCGGTGGCAGGGGAAGTGCCAGGATGGGAGGGTGGGTTGTAGGTAGTCACGGAGGGAACGGAAGGTGGAAAGGGGTGGGGAGGGAAATATATCCCTGGTGGTGGGGTCTTTTTGGAGGTGGCGGAAATGTCGGCAGATGATTTGGTTTATGTGAAGGTGGTAGGGTGGAAGGTGAGCACCAGGGGAGTTCTGTCCTTCTTACGGTTGGAGAGGTGGGGTCTGAGGGCAGAGGTGCGGGATGTGGACGAGATGCATTGGAGGGCATCTTTCACCAAGTGGAAAGGGAAATTGCGGTCTCTAAAGGAGGAAGACATCTGGGTGTGTTCTGTGGTGGAACTGGTCCTCCTGGGAGCAGATACGGCGGAGGGATTGGAAATACAGGATGGCATTTTTGCAAGAGGTAGGTTTTACCTATGTGAACAATGAAGACAAGTGTGCGAAACACCTTCTTCACCCCCGTCTACCAGTGATACACCTTTCAAGAACAACGAACCCGAACACCCCCGGGTCTCTGTTCTACAACACGACCCAGGCCCTAACATTACCTGTACAAGTCCTGCCCTCCTTTATTTTAGTAAACTGCAAACCCTCACTTATATCCATACCTCTCTCATACACACACTCTCTCAGAAATACACATACACCAACCTCTCATTCTCCATCACAATCACACTTTATCAAGCATGCACACATGCAAATACACACTCACTGACGCATAGTCTTATACACAAACTCACATACACACACACTTTCCTGATGAAAGGCTTTTCCCCGAAACGTTGATTTTCCTGTTCCTGGGATGCTGCCTGACTTGCTGCAACACCACATTCTTGATCCTAAACTTATTACCCTTCAGTTCTGGGCTCCCCCATCCAAAGGAAAATACCATGTCTATTTACCCTATCCATGTCTCTCATGACGATATAAAAGTGTATAAGGTCACTCCTCAGACTCTGGCAAGCTACGGAAAACAGTCCCAGCCTGTCCTTATGTCTCTCCTCACCCGGGTATCCAAGACACATACCTGAGGTCGTAAAATCTGCTCCCTCCCTGGATTCACTCCAGTTGGTACAAGTGAGCCTGCTCCACGATCATTAAGATCATGGCTGATCTATCCATCGTCTCATCTCCTCCTCCCTGCACTGTCACAAGGAACCCCTTAATTCCCCTACCAGACAAAAACCCACCGAACTGTGTCTTGAATATACTTAATGAAGCTGTCTCTATTGCTTCCTTGGCCAGAGAGTATTCCATAATTTTGACGAAGGCCTTTTGCCCAAAACATCTATTTTCCTGCTCCTCGGATGCTGCCTGACCTGCTGTGCTTTTCCAGCACCACTCTAATCTAGACTATTTCATAGATTCACGACCTTCTGGGAAAAACAGTTCCTCATCTCTGTCTGAAAGCTCCTCCCTCTAACCTTGAGGCCTAGTCTCACCTACCAGAAGTTACCGGACAGGGTAGGGCTTCATCCCCACAGTGCAATGACATTGGGAAGATGTTTCCATTGGTCGGAGAGACTAGGACCAGAGGGCACAGCTTTAAGAATAAAAGGAAGACCTTTAGGAACAGAGATAAGCGATGTCGCCTTTTCTGCTGACAGCGAGGAGCATGGACAATGTGTTGGTGACACGAGTGAGCAAGCGTGCTGTTGTTCACACCACGGAACAGACACAATGTGCTGTGTGGCGATGCTGGTGTTATTGACAGATGTTAAGTGTTCAAATGCCTGGAGGAGAAACAAAGGGTAGAGCCACAGTTCTTTTTTCCAATGTGGCTCAACATTTTATAGCTTTTGCATTTTGTCTGGTTGCTCAACTTTTTTTTAAATGTCTTTTCGTCAGTGTAGGGGTGAGGTTCACAACTAGAGGGCATAGGTTTAGGGTGAGAGCAGAAAGATATTAAAGGTACCGAACGGGCAACTTTTCCATGCAGAGGGTGGTGCATGTATGGAATGAACTGCCAGAGGAAGTAGATGGAGGCCGGTATAATTACAGCATTTAAAACACATCTGAATGGATATATGAACAGGAAGGGATTAGTAGGATATGAGCCAAGTGCTGGTAAATGGGACTAGATTAATTTAGGATATCTAGTTGGCATGGACAGGTTGGACCAAATGGGTCTGTGACTCTAAATAATAAAGTCTACTATTCCAAATAACAAACTATATCCATGTTAACAAGGCTTAGTGCACCACATTCTTTACTAACCATTCTCAACAGGTCCTGCCCCTTCAATGACTGAGAAACATATACATGCTGGTGCATAATTCCACATTCCTTCCCCTCATTCCTTCCACAAGCCCCACATTCCTTCCCCTCCCCCCCCCCCCCCCCAACCCCAACCTGCCTCACCTTTCACCTCCCGGGCCCAGTACCTTCCAGGTGGCCCCATAGTTGACACAGGGGCCGCCCCACGACCAGTAGAACTCCACCACCCAGGCGGCCGACGAGTTCCCAAGCAGGCCCTTAACCCCATCCGCCTCCAGAATGCTCACCGGCTCCTGCCTGCTGTACAGCCGGCCGGTGTGGCCGTGACACAGCAGCTGCACCAGGAAGGCGGCGGTGCCCAGTGACGGGTGTCTGCCCCGGGCCGCACGGCGCCATTTTCCTAACGGCCGCCCTCCCGCCGCTTCCCCGCTCGAGCGACTTCTCCTCCCAACCGCCTTCGCCCCCGCGTGACGTCTGCACGGGCGGGGCCGGGGGAGCCTCACCGTCACCAAGCAACAGCCACCTCGCGCTACAACTGCTCATTCACAAAAACAAACTCTCCTGTCTCGCTCTGCAGCTGCAGGGGGGACACTGCCACGTTTCCAGGAGCCCTGTCTACATTGGGAAAGCTCACGGCTCAATTTAAACAGATATTCCGACATCTAACGGAACGGCGTCATATCTAAAGGGGGCAATCTGCATTTTAAAGGGACATGGACATTTTAACGGGCTATTTCTGCAAATAAAGAGGTTTAAATGGACAAGATTACATTTCAAAGGGATGTGGCACATTCAAAGGGATATCTTAATATGTAAAGTGACGCAGTTATATCTAAGTGAATTTACATTTCGAAGAGACGTTGCCCTATTTGTAAGCAGAAATATCCCTTTAAGTGTGAATTCTGTCTGTTTCCCAATGTTGAGTCAGACTGACATTTTTCTTAGTAAAGCTCTGCATTTAAATTACATTCTTGAGAAGGTAATTTATAGATTAGGGTGTAGAGGTTAGGGAGGATTGGCCGTGCTAAATTACCCATAGTGACCAGGGATATACAAGTTAGGGTGGCTTGGCCATGGAAATATGGAGTAAGGGGTTGGGTATGGGTGGGATACTGTTCAGAGGGCCAGAGAGGAATCGATGGGCTGAATGGCCTGCTTTCACATTGTCACACTTCTATGACCCTTTCCACAAAGGAGCATTTTATCTGCATCTATCCTGTCAAGCCCCTTTCAGAATTCTACCGGTTTCAGTAGAGGTATACAGCACAGAAACAGACACTTCGGTCCAATTCGTCCATGCCAACCAGGATTCCAAACTAAACCAGTCCCACTTGCCTGCATTTGGCCCATATCCCTCTAAACCTTTCATTCATGTACCCATCCAAATGCTGTTTCAATGTTGTCACTGTACCTGCATCTACCACATCCTCAGCAAGTTAATTCCATATGCAAATCACCCTCTTTCAAAATGTTGCCCGTCCGGTTCCTTTTACATCTCTCTCCTTACATTAAAAAAAAACGCCCCCCTAGTTTTGAGCACGCCGATGCTAAGCAAGAGCCCTTTGTTATTCACCTTTCCTCCACTCCTCATGATTTTATCAATCTCAAGGAGGTCACCCCCCCCAACTTCCTGTGCTCCAGTGAATAAAGTCCCAGCCTCTCCTTCTAACTCAAACCCTTCAATCCTTACAACATCCTGGTAAATCTTTATTAAAGTTGAAACTTTATTGCTGGAACAGCACAGCAGGTCAGGCAGCATCCAGGGAACAGGAGATTCGACGTTTCGGGCACAGGCCCTTCTTCAGGAATGAGCAGAGAGTGTTCAGCAGGAGAAGATAAAAGGTAGGGAGGAGGGACTTGGAGGAGGGGCGTTGGAAATGTGATAGGTGGAAAGAGGTCAAGGTGAGGGTGATAGGTCGGAGTAGGATGGAGGCGGAGAGGTCAAGAAGAAGACTGCAGGTCAGGAAGGCGGTGCCGGGCTGGAGGGATCCGGCTGAGACAAGGTGGGGGGAGGGGGGATGAAGAAACTGGTGAAGTCCAAGTTCATCCCCTGCGGTTGGAGGGTTCCCAGTCGGAAGATAAGACGCTCCTCCTCCGACCGTCGGGTTGTTGTGGTTTGGCGGTGGATGAGTCCAATGACCTGCATATCCTCGGTGGAGTGGGAGGGGGAGTTGAAATGCTGTGCTACAGGTTGGTTGGGTTGGTTCGTCCGGGTGGCCCAGAGGTGCTCTCTGAATCGCTCCACAAGTAGGCGGCCTGTTTCCCCAATATAGAGGAGGCCACACCGGCTGCAGCGGATGCAGTAGATGATGTGGGTGGAGATGCAGGTGAATCTGTGGCAGATATGGAAGTTTCCTTTGGGGCCTTGGAGAGAAGTGAGGGGGGAGGTGTGGGCGCAAGTGTTGCACCTCCTGCGGTTGCAAGGGAAGGTGCCGGGAGTGGAGGTTGGGTCGGTGGGGGGTGTGGATCTGACAAGGGAGTCGCGGAGGGAGTGGTCTCTACGGAAAGCTGATAGGGGAGGGGAGGGAAATATATCCTTGGTGCTGGGGTCTGTTTGGAGGTGGCGGAAGTGACGGCGGATGATGCGCTGTACATGGAGATTGGTGGGGTGGTAGGTGAGGACCAGTGGGGTTCTGTCCTGGTGGCGGTTAGAGGGGCGGGGCTCAAGGGCGGAGGAGCGGGAAGTGGAGGAGATGCGGTGGAGGGCACCGTCGACCACGTCGGGGGGGAAATTGCGGTCCTTGAAGAAGGAGGCCATCTGTGTTGTACGTATTTTGAACTGGTCCTCCTGGGAGCAGATGCGGCGGAGACGAAGGAATTGGGAGAATGGGATGGCGTTTTTACAGGGGGCAGGATGGGAGGAGGTGTAGTCCAGGTAGCTGTGGGAGTCGGTCAACCGCATCCACCGCATCTCCTCCACTTCCCGCTCCTCCGCCCTTGAGCCCCGCCCCTCCAACCGCCACCAGGACAGAACCCCACTGGTCCTCACCTACCACCCCACCAATCTCCATGTACAGCGCATCATCCGCCGTCACTTCCACCACCTCCAAACAGACCCCAGCACCAAGGATATATTTCCCTCCCCTCCCCTATCAGCTTTCCGTAGAGACCACTCCCTCCGCGACTCCCTTGTCAGATCCACACCCCCCACCGACCCAACCTCCACTCCCGGCACCTTCCCTTGCAACCGCAGGAGGTGCAACACCTGCGCCCACACCTCCCCCCTCACTTCTCTCCAAGGCCCCAAAGGAAACTTCCATATCCGCCACAGATTCACCTGCATCTCCACCCACATCATCTACTGCATCCGCTGCAGCCGGTGTGGCCTCCTCTATATTGGGGAAACAGGCCGCCTACTTGCGGAGCGATTCAGAGAGCACCTCTGGGCCACCCGGACGAACCAACCCAACCAACCTGTAGCACAGCATTTCAACTCCCCCTCCCACTCCACCGAGGATATGCAGGTCATTGGACTCATCCACCGCCAAACCACAACAACCCGACGGTCGGAGGAGGAGCGTCTTATCTTCCGACTGGGAACCCTCCAACCGCAGGGGATGAACTTGGACTTCACCAGTTTCTTCATCCCCCCTCCCCCCACCTTGTCTCAGCCGGATCCCTCCAGCCCGGCACCGCCTTCCTGACCTGCAGTCTTCTTCTTGACCTCTCCGCCTCCATCCTACTCCGACCTATCACCCTCACCTTGACCTCTTTCCACCTATCACATTTCCAACGCCCCTCCTCCAAGTCCCTCCTCCCTACCTTTTATCTTCTCCTGCTGAACACTCTCTGCTCATTCCTGAAGAAGGGCCTGTGCCCGAAACGTCGAATCTCCTGTTCCCTGGATGCTGCCTGACCTGCTGTGCTGTTCCAGCAATAAAGTTTCAACTTTGATCTCCAGCATCTGCAGACCTCACTTTCTCCTCGAAAATCTTTATTAAACCCTCTCTAATAGTATTCTTCCTATTACAGGGCCACCAGAACTGTACTCAGTACTCTGAAAGTGGCCTCACCAGCATCTTGTACAACCTCAACATGATGTCCCAACCCCTATACTCAATGGTGTGAACAATGAAGGCAATGTTGCGAAATGCCACCTGAACCACCCTGTCTAGCAGTGATGCAACTTCCAACAAACTATGTACCTGAACATCCCCCACCACCCCCATGTCTGTCTGTTCTATAACACGACTCATGGCCCGACCATTATCTGTACCAGTCCTTGTTTTTGCAAAAATGCAACCCCTTGCTTTTATTAAGTCTCTCTCTCACACACATACTCTATCTCTCAGACAGACACACACACACCCCTCAACACTCTCTCACACTCGCAGCCTCATACTCCATCACACTCACTTTCCCAAGCATACACACACACTTCTGCGCACGCTCACGCATAAACTCACTTGCACACACACACACTATTCTATGGGGTGAAATTGTATTGACAGAATTATATTTGCAGATACATTCAATTTTGTTCAAAAAGTACACAATCTGCAGGCAGTCAATGCATCTAATATTTTACAAATTCCGACTTTGGAAACAGAAGCAGTCTGATTCAAGATTGGAATACTGAGACTCAAATCTCACACCTTTAATGCACTGTCTGAGCGGAGATATCTTTTTTTTTATAAAACCTTAAGTCATCTCAAGAACATTGTTACATATTAATGAACCAAAGCCCGCACCCATTCTAAGAGATGAAGACTATCTAAGTTTGTTCAATATTTTCTATCAGTTGCATGACACTGATCTTTTGACATAAGTTCTGTGTCTTATGATGCTGTTCCATGAGGCTTGTGTTGATGAGGCAAGATGGTACAGATGAGGCGATGGAGAATTACAGATCACCTCGGAAAGATTTAAAGAGAGAGTTAAGAAGAGCAAAGAGAGGACACGAGCAGTCTTCAGCAAATAGAATAAAGGAGAACCCTAAAGCTTTCTGTACGTATGTGAGGAATAAAAGGACGATTAGGGTAGGAATAGAGCCAGTCAAAGACAGAAGTGGGAAGTTGAGTGTGGACCCTGTAGAGATCGGAGAGCTGCTAAATGAACATTTCTCATCGGTGTTCACTCAGGGAAAGAATGAGGTATGAGATATTAGACTCGAAAGGATCGAGGTTAGTTACACACAGGTGTTATCAATTCGAGGAGTGAAAGTGGACAAGTCCCCTGGGCTGGATGGGATTTATCCGAGGATTCTCTGGGAAGTTAGGAAGGAGATAGCAGAGCCTTTGGCTTTGATATTTGAGTCGTCATTGTCTACGGGTTTAGTACCCGAGGACTGGAGGATTGCAAATGTTGTGCCCTTATTCAAGAGATGACCCAGGTAATTATAGATCAGTGAGCCTTATTTCTATTCTATGAAAGATTTTGGAAAGGATTATAAGAGATAAAACTTATAATCATCTAGCAAGCAACAATTTGATTTCAGATAGTCAACATGGTGTCATCAAGGACAGGTCGTGTCTCACAAACCTCATTGAGTTTTTTGAGAAGGTGACCAAGCATGTAGATGAAGGTAGGGCAGTTGATGTGGTATACTTGGACTTCAGTAAAGCCTTCGATAAGGTTCCACATGGTAGGCTGATGGAGAAAATGCAGAGGCATGGAATTGAGGGTGATTTAACAGTTTGGATTAGAAACTGGAAGAAGTCAGCGAGTGGTGGTTTATGGAAAATATTCAGTCTGGAGTCCAGTTACGAGTGGTGTTCCACAAGGATGTTTTGGGACCACTGCTGTTTGTCATTTTTATAACTCATTTAGACGCAGGCATACGTGGATAGATTAGTAAATTTGCAGACGACACTAAAGTCGGTGGAATACTGGACAGTTTGGAAGAATGTTACAGGTTGCAGGGGGATTTGGATAAACTGCAGAATTGGGCTGAGGTGGCAAATGGAGTTCAATGCAGGTAAATGTGAGGTGATGCACTTCGGGAAGAATAACAGGATGGCAGAATAGTTGGTCAATGGAAAGATTCTTGGTAGGGTGGATGTGCAGAGGGATCTTGGAGTCCATGTGCATAAATCCCTGAAAGTTGCAACCCAGGTGGATAGTGCTGGTAAGAAGGCACATGGTGTGTTAGGTTTCATTGATAGAGGGATTGAGTTCCGGAACCGCAATATCATGCTGCAACTATACAAAACGCTGGTGCAGCCACACTTGGAATATTGTGTACAGTACTGGTCACCCCATTACAGAAAGAATGCAGAAGCATTGGAAAAGAGGCAGAGGAGATTTACCAGGATGTTGCCTGGTCTGGAGGGAAGGTCTTATGAGGAAAGGCTGAGAGACTTGGGTCTTTTCTCATTGGAAAGAAGGCGGCTAAGGGGGGATTTGATAGAGACATAAAAGATGATCAGAGGATTAGATAGGGTAGACAGAGAAAGAATCTTTCCTAGGATGATGACATCAGCTTGTACGAGAGGACATAGAGCTATCACCCCTCAATTTGTAGTTAAGACAGATGTCAGAGACAAGTTCTTTACACGGAGAGTGGTAAGGGCGTGGAATGCCCTACCTGCTAAGGTAGTCAACTCAGCCACATTAGGGAGATTTAAACAATCCTTATTTAAGCGCATGGATGATTTTGGGATCGTGTAGGGGAACGAGCTGAGAATAGTTCACAGGTCGGCGCAACATCGAGGGCCGAAGGGCCTGTTCTGCGCTGGATTGTTCTATGTTCTAAATTTAGTGCAAGAGGCTGAAAAAAATGAGCTTTAATACTAAAACCTCTTGGAGCTCAAAGCTTTCAATGAGAGTCTGAGCCCGGTGGTAAGTTCAGGTAACCTTTATTGCAACCCAGCTTTGTTACAGCTTCAGATCCCCCCAGTAAAAAGGCAGAGAAAAACTAGTTGCTTTTTGAACAGCTCAAGGTCAAAGTGCACACACCACATCTCACCTCCTCCCCCCGCCACCACACTTCCCCTCCTACTCACCCACCACCAACCCCCACCCCCACCACCACACTGTCTTTGCTATTAGCCAGCACCAAGTTGTCCATTTGTAATTGGATCCTTGGTACAGCCTTACCCCGGAGGAAGTATTGCCTCACTCAGCAATTTTAACCCATACCCTGTCACCAACTAAGTTTCTCCCCGCTCCTTTGCCAGTGGGGTGAGGGCAGTGCAGAGTCAACCAGACTGCTGTGGGTCTGGAGTCACGTGTAGGCCAGACCAGGTAAAGGATGCAGCTGGAACGACTGAGTGAATCCTTTCCCACAATGGTGGTTCCCTTCCCTAACAAGGGAGATGGTGAATCAGATGGGGGCTTTCTCCCCCCCCCCCCACCCCCTCCCTGAAACGGTCTCATTGTTAGATTCCGAAATCCACATTTCCGACTGAATACCAATTCTGTCATCTGTCGTGGAGGGATTCAAACCCGGGAGTCCCCGGAACCTGGTTGATAGTCTAATCGATAATGGCACTTGGCTGTCACTCCTTCAATCCCCCTGCGATGGCACGTGAACTCGCTGGTGCTTGTGCAGGTGGGAGGAGTAGGTGAAGCCCTTCCCGCACTGAGAGCAGGTGAACGGTCTCTCCCCAGTGTGGACCCACTGGTGCCTCTGCAGGGTGAAAGATGTGCTGAAGGCCTTCCCACACTCGGGGCAGCTGAAGGGCCTCTCCCCCGTGTGGACACGCCGGTGGCTCAACAGGGTGGAGGAATACCTGAAGGCCTTCCTGCACTCTGGGCAGCTGAACGGCCTCTCTCCTGTGTGGACCCACTGGTGGGCCAACAGAGCGGAGAAAAACACGAAGGCCTTCCCGCACTCGGGGCAGCAGAAGGGCCTTTCCCCCGTGTGGTCCTGCTGGTGGGCCAGCAGGTGGGAGGAATGTCTGAAGGCCTTCCCGCAGCGGTGCAGGGGAATGGCCTCTCCCCGGTGTGACTGCACCAATGAGTCTCCAGGGCAGACGGGAAACGGAAGCCTTTCCCACAGTTACCACACTTCCACGGTTTCTCCACGGGGGTGGGATTCCTCTGGTTTCTCCATGGCCAAAGCTTCAGCTGCACACAAACACGTGTAGAGCCCCTCCCTGCCGTGAAATCCCTTTCCAGGCCGTATAACGGTTTCAGGCTCCACACACAGTGCGCTGCAACAGTGGGGTTTCTTGTCCAGTCCCACTGATGCTGAAAACGTACTCAGACAGGAACCAAAAAGCTTTGATCCCTCTCACAGAAATCACAGTCAAAAATGTTTGCTGGCCCCAGTGGATTGAGTGACTGTCAGACATTGACATCAAAATGAGGACCGGAGATGCTGGAGAGTCAGTCGAAAAATGTGGCACTGGAAAAGCACAGGGGAGTCAGGCAGCATCCGAGGAGCAGGAGGGTCAATGTTTCGGGCATAAGCCCTGCATCTGTTGATTTTGAAACTTCCCTCTTCAAATCTTCAAAAACTCTATCAGAATAGATTACAAAGCTCATCACCGCCAGTGCAGGGTAGAAATTCTGAACAAGCAATTCTACTTTTTGCAGAACATTCTTTTCTTTTGTTATTCCACAATTGAAGGCACCATCCCACTTTCTCTCCCCCTTTGTTGTCACTCCGCTCTAACTAATTCTCCTGAAGGTGCTGATTCAGGATCTTTCAGGGGCGGAAAAGCAAAAATGTCAAGACTTGATATGTCTCTGAATTTTGGATACCTCCATCTGAAAAGCTAATATCTTTCACAACACTGGTATACTGCTGAGAGTGAGCAGGTCTGATTTTGGGAAGCAAAAAGAAAGTGTCAATTCAGTGTGAACCTGCCACGCAGCTTCTTGAGGAACAACCAGACACAAAACGGTTAACGTCCCCGGGAAGGTGGGAGCAAAATGAGACGTCAAGGCATTAACACCGGCATTAGAGAGAAAGTGAACCTATTGACGTGGCAAAAGTTAGTGGAAAGCCAGAGTCATAGAGATATATAGCACAGAAACAGACCCTTCTGTCCAACACGAGTGTACTGACCAGATATCCTAAATCAATCTAGTCCCCACCCCCTGTCCTGAGACCTTGATGCCTCCAAGCTGACCCTCAAAGGTTCGGTTTGTCCCTCCATTCTTTCCCAGTTGTCTTTTGTAGGTTTTGAAAACTTTCCCAATCTTCTGAGCATAGGATTTGGGAAGTTATGTTGCAGCTGTACAGGACATTGGTTAGGCCACATTTGGAATATTGTGTGCAATTCTAGTTTCCTTACTATCAGGAAGATGTTGTGAAACTTCAAAGTGTTCAGAAAAGATTTACAAGGATGTTGCCAGGGTTGGAGGATTTGGGAGACTAGGGCTGTTTCCCCTGAGCGTTGGAGGCTAAGGAGTAACCTATAAAATCATGAAGGGCATGATAGGATAAATAGACAAAGCCTTATCCGGGGAAGGGGGTCAGGGGGAAAAGAGTCCAGAACTAGACGGCATATGTTTAGGGTGAGGGGAAAAGATACAAAAGAGATCTGAGGGACAACTTTTTCACACAGAGGGTAATATGTGTATGGAATGAGCTGCCAGAGGAAATGGTGGAGGCTAGTACAATTGCAACATTTAAAAAGACATCTGGACAGGTATTATGAATAGGGAGGGTTTGGAGGGATATGGGCCAAATGCTGGCAGGTGGGACTAGATTGGGTTGGGATATCTGCTTGGCATGAACGGGTTGAACCGAAGGGTCTATGCTGTACATCTCTATGACTAGTTGGACTAAAGGGTCTGTTTCTGTGCTGTATGACTCTGGAACTGGTCTTAAAACCATTTTCTTGCCTTCCCCCACAAAATCCACTGCTGTGTTGTTCAAAAATCAGATGAACTCAGCTTTGAATATATTCAATGACCCCCTAACTGCAGGAAGACATCCCCATTTCTAAACTCAATTCCTCTTGCTAATATACACTTGCCTTGCTGATCGCTTGCTACACCTGTCTGACAAATGGCAGTGACTGGTGTAGAAGGACACTGAGGCCTCTTTGTCCATCCACACATCATTCCTGATAAAGGGCTCGTGTCCAAAACTCCTGCTCTCGGATGCTGCCTAACCTACCGTGCTCTTCCAGTACCATACTTTTTGACTCTGATCTCCAGCATCTGCAGTTCTCACTTTCTCCATTTAAACAATGCACCTCCTTTCTGTGTTTTTTTTCCACAGCCAAGGGTATAACTTCATATTGTGGTTCTGCATTTGCCATGTGTTTACCAATTGTGGTCTTCTCTATATCGGAGAGCGAGTGCAAACTTGGGCAACGATTCGCCGACCATCGCAGCTGTGTCTGCAGAGGGCGACCAGACCTCTCAGTAGGTGGGCGGCACGGTGGTTAGCACTGCTGCCTCAGGCGACTCTCTGTGTGGAGTTTGCACATTCTCCCCGTGTCTGCGTGGGTTTCCTCCGGGTGCTCCGGTTTCCTCCCACAATCCAAAAATGTGCAGGTTAGGTGAATTGACCATGCTAAATTGTCCTTAGTGTTAGGTGAAGGGGTAAGTGTCGGAGTATGGGTCTGGGTGGTATACGCTTCGGCGGGTCGGTGTGGACTTGTTGGGCCGAAGGGCCTGTTTCCACACTGTAAGTAATCTAATCTAACCATCCATTCCAATTTCCCTTCCCACCCCTTTTCTGACATGACCATCTTTGGCCTCCTCCATTGCCACAACAAATCTAACCGCAAATTGGAGGAACAACACCTCATCTTCCGGGCAGCCTGCAGCCTGAAGGACTCAACATTGAGTTTTCCAATTTCAGAAAAACCTCCTTCTCCATTCCCATCCCCGTCCTCCTCCATGCCACCAACCAGATTTATTCCTCCCATTGACCAACCAGGTCGTACCCTCTAACTGTCTCGACCTATCCCCACTTCACCACCACCCCCTTTTATCTGCAGCTTCTGCACTCAGCCCCAGCCCTGAAGAAGGGTTACACCTGATACGTCGACTTCTCTACCATCTTATGCCTCCTGCCTAACTATTTTGCCAATTGAGATACAGACCTGGATCAACGTTTCTGGAGTCTGTCCCTGCCGAATTCACTCTCTTGCCTTTTAGTTGCTGCAAGTCACCATCCCTCCAGAACTACCCCTCTCTGAGGATGAATGATCAGTCCTCAGCAGAGGCCTCACCTTCATTCCCCTACGCTCCCGGATTAACGAGTTCAACACACGGCGTGACATCGAACAATTCTTCCGCCGCCTTCGCCTCCGCGCCTACTTCTTCAACCAAGACTCCCGCCCACCCTCTGACGACCCCTTCACCTGCCTCCAACACACCCCATCCACCTGGACACCCCGTGCTGGCCTCTTACCCGCCCTCGATCTCTTCATAGCCAACTGCTGCCGCGAAATTAACCGCCTCAACCTCTCCATCCCTCTCACCCACTCCAACCTCTCTTCCTCGGAACGTGCAGCCCTCCACTCCCTCCATTCCAACCCCAACCTCACTATCAAACCAGCAGACAAGGGAGGTGCGGTAGTAGTTTGGCGCACCGACCTTTACACCGCTGAGGCTAAACGCCAGCTCGCAGACACCTCCTCCTACTGCCCCCTTGACCATGACCCCAGCTCCCACCACCAAACCATCATCTCCCAGACCATCCAGAACCTCATCACCTCAGGGGATCTCCCATCCACCGCCTCCAACCTCTTAGTCCCACAACCCCGCACCGCCCGTTTCTACCTCCTGCCCAAAATCCACAAACCTGACTGCCCCAGCCGACCCATTGTCTTAGCGTGCTCCTGCCCCACCGAACTCATCTCTGCATACCTCGACACGGTCCTGTCCCCCTTAGTCCAAGAACTCCCCACCTACGTTCGGGACACCACCCACGCCCTCCACCTCCTCCATGATTTTCGCTTCCCCGGTCCCCAACGCCTTATCTTCACCATGGACATCCAGTCCCTGTACACCTCCATCCCCCATCACGAAGGACTTAAAGCCCTCAGCTTCTTCCTTTCCCACCGTACCAACCAGTACCCTTCCACCGACACCCTCTTTCGACTGACTGAACTGGTCCTCACCCTGAACAACTTCTCTTTCCAATCCTCCCACTTCCTCCAAATCAAAGGAGTAGCCATGGGCACCTGCATGGGCCCCAGCTATGCCTGCCTCTTCGTAGGATATGTGGAACAGTCCATCTTCCGCAGCTACACTGGCACTATGCCCCACCTTTTCCTCCGCTACATCGATGACTGTATCGGCGCTGCCTCGTGCTCTCACGAGGAGGTTGAACAGTTCATCCACTTTACCAACACCTTCCACCCCGATCTCAAATTCACCTGGACCGTCTCAGACTCCTCCCTTCCCTTCCTAGACCTTTTCGGGTGACCGAATCGACACGGACATTTACTATAAACCGACCGACTCCCACATACCTAGACTACACCTCCTTCCGCCCTGCCCCCTGTAAAAATGCCATCCCATATTCCCAATTCCTTCGTCTCCGCCGCATCTGCTCCCAGGAGGACCAGTTCCAAAACCGTACAATCCAGATGGCCTCCTTCTTCAAGGACTGCAATTTCCCGCCAGACGTAGTCGACGATGCCCTCCATCGCATCTCTTCCACTTCCCGCTCCTCCGCCCTTGAGCCCTGCCCCTCCAACCGCCACCAGACAGAACCCCACTGGTCCTCACCTACCACCCCACAAACCTCCATGTACAACATATCATCCGCCGTCATTTCCGCCACCTCCAAACGGACCCCACCACCAGGGATATATTTCCCTCCCTTCCCATATCAGCGTTCCGAAAAGACCACTCCCTCCGTGACTCCCTCGTCAGGTCTACACCCCCCACCAACCCAACCTCCACTCCTGGCACCTTCCCCTGCAACCGCAAGAAATGTAAAACTTGCGCCTACACCTCCCCCCTTACTTCCCTCCAAGGCCCCAAGGGACACTTCCATATCCGCCACAAATTCACCTGCACCTCCACACACATCATCTATTGCATCCTCTGCACCCGATGTGGCCTCCTCTATATTGGGGAGACAGGCCGCCTACTTGCGGAATGTTTCAGAGAACACCTCTGGGACACCCGGATCAACCAACCCAACCACCCCGTAGCCCAACACTTTAACTCCTCCTCCCACTCCACCAAGGACATGCAGGTCCTTGGACTCCTCCATCGCCAGACCATGGCAACACGACGGTTGGAGGAAGAGCACCTCATCTTCTGCCTGGGAACCCTCCAACCATAAGGGATGAACTCAGATTTCTCCAGTTTCATTTCCCCTCCCCGCACCTCGTCTCAGTCAAATCCCTCGAACTCAGCACCGCCTTCCTAACCTACAATCTTCTTCCTGACCTCTCCACCCCCACCTCACTCCGGCCTATTACCCTCACCTTGACCTCCCTCCACCTATCGCAATTCCAACGTCCCTCCCCCAAGTCCCTCCTCCCTACCTTTTATCTTAGTCTGCTGGACACACTTTCCTCATTCCTGAAGAAGGGCTTATGCCCGAAACGTCCATTCTCCTGTTCCTTGGATGCTGCCTGACCTGCTGCGCTTTTCCAGCAACACATTTTCAGCTCTAAATCTACTCCCCTCAACTTGAGGCCTGGTCTCATCCATCAGCAGAAATGACTGGCTAGGGTAGGGCTTCATCCCCACAGTGGAATGAATTCCCACTTTCCACCAAACTCTCAGATGTACTCTCACTCAGTTGCTGTCTCACAAATTAAAGACTTCATTGTAACTTCTTTTGCTCCCAGTAAGGGCACAACATCTTGGAAAGCTGCTCTGAAAGTCCAACCACACTCCTGCATTCACCGAAGACAATTCCAGTGTTATAGCACAGAAACAGACCTTCCGGCTCAACTCGTCCGTGCTAGGGGGAATATGTTAAGCTAGATATGCTTGCAAGCAGTTACAAGTAGCTGCATCTTGCTTCTGCAAAAATCGCAAGGCAGAATCATGAGGGTATATTCCAAAAAATAACTAACTGAAAAGGGAGGTGGTCGATTGGTAGAAGCAGATGTTTTGACATGACAGTAGCAATGTTCACGCACATAGGGAGTTAGTATGAACAAGGTAACCAAATAAGACCCTGTGTTGCATCAGCAAAAGTAATAAGACCCAGCTGGGGGGGGTGGGGGGTTGCACGCCACAGACAGATGTGGTAAAACGATTAGATTAGCAGAAGTAAGAAGGGAGTCTGGAACAAACTCAATCTTCATTCAGAGAGAGAGCAGCAACTTCCGAAACTCGTGTTCCAGCTTCTGCATTCAGACAATAGGAAGGCACTGATTGGCAGGAGGACCAGTCACCTTCCGGTCCTCCAGCGCTCCTGATTGGCCCATCAAAAGAAAGTGGCGAGGCGTGCCTTGCGTGCAGTGAGGAGCATGCGCAATTTCATCCAGACGCCGGTGAGCACGCGCAGTATGCTCTCTGGCGATGAGGTTGTGACTGACAGGATTTAAGTGTCTAAATGCCAAGAGAAGTAAAAAAGGGGAGTTGCGTAATTTTTCCCCCCTGTGATATTTACCTTTCCTACACGCCCCATGACTTTATGAATCGAAATAAGTTCACCCGACAACTTGTGGTCGTCGATAGGGCGACCAGAACTGTCCTCAGTCCTCTCCACGTGGTCTCACCAATATCCTGTACAACCTCAACGTGATGTCCCAACTCCTGCACTGAACGGTGTGAACAATGAAGGAAAGTGTGCTAAACGCCTCTTTCACCACCCTGTCTACCAATGATGCAACTTCCAAAGAACTATGTCCCCGGTTTGGAGATGCCGGTGTTGGACTAGGGTGTATGAAGTTAAAATTCACACCACACCAGGTGATACTGCAACAGGCTCATTTGCAAGCATTAGCTTTTGGAGCACTGCTCCTTCATCAGGTGGTTGTGTCTTATGATCCTGTTCCACAAACACCCCATGTCTTTACCTGTCCTCTCTCAGACACACACACACACCCTAACACTCACACCATCTCACAGGCTTATACTCCATCTCACACACACTTCATTAGCATGCATGCACAAACTCGCATGCACGCACATACACACTCGTGCAGATACAATTACACATAAGTCAATGGGGTGAATTTCCATTTGCAGAATTATATTTGCAGATATATTCAATTTTGCTCAAAAAGCACACAAACTGCAGGCCGTCAATCCATGTAATATTTTATAAATTCCTACTTTGATTAATAGAACCAGTCTGATTGAAGATTGGGACAGAGACACTCTGGTGCAGTGTCTGAGCTGAGATGTCACCTATTTTTATAAAACCTTAAATCATCTCAAGAAGGTGAATTAAAAGTAGTTCGGGGGATTACATATTAATGAACTGAAACCTGCAACCCATTCTAAAAGATGAAAGATTAATCTGCAATCTAGATTTGTTCAATATGTCCTATCTGTTGCATGACAGTGTGATCTTTTGCTATAAATTCTGTGTCTAATGACCATGCTCCATAGCTACCTGATGAAGGAGCACCGCTCCGAAAGCTAATGCTTACAAATAAGCCTGTTGGACTATTAGCTGGTGTTGTGTGATTTTTAACTTTATCCACCCAGTCCAACAGCGGCACCTCCACATCCTTTCCAGTGGACACAGCCCACACCTCCCAGTGCTGCCAGGAAACTGTACAATGCCGATGGCATGATGTAGTACCTGGACTCCTGAAAAATTTACAATTTCTAACAATACCGGTTACTCATTCACTGCTGCAACCGATACACAACATTGGAAACATAGTACAGGAGGTTGTAAGAAATGAGCACAGCAGGTCGGCAGCATCCAAGGAGCACGAAAATCAACGTTGCCTGACCTGCAGTGCTTTGCCAGCACCACACTAATCTTGAATCTGATCTCCAGCATTAGCAGTTCTCACTGTTGCCGGTAAGAAATGAGCAGTTTTAAATCAAAAACCTGTTGAGTTCAAAGCTCTCAATGAGAGGCTGAGCTCGGTGTGAAGTTTAGGTAATCTTTGTTGTGACCCAACTTTGTTACAGCTTCAGAATCTCTCAACAGAAAGGCATAGAAAAAGTAGCAATGTTTTAAAAACAGCTCAAGGTCAAAGTGCACACACTCCCTCCAACCCCTCACTTTCTTCATTATTGGTCACCACCAAGTTGTCCCTTTGTAATTGGATCCTTGCTAGAGCCTTCACCCAGAAGAAGTTTTGCCTCACTCAGGAACTTCAACCTGTATCCTGTATCCAAGTAAGTTGGATGGGCAGTGTAGAGTCAACTACACTGCTGTCGGCCAGACTAGGTAAAGGAGACAGCTGGGATGTCTGAGTGAATCCTCTCCCACAACAAGTTTCCTTCCCTAAAAAGGAGCTGAGTGAATCAGATGGGGATTTCTTCCACCCCAACCCCACTGACAACGGTTTCACTCCAGATTTCTGACCATATTCCAATTCCACTAGCTGCTGCGGTGGGATTCAAACCCAGGAATCCCCAGAAATGGTTTGATAGTCCAGTCAATAATGGCACTCGGCTGTCATTCCTTCAATCACCCTGCGATGGTACGTGAACTTGCTGGTGGCTCCGCAGGTAGGAGGAGCGGGTGAAGGCCTTCCCGCATTCAGGGCAGCTGAAGAGCCGCTCCCATCTGTAGACCCATCAGTGCCTCAGCAGGTTGGAGGCCTGGGTAAAAGCCTTCCCACACTCAGGGCAAGGAAATGGCCTCTCCCCCGTGTGGACCCGCTGGTGGGTCAGCAAGTTGGGGCAAGCTGAAGGGCTTCCCGTACACAGTGCAGCTGTAGGCCTTCTCCCCCTTGTGGACCCGCTGGTGCCTCAGCAGGGCAGAGGCCTGGTAAAGACCTTCCCGCATTCGGGGCAGGGGAATGCTCTCTCACCCGTGTGGACCCGCTGGTGGGTCAGCAAGCTGGAGGACTTGCTGAAGGCCTTCCCGCACACAGTGCAGCTGAAGGGCCTCTCCCCAGTGTGGATCCGCTGGTGGGTCAGCAGGTGGGAGGAATGTCTGAAGGCCTTCCTGCAGTCGGTGCAGGGGAATGGCCTCTCCCCGGTGTGACTGCGCCGATGAGTCTCCAGGGCAGACGGAAAATGGAAGCCTTTCCCACAGTCGCCACACTTCTACGGTTTCTCCATGGCCAACGCTTCAGCCGCACACAAACGGGCGTGAAGCCTGTCCCCACCTTGAATTCCTCTTCCCAGGCCATATAGCTGTTTCAGGCTCCACACTCAGTGCTCCATCCCACTCTCTCTCCCCCTCTGTTCTCACTCCGCTCTAATTCCCCTGAAGGTGCTGATTCAGGATCTTACTTGGGCAGAAAAAGCAAAAACATCAAGACTGACATCTCTCTGCATTTTGGATGTCTCCACCTGAAAGTTAATATCTTTCATAACTTTTGTTACAATGTGGCACACATTCAGACACACCATGTATCGTTTCAGGTTTTGTGACATCAGTATCCAGTTTCGATTGTCGGTCCATTGGTGACGCTGTTGCTTGGTGACGGTGAGGTTCCCCCGGCCCCGCCCATCCCGCTGTGCAGACATCACGCGGGGGCGAAGGCGGTTGGGAGGAGAACTCGCTCGAGCGGGGAAGCGGCGGCCATTAGGAAAATGGTGCTGCGCGACCTAGGGCAGACACAAGTCACTGGGCTTGTGCTTTTTACCCTCACTGTTTGTTTTTAATTCCTTGTACTTTTCACCATTGTGGACTAATCTAATTTATAGATTAAGGTGGATTGGCCCTGCTAAATTACCCATAGTGCCCTGGGATGGGTAGGTTAGGGTGGATTGGCTATGCTAAATCACCCATAGTGCCCAGGGATGTGCAGGTTAGGGTGGATTGGCTATGCTAAATTACCCATAGTGCCCCGGGATGGGCAGGTTAGGGTGGATGAGCCATGGGAAATACAGAGTAAGGGGGTGGGTATGGGTGAGATGCTCTTCAGAATGCCAGTGTGGAATAGATGGGTCGAATGGCCTGCTTCCACATTGTCAGAATTCTATGATACTCCCCCCGAAAAAGGAGCATTTTATCGGCATCTATCCTGTCAAGCCGCTTTCAGAATTCTACTGGTTTCAATAAGATCACTTCCGGTTCAGAGAGGTATACAGCACAGAAACAGATCCTTCAGTCCAACTCGTCCATGCTGACCAGGTTTCCCAAACTAAACTAGTCCCACTTGCCTGCATTTGGCCCATATCCCTCTAAACCTTTCTATTCATGCACCCATCCGAATGTCGTTTAAATGTTGTAACTGTACCTGCATCTACCACTTCCTCAGCAAGTTCATTCCACACACAAACCACCCTCTGTCAAAACAGTGCCCCTCCGGTTCCTTTTAAATCTTTCTCCTCTCACCTTGAAAGAATATGCCCCCTAGTTTTGAGCTCCCCGACGCGAAGGAAGAACTCTTTGGTATTCAGTCCTGATTAATCTTTACCAAACCCTCTCTAACAGTCTCCTTCCTATTACAGGGCCACCAGAACTGTACCCAGTACTCTAAACCACTCTGCCTACCAGTGATACAACTTTCAAAGAACTATGTACCTAACCCCCCACCCCATGTCTCGGGTTTGGAGAGATAAGGGCCGGGTGCTGGCAGGTGGGACTAGATTGGGTTGGGATATCTGGTCGGTGTGGATAGATTGGACCAAAGGGTCTGTTTCCATGCTGTATATCTCTATGACTCTATGTCTCTCTCTTTTACAACATGACCCAGGGTCCTACAATTAACTGCACTTCCTTGTTTTAGTAAAACGTAAACCCTTGCGTTCATACATATCTCATACACACATACACCAAGCCCCTCACAGACATATAATCCATCACACTCACACTTTACCAAACATGCGCGCACGCCCACGCACACACACGGGGTGAATTTGTATTGGCAGAATATTTGCAGATACATTCAATTTTGCTTAAAAAGCGCACAGTCTGCAGGCACTCAATCCATGTAATATTTTATAAATTCCTACTTGGAAAATAGGATCCCAAACTTGAATTAGACTGGTTCTGACAGACTCGAACCTCACACCTTTAAGGCATTGTCTGAGCTGAGATGTGACTTTTTTAAAAAATCAAACCTTAGATCATCTCAAGAACATGACTTGAAAGATGTTCAATGATTTACATACGAACAAACTGAAACCTGCAACCCATTCTAAAAGATGAAAGACTTAACAGCAATCTAGGTTTCTTCAATATATCCATGACATAGTGATCTTTTGCTATAAAATGTAATGTCTTTGATCCTGCTCCACAGCTATCCAATGAAGGAGCAGCACTCCAAAAGCTGGTGCTTTCAAATAAACCTGGTGTTGTGTGAGTTTTTAAATTTTATTCACCCCAGTCCAAAACCGGCCCCTCCACATCTAGTGAACACAGTCCCAGTGCTGCCAGGAATCTTTACAAATGCTGATGAAATGACGCAGTACCTGCACTCCTGAAAAATTTACAATTTCTAACGATACTAGCTACTCATTCACTGCTCCATCTGATACATGACATTGGAAACTCAGTGCAGGAGGCTGAATGAAATGAGCAGCTTTAAAACAAAAACCTCTTGGAGCTCAAAACTTTCAATGAGAGTCTGAGCCCGGCAGTAAGTTCAGGTAACCTTTATTGTGATCCAGCTTTGTTACAGCTTCAGATCCCCCCAGCAAAAAGGCAGAGAAAAAGTAGCTACTTTTCAAACAGCTCAAGACCGAAGTGCGCACACATCCCCCCACAACCACACTTTCCTTAGTCTTGGTCACCACCGAGTTATCCCTTTGTAATTGGATTCTTGGTACAGCCTTAACCTGTGGGAAGTATTGTCTCACTCAGTAATTTCAACCTGTATCCTGTATTCAAGTAAGTTGGACAGGCAGTATCGAGTCAACCACACTGCTGTGGGTCTGGAGTCATGTGTAGACCAGCCTGGGTAAAGGATGCAGCTGGAACGACTGAGTGAATCCTTTCCCACAACAGCAGTTTCCTCCCCTAAAAAGGATGTGAGTGAATCAAATGGGGGTTTTCTCCACCCCGCAAAAAATGGTTTCATCGTTAGATTCTGAACTCCAGTTTCTGACAAAATTCCAATTCCGCCATCTGCCGTGGCTGGATTCGAACCCAGCAGTCCCGAAACTGGGTTGATAGTCCAGTCGATAATGGCATTTGGCCGTCGCCGCTTCAGTGCGTCTACAGTAGGGAGGAGCAGGTGAAGCCCTTCCCGTACTGAGAGTAGGTGAACGGCCTCTCCCTGGTGAGGAGACACTGGTGGGTCAGCAGCTTAATCGAGCAGGTGAACCCCTTCCTGCACTCGGGGCCCCTGAAGGGCCTCTCTCCACTAGTGGAGCTGCTCGTGCCTCTGCAGGTGGATCACCTGACTGAACCCCTCCTCACACTCGGGGCAGCTGAAAGGCCTCTCCCCTGTGTGGACCCGCTGGTGGGTCAGTAGGTTGGAGGAATTGCTGAAGGCCTTCGCGCAGACAGGACAGGGAAATGGCCTCTCCCCCGTGTGGACCCGCCGGTGGGTCAGCAGGTTGGAGGAATTGCTGAAGGCCTTCCCGTACTCTGTACAGGGGAACGGCCTCTGCCCCATGTGGATCCGCTGGTGCCTCAGCAGGGCAGAGGCCTGGGTAAAGTCCTTCCCGCACTGGGGACATCTGAACGGCCTCTCCCCCATGTGGACCCGCCGGTGGGTCAGCAGGGCGGAGGAATTGCTGAAGGCCTTCCCGCACTCGGGACAGCTGAAGGGCCTCTCCCTCGTGTGAATCCGCTGGTGTCTCAGCAGGGTGGAGGAATCGCTGAAGCCTTTCCCGCAGACATAGCAGGAGAATGGCTTCTCCCCGGTGTGGCTGCGCCGATGAGTCTCCAGGACAGACGGGACATGGAAACCTTTCCCACAGTCGCCACACTTCCACGGTTTCTCTACAAGGCAGGATTCCTTGGGTTTCTCCATGGCCAACGCTTCAGCCACACACAAACGCGTGTGGAGCCCCTCCCCACCGTGAATTTCTTTTTCCAGGCCGTATAACTGCTTCAGGCTCCACACTCAGTGCACTGCAACAGTAGGGTCTCTCATCCAGTCCCACTGATGCTGAAAACGTACTCAAACAGGAACCAAAAAGCTTTGCTCCTTCTCACAGAATCATAGTTGGAAAATTGTTGTTGTCCCGATGGATTGAGTGACTGTCAGACATTGATGTCAAAGTGAGGACTGCAGACAATGGAGAGCCCTTCATCTGTTGATTTTGAAACTTCTGTCTTCAGATCGTCCAATACTCTGTTAAAAAGAGATTACAAAAGTCATCATTGTCAGTGCAGGGTAGAAATTCAGAACAAGGAATTCTACTTTCTGTGGAATATTCTTTTCTTTTGTTATTCCACAAAATTGAAAGCACCATCCCACTCTCTCTCCCCCTCTGTTCTCACGCCGCTCTAACTAATTCCCCTGAAGGTGCTGATTCAGGATCTTACAGGGGCAGAAAAAGCAAAAACATCAAGACTAATGTCAAGATAAATCCACCTGAAAGTGAATATCTTTCACAACACTGGGATACTGCTGAGAGCGAGCAGGTCTGCCCCTCAGGTCCCCATTAAATCATTCCCCTCTCAGCTCAAACATTTGCCCTCTCGTTCTGGACTCCCATACCCAGGGGAAAAGACCTTGGATATTCACCCAATCCATGCCCCTTATGAACATCCCAATCCTCCGATTTCCCATCCATCTTTGCTATGTTATACCTTTTCCCTTTTGTCTTTACATGGTCCTTAACTTCCCTCGTCAGCCACAGCCAGCCCTGCCTCTCCTTAGGACCTTTCTTCCTTTCTGGAATGAACTGATCCTGCATCTTCTGCATTATACCCAGAAATACCTGCCATTGTTCCTCCACTGCCATCCTTGCTAGGGGATTGCACCATTGAACATTGGCCAGCTCCTCCCTCATACCTCCATAGCTTCCCTTATTCAACTGAAATATTGTCACTTCCAATTCTACCCTCTCCCTTTCAAACTGCAGATTAAAGTTTATTGTATTGTGGTCACCACCTCCTAATGGCTCCTTTACTTCGGGGTCCCTGATCAAATCCGATTTGTTGCACAACACCTGGTAGGCTCCAGCACAAGCTGGTCTAAGAATCCATCTCAGAGGCCCTCCACAAACTCCCTATCTTGGGGTCAAGTACCATCCTGATTCTCCCAGTCTACCTGCATGTTGAAATCCCCCATAACAACTGTACTAATATCTTTGCGACAGGCCAATTTCAGCTCCTTATTCAACTTACACACTACATCCAAGCTACTGTTTGGGGGCCTGTAGATAACTCCCATTAGGGTCTTTCTACCCTTAGAATTTCTCAGTTCTCGCCATACTGACTCTACATCCCCTGATTCTAGATCCCCCCATGCAAAGGACTGAATATCATTCCTTACCAACAGGGCTACCCCACCCCCTCTGCCAGTTAGTCTGTCCTTATGATAGCACGTATACTCTTGAATATTCATTTCCCAGGCTCTGTCCACTTCAAGCCACATCTCAGTTATCCCCACATCATCGTAACTGCCAATTTCCAAATGAGCCTCAAGCTCATCCACTTTATTTCTAATGCTTCGTGCATTCATATTTAATATTTTTTAATTTGTTACTCCCCTCACCCTTCCTATCAATCCCTATTTCACTTGACCTTACGGCATGATCCTTTTCTTTTGAGTTTTCTGCTCCATTGATTCCATTGTCTTTCTTGACTTGCAGTGGCCAACCTACCTGCCAGAATGCTGGTCCCCCACCTATTAAGGTGCAACCCATCCCTCTTGTATAATTTATTCTTACCCCTAAACATCAGCCTCTCATGCTCAAGGGAAAATATCTCTGGCCTATTCAGCCTCCCCCTGTAGCTCAAACCCTCCAACTCTGGCAACAGCCTTGTAAATCTTTTCCAACTCCTGTCAAAGTTTCACAACATCTTTCCTCTCGCAGAGAGACCAGAACTGAATGCAGTATTCCAAATGTCGTCTCACCAATGTCCTGTACAGCTGCAACATGACCTCCCAACCCCTGTACTTAATGCTCTGACCAATAAAGGAAAGCATCCCAAACGCTTTCTTCACTATCTTCCTGAGACTCTGCTCTCAAGGAACTATGAACCTGCACTCCAAGGTCTCTTCGTTCTACAACTTAACATTTGTATAAGTACATGAATAGGAAAGGTTCGGAGGGATATGGCCTATTCTAGGTGGGACTAGCTTAGTTTCTGATTATAGTCAGCATGGACTAGTTGGACTGAAGGGTCTGTTTCTGTGCTGTCTGACTAACTATTCTGGACTGGTCTTGAAACCATTTTCTTGCCTTCCCCCACAAACATCCACTTCTTCGTTGTTCCAAAATCAGATGAGTTCAGCCTTGAATATATTCAATGACCCTCTAACTGCAGGGAGACATCCCCACTTCTGAACTCAATTCCTCTTGCTAATATACCACTTGCCTTGCTGATTGCTTGCTGCACCTGTCTGACAACTGGCTGAGGCCCCTTTGCACATCCACACATCATTCCTGAAGAAGAGCTGGTACCTGAAACATCAACTCTCCTGCTCCTCGGATGCTGTCTGACCTGCTGTGCTTTTCCAGCACCACATTTTTGACTCTGATCTCCAGCATCGGAAATTCACCTCCTTTCTGCTTTTTTTTTCCACAGCAAAGGCTGTAACTTTACATTGTGGCACTCCATTTGCCATATGTTTGCCAACTGTGGTCTTCTCTACATCGTGGAGACTGAGCATAAACTTGGGGAATGGTTCGCCGAGCATCGCAGCTGGGTCCACAGAAGCCGACTGGACCTCCCAGTTGCCACTCATTTTAATTCCCCTTCCCAATATGACCATCTTTGGCCTCTTCCATTGCCACAACAAAGCAAACTGCAAATTGGAGGAACAACACCTCATCTTGTGCATGGGCAGCCTGCAGCCCTGAGGATCAACATTGAGTTCTCCAATTTCAAATCACCTCCCTTCACCACTATGGAAAAAGGGGGTGAGAAAAGAGAGTACCGTGCTCAGAGATGTTGGACAGTGGAAGGGCATTGCAGTCTGGGGTGAAGCTCAATCTTCATTCAGAGAGAGAGAGGGGAGCAATAGCAGCTTCAGAAGCTCATGGTCCAACTTTTGCATTTAGACAATGGAGGGGGGGGGGCTCTGATAGGCAGGCCGGAGGACAATTCCAACTCTGGACTCCTCCCATGGGTTAAACTTGTATGTCTGATGATCTTGCTCTATGGGTTATTGACTGTGTACATTATACAACTCACGGTGGTGCCTGTTCAGTCGCCCTCTTTCTCCTGACGGCTTGGTGGCATCCCCGCCTCCAACAACTAGGTCAAAGGGTTAGCGGCCGGTGTCTTATTTGTCAGGAACAAAACCCTGGAAAAGGCTTGCCTTGCACTCCGGGTAGAACTCCCTTGCCGGAGGGTCCCTTTGAGACACTTCAACTGGACTTCATCGAGTTGCAGAAATGTCAGTGCTATAAATATGTTTAGCTTATTGTTGATGTCTTTTCTAAGTGGATTGAAGCCTACCCTTCCCCTAACACTGCTGCTGAGACTATGATGAAGATTTTGCTGAAGGAAATTATTCCCTGCTTCAGTATACCTGCGTGCATTAGCTCGGACAATGGACCGCACTTTGTTGGTAATAGTAATGAAGAACTCTTGATGAAGTACAGATTTGAGACGGCCCAAGGAATTCCTTATGAAATCAACTTGTAAGCCTCTCGTGGTTCATCCCGAAGATTGTACCTTTGGTAGTCTGGAATTTAAAAAAGCTCTTGCAGACAGTTTTAGTTTAATTTTAATCATCCCCTTCATGTAACAGTGATGCTATTAGTACAACATAACATTGATACCTATAAGCCAGCCTCACTGGATTCTAATAACCCAGGAGAGTAGGACATTGTTCTCCCTTCAAGAGCCCTGGCAGGCTACTCTGTTGTACTATCACAAACAGACTACCTTTATAGCTGAAAACGTGTTGCTGGAAAAGCGCAGCAGGTCAGGCAGCATCCAAGGAGCAGGAGAATCGACGTTTCGGGCATGAGCTCCTGCTCCTTGGATGCTGCCTGACCTCCTGCGCTTTTCCAGCAACACATTTTCAGCTCTGATCTCCAGTCCTCACTTACTCCTAGAAGACTACCTTTATACACAAGTTTACAAAGACGATACTGTCACAAACACAAAAAGTTAACAAAAGCACTGCATGTTCTGAACTAGACAGATAATAGTGAAGGACAATAATTCAAGGGAGAAGTCAATTTGTAGCGAGTTTCATTTTGAGGTCAGAATCAAACATTGTTATTAATTTCACAAAGGAACAGCCATGAATGTTATCACTCGGTGTCCTGTTTATACAGATTCACTGATGTTCAGGCAAACGTTCTTAATTGTCTTACTCTCCCTGCCTATTTTCTATTGTGCAGCAAATGTGTTGTATAATTCAAAATTAAACATTTTAGTCAAAATGCTTAAGGATAGGTTTTCCTCCTGCCACCTGTTTGCTGAAGTCTTTTAACTGCAGGGTCATATGAGAATTGCTTTCATGGAACCAGCTATGGGTGTGCATGTTCCACATAACATCTCCTGCCTTGTTGAGACTTGTCTCACCCACTCCTGTAAGACAAAGGGGCCATATACCTCCTGCCCGTATAGACAAACAGCTTGCGTTCCACTGGCCTTATGCGGCATAAGTAACTATACCCATCTTCATGTACAGAATCCTTCCCTTGCGCATTTATGGGTCCTGTTTCTTTTCAGAATCTCATACTGTCACCAAGACCACTTGCAATAGAGTTAAGGGAGAGCCTAATGGGAACAGAATTCTGAGGACCACTGTCTACCAGATGTACAGCACAGAAACAGGCCCTTTGGTCCAACTCGTCCATGCTGGCAAGATAGCCTAAATCTATCTGGTCCCATTTGCCAACACTTGTAAACCCTTCCTATTCATATATACATCCAGATGCCTTTTAAATTTTGTAATTGTATCAGCCTCCACCACTTCCTCTGGCAACTCATTCCTTACATGCACTGCCCTCAATATAGGAATTGCCCCTTTTAAATCTTCCCTCCACCCTCACGCTAAACCTGTAGTTCTGGACTTCCCCATCCCAGGGAAAACACCTTGTCTTTTTATCCTATCCATGCCCCTCATGATTTTATAGAAATCTGTTGGGTCACCCCTCAGCCTCTGGCACTCGAAGGAAAACAGCCTGTTCAGCTCAAACCCTGACAACATTCTTGTCAATCTTTTCTGAATCCTTTCAGATTTCACAACATCCTTCCTCTAGAGAGACCAGAACTGCACACAACATTCCAAAAGTGGCCTAACCTGGTGCAGCTACAACATAACTTCCCAACTCATCGACTCAATTAAAAGGATTGAGAAAGTTCTCAAAACCCACAAAACACACTGGAGGAACTTTTGCAGGTCAGCTTGGACATCAGGGCGAGGGCGGGGGCGTGTGAATGAGGGAAGGAAGCTGAATGTGCTGGAGCCAAGGTGGAGGAAGAACAGAGGATGCAAAACCGGTTTGAAGCTGCAATGAGGAATATTGCATGTGCTGTACTTGTACCTGTTGCAGTTACTGGTGGGAATCGGGTGCATTTTAAACATCAAAACAGAAAAAATGTCCAACCCTCCCCCTTTCCAATCTCTATCCTTCAATCCCTCTTCACTGGGGTAATTAAGAAACCTACCTGAGTTTGCGGAGACTGCTCCCTCCCTGAATTCACTCCAGTTGCAACAAAAGAACAGACATCCCCGCCCCCCTTCTCTCCGGCCCTCCCAGGATGAGGAGTTGCCCAGAGGGAGGGAGTGTCACTCAAACTGACAGGGCCACTTCTGCCTTGTGACGTCATTAAAGGGGCGGGGAAAGGTGAAGGTAAAGGGGCGGGGCGAGGTGGACAGCGGGTCCCCTCACTGCACCTGCACGGCCATGCAGCAGACGGGGAGGAGAATCCCTTCCCTTCAGGGAATCCCCACAGTGTGGAAGCAGGCTACCCTGACCCACGGGTCCACACTGACCCTCCCAAGGGTAACCAACCCACACCGCTCTACATTTAACCCTGAATAATACACCTAACCTGCACATCCCTGGATATTATCCGGAATTTGGCATAGCCAATCCGCCTGAACCTGCACATCCCTGGGCACTATGGGTAATTTAGCATCACCAATCCACCCAAACCTGCACAGCACTGGGCACTATGGGTAATATAACATGGCCAATCCACCCTAACCTGCGCATCCCTGGGCACTATGGGTAATTTAGCATGGCCAATCCACCCTAACTTGCACATCCTTGGGCACTATGGGTAATTTAGCATGAACAATCCACCCTAACCTGCACATCACTGGGCACTATGGATAATTTAGAATGACCAACTATGAGTACTTTGGCATGACCAATCCACCCTAACTTGCACATCCCTGGGCACTATGGGTAATTTAGCAGGGTCAACCCACCCTAATCTGGACAAAGTTAAAAACCATAAAACACCAGGTTTTGTCCAACAGGCTTCTTTGGAACCAGAAGCTTTCGGAGTGCTGCTCCTCCATCAAGTGGTTGTGGAGAATACTATCATAAGACACAGAATTTATAGCAAACCATTCTAGTGTCCTGCCACTGAAATGACATATTGAACAAACCTAGATTGTTAAGTTTTTCATCTTTTCAAATGGGTTGCAGGTATCATTACTACGTAAATCCCAAATTGGGCGGCACGGTGGCACAGTGGTTAGCACTGCTGCCTCACAGCGCCAGCAGACCCGGGTTCAATTCCCGCCTCAGGCGACTGACTGTGTGGAGTTTGCACATTCTCCCCGTGTCTGCGTGGGTTTCCTCCGGGTGCTCCAGTTTCCTCCCACACTCCAAAAATGTGCAGATTAGGTGAATTGGCTACGCTAAATTGCCTGTAGTGTTAGGTGCAGGGGTAAATGTAGGGGAATGGGTCTGGGTGGGTGCGCTTCGGTGGGTCGGTGTGGACTTGTTGGGCCGAAGGGCCTGTTTCCACACTGTAAAGTAATCTAATCTAATCTAAATCTTCTTGTCTGTCACCTTCTCAAGATAACTCAAGGATTTATAGCAAAATGTGACATCTCAGCTCAGACAATGCATTAAAGGTGTGAGGTCAGAGTCTTCTGTGTCCCGATCTTGAGTCAGACTGATTCTATTTCCAAAGTGGAATTCACAAAATATTGCATGGATTGAGTGCCTGCAGATTGTGCACTTTTTGAGCAAAATAGAACGTATCTGCAAATTTAATTCTGCAGATACACATTCACTGCCATGGACTTCTATGTGTGCGTATGCGCATGAGGGAGGCAGATAGATAGAGAGAGAAAGAGAGAGAGAGAGAGAAAGAGAGAGAGAGAAAGGGGGAGAGAGAGTGGTGCAGGCAGGCTGAGAGAGAGAGAGAGCCGCAGGCAGGCAAAGAGAGAGAGAGAGCCGCAGGCAGGCAGGCAGAGAGAGTGTGTTTGCTAACCACCTCCTTGCCTGGTTGGCCTTTTTCCCTGTCTACAACTTGCTTTCATAGAATCACCTCGCGTACATTGTTATGAATATTGTCTAATAAGAGTAGATGTATTTAGTAGATGAATCAAAACCATCCCAATGGCTGAACAGCTGGACAAGTGGGAAATATTTGCATCAGTTAACCAAAACTCTTCTTTCACTAACTATATTTGATTGGGCCTGATAACCTCTAGTAAACAGGAATTTTAGTTTAATACATTTTTTATGCACAGGTCAACCACTCTAGCTGCTAGGTATGTGCCCATACCCCCATCCGTCCTGAACTCGTACCAAGCGAGCCCTTATGGAGTTTGAGCGACTTGAAGCTTTCTTTCCCCCTGCCTTTGGAACTGCTCGATTGGAAATCAAAGTCACCCCGCAGACAATCCTGTGCTTGGCTCAGTTCACTGTTGTGGCCCTCCCCTTCAGCGATCTCCCAGATGCCGAGATTTCCCCTTCCTGATGAAACTCCTGATGATGATTCCCCTTCCCTGGCGCCTCTGCCCCTGTCCTTACTGAACCCGAGGACTAACAGTCCGATCTCCAAGCACCAACTCCTGACAATGCCCCTGGCTCTGGGTATAATCCCCCTGGCTCTGGGTATAATCCCCCTTTTGCTGACACCCCCAATCTCCTCTTTTTAATAAAATACGTGGGATTGTGGGAGAATTTGATCAAAATTGACACAAAACTGCGTGGAAGCCATTTTGTCACAAAGCAATGTTTGCAGGAAAATGTAGCCTGTTAACATAATGCTGTCTGAGCCCTGGCTAAGGAATTCTGTTTTGATAGCCTGACCTTGCAGCTGCAGGCTGTCTCTGCTCCTCAGGCCATTAGACTGTGCTGCTTCATAGAATGATGGATTGGTTCTCTCTGTCCCTTATTAGTAATTCGAGCCTAGCTGAACCTACAGTATAAGAAACTTTTAGTTTTGCAGGCATTTGGAAGTGTAGGTCTGGACAATGTGTGTGAAACTTACAACTGCCCCTCAGTTGCATAATTAATGGAGAGTGGGTCTTGTGTTTTAGCATAAAACTTGTAACATTCTGTATTTTATTAGAATATGTCAGACTTTGTTTTGAACTAAGAGGTATTCCCTATGGCAATGAATAAAGCTAGTTAATTACTCAAGGTCTCCTCTCCTGACTGCTTTAAACGATTTGACACACGAGTTACTTTGCCCCAACAATACTAATAGTTACATTGAAGGGAGAGAGAATTCCTCAAGTAGGACCCTATCAGAATCCTGGGAGACGCCTATTTCTGGTTTACTTCCTAATGAACAAACATTAAGCATTTATTTATTTCTGATTTTGTTTCATTTTTCTTGTTTGATTCCCTGCTCTGACTACACTCTGTGTCTGGATGGGTGACAGGCTGAGATTGTGGGTTGGCTTTCAATTGACTGAATGTTTTCTTGTTCTGGAAGCTGTAAAAGAGGCGTGAAAGCTTCAGCAGAAGTCCAGCAAAGCTGAGAACAGACCAACATCTTACTCTGTGGGAACAGGGAGATCAGAGGACAGAGAAATCAGGCCCTGAAACCCAAGCTGACACCAGACTACCGTATGCTCAGTGCTTTGGTGAGCAGTGACAACCCTCTGCCTTTACCTCACTTCCCATCTGACTCCCTCCTCAATATTCAGGATCCAATCCTTGCCATCCTGAAGCCATGTCTCTGTGAGGAGTCTCAGATCATAATTATTCACTTCAATGTGTGCAGTCAATTCATTCACTTTTGTTACAATGTGGCACACGTTCAGACTCACTATGTATCGTTTCAGTTTTTGTGACATTAGTATCCAGTTTCGATTGCTGGTACATTTACCCTCCTTGTCCCTTTCTATTGTTCTCTGATGTTCATTTTCCACATCACGACATTGCTCACCGGCCTTGATTTGGATTGGCCATGCTAAATTGGCCACAGTGTCCAGGGATGTGCAGGTTAGGTGGGTTAGCCATGGGAAATGCAGGGTTATAGTTCCATAGTAATACAAGAAGGAATAGGCCATTTAACCCATCCAGCCTGCTCCGCCATTCATTAAGATCAGGGCTGATCTATCCATTATCTGAGCTTCTCCTCCCTGCATTGTACCAGCTCCCCTTAATTCCCAGACTCATCAGAGACACTTGCAGCTGTACTGCTACCTGATAAACAAATTCTTTCCTTGCATGGGAATATCCTTCTCTTTGCAAGGACCTATTGTACACATCAGCTACTGACCAACACTGTCCAGACACTACGTCGCTGGGCAAAGTGACTTCGTTGCTCAATATCCTGCAATTAACAGTTTGCTAATTGTTAAATGACTGTACCCTATATAATCACATAACTCTCTGTTTCTCATCGGAGTGACTTGTGAGTATTAGGTCGACTTGGCTCTCCCCGTGAGCTCCTGAATAAACAGTCAATAACTCACGGTTTGTGTGTCATGATTACTTATCTAATACTTATTGGACTACTAAGAGCAAGTCACCCACATCATAATCCACTTCCATCCCCAACATGGATCAAGACACCATCCCTTTTTGCAAGACAAGTAAATGTCTCAAGCTCAGGAAACAAAGCCTGTCAAACATTAATATAAACAGATCTAAACCAATCTTTTCCAGAGTCTGTCCCTTCACCTCGATTGACTTTCTTTTACCCGCAGCTCCTACAAACCAACAGCTGAACCCAAGGATGAGAAAAGAAATGGGAAAGGGGGCGAGAAAAGAGAGTGCGGTACTCCCAGATGTTAAACAGAGGAAGGAAGTTGCAGTCTGGACTGAAGCTCAATCTTCATTCAGAGAGAGAGGAGCAACAACAACTTCAGAAGCTCATGATCGAACTTCCGCATTCAGACAATGGCGGAGGTTTTAATTGACAGGAGGACCAGACTCCTTCCGGTCCTCCTGGGATTCCCAAAGGTTGGTCTCTCCGTCCATCAGAACGACGAGGGGCGGGGCTCCATTCCGATCTCACACATGCGCACCATGAACATTGCTCACAGCCGATAGAGCAGTAACTGGCCGCATGGGATTGTGGGTACTCCATCAGCCATGAAAGAGATGAAATCAAGAGTCCCAAATGCCGTCTTAACCGTCCTTTTTCTTTTTTTATTTTATTAAACTAATTACAAAATTAGTTTACAACAAACAAACAGTTGCATGTCCAGCTGCATACATGAGACAGCAATTTTACAAGGGAGAGGAGCAAAACCGTCCTTTTTCATGTGTTCCTGACGTACTCGCCTGGAGCCAATCTTTCATCGATGTTCAATTGATTCACTGAGTGAAACACTACAGGTGTTTAACTCGAAATTCTATTTCCAAGTCAGTGTCAGTTGATCGCTCTTTATCCGTCCTCAAATAAGGACCAAATCAAAGCCCGACGTCTGTTCCACTTGAACGTCTATTTTTTTTAGTTTGCAGATTCCAACCATTTATTAAAAGTTATTCATGGTACATGAGCATTGCTGACTGGCCAGCATTTAGTTCTGCTTGAAAAGGTAATGGTGACCTGCCTTCTTCAACTGCTGTGGTCCACACGCTGTACGGTGACCCATAATGTCCTCACGGAATGTATTCCAGGATTTAGTCCCAGCAACACTGAAGGAACAGCAATATATTTACAAGTCAATATGGTGAGTGGCTTGGAGGGGTACTTGCAAAACGTTGTGTTCCCAAGTATCTGTTGCCTGATCCTTCTAGATGGAAGTGGTTGTTGGTTTGGAAGGTATTTTCTAAGGATCTTTGGTGAATTTCAGTGTTGTGTCTTGTAGATCATACAAACTACTGCTTCTGAACAGTGGGGCAGAGGGAGTGGATGTATGTGGAGATGGTGCCAATCAAGCAGGCGACTTTGTCCTGGATGGTATCAAGCTTTTTGAATGTTGTTGAAGCTGCACCCAGGCAAGCTGGTGGGAGAGTATTCCCTTACACTGCAGACTTGTGATTTGTAGAAGATGGGCAGGGTTTGGGGAGTTTCTTGCCACAATATTCCTGACCTGTTGCCTGCTCTTTGTTGCCATTGTGTCTGTTGTTAGTCAAGTTGAGTTTCTGGTCAATGGTAAACCCCAAAGACATTGATAGTGGGATATTCAACACTGTTGAATATCACGGGGCAGTGGTCAGATTATCTCTTTTGGGGATGAGTCATTGTTTGGCATTGGCATGGCATACATGTTACTTGCCATTCATCAGCCCATTGGATATTGTTAAGATCTTGTTGCATTTCAAACTGAACTGCTTTAGTTTGTGAGGAGTTGTGAACCATGCTGAACATTGTGCAATTATTGGCGAATATCTCCACCTCTGACCTTATGATGGAGGAAGGACACTGATGAAGATGGTTGAGCCTAAGACACTACCCTATGAATTCCTGCAGAGACGTCCTGGAACTGAGATGACTGACCTCCAACAACCACAGCCATCTCTCTATGTGCCAGGTATACCTTAACAATTAAGATACACAACAATTATTTTAAAACAAATTGAAGGAATACGTACGAGACACCCCTCTTCCGGGAGACTCCAGTGAAAGTTTTTCTGTTCCAGAAACAACCTAAATGTTGACTGTCATCAACCTTTTTGATGTTGGCCAGCCACAGCTCTCCCTGTTTATTCCCCCCCATCACCCACAGCTCCCACTGTCTATTCTCCCCCACCATCCGCAGCGCCCCTTGTCTATTCTCTCTACATCCCCAGCTTCTTGTCCATTCTCCCTCTATACTCCAAACACCCTGTCCATTCTCTCTCACGTAACTCTCTGCAACCCTGTCATTTCATTCCTCACCCTCTGCCCCCATCTATTCTCTCTCACCACACCCTCTGTCCCATTTCTATTCTTCCAGGCCCCCACCATCTCCTCTCCATCCATTCTCTCTCCCTCCCCCCACCATCTGCCATTCCCGCCCATTCTCTCTCCCCTGTTGTGGGGAAAAACACCAGGCTCGGAGTCAGAATTGGGGTTCAATGACAGAGTTTATTGCACAAGGAAATACCGGGGCTCCGGGGAGAGATTTTTTTTTATTTCAAAAATATACTTTATTCATATATATTTAATCTATACAATTGGACATGTCATCATTCTGTAAACATTCCATTTCTTTACGTATCGAAACAGGGTAATCATTCTCTCTCCACCACACCCGCTGCCCCCATCTATTCTCTCACCATACCCTCTGTCCCATTTCTATTCTTCCAGGCCTCCACCATCTCCTCTCTATGCATTCTCTCTCTCTCCCTCCCCCCAACATCTGCCTTCCCCGCCCATTCTTTCTCCCCTGTTGTGGGGAAAAACACCAAGCTCGGATTCAGAATTGAGGTTCAATGACAGAGTTTATTGCACAAGGTAATAATGTGGCTCCGGGGAGAGATAGACACCAACAGCACAGTGTCAGCTGCAAGACTTCTCTCGACCCGGAGCACACGTCAAGAAACTTTTATACATCTTGTGATACAATCGGTCAGGGATGAGATTATTGTCTTTGTAACATGATTTGTTTATGGTAATCATTGTAGAATCGTTGATAGTTTCGGTACAGTCTTTGTCAGTTCAGGCACAGCCTTTGTTAATTTCTGCACAGTCGTTGTCAGTTTCAGTGCAGACATTGTCCATTTCAATGTCTGCATGGAAATCCTTTGTTGTAGTAATGGGCGCTAATTGCTCTTCCTGAGAAGGAGGATTCCTGCAGCCCTGGCTATTAGCATTTGGTATTGAGTCTGTATCAAGCTGTTAGCACTCCTATAAGAGGTGTTGGCCGGACCCACACACTTCGGCGGGCAGTGTTCATTACTCATGTGTATTCTCTCCCCCATCCGCCTTAAACTAATCACCTGGGTTGTGAGTCCATTGTGCTGGCATTCTGGTGGCCCCAGGCAGTGTCTGTATCAGCTCTGCTGTTTCTCTCCGTATTGTGATCCGGTGGCCATCTTGTGTGTCAAGTTGGCCAACTGATGGCTCAGTGGTCATCTTGTGTATCCGTGTGCCTAGTGTTACCCTGCCCTGTGCCATCTCCCACTTCTCCGCCACGCCCAAACTCTCTCCCCCGCCCAATCTCTCTATCAACCCCACTTATTCTCTCTCTCTCTCTGTCCCTCACTCACAGTTTCTCTCTATCCCCTCCATTTTCTCCCTCTCTGTCCCCCATCCATTCTGTCTCTTTTCTCCCCAGCCCCGACCACACCCGTCCTTTCTCATGCCTCGAACCAGCTTTGACCGCTGTATCAAGCCCTTCAAAAGGACACACACACAGAGAAAATGGATGGTGATGACTCTACCTGGGAGTTGGGAGGGGTGAAAAATGGCTGGTCTTCAAAATTGAGAATACCTAAAATGATATCTTCAGAAACATCGTTAAAGTCCGAAAGCACATTTAAGTTTTTCAAAGAGCTGCTGAAGTCTTTCTAAAACTTTCACTGAAATACGCACAGTCAGGCCACAGCTCAGGAGAGGCTGGGAGGTGTGAATGGGCGAAAGTGAGGACTGCAGGTGCTGGAGATTAGAGTGGTGCTGGAAAAGCACAGCAAGTCAGGCAGCATTCAAGGCTTTTGTCTGAAACGTCGATTTTCCTGCTCCCTTGGATGCTGCCTGACCTGCTGTGCATTTCCAGCAGCACTCTGATCTTGACTGTAAAGGGTGAATGGCCTAATGAAGTTGTTCCAACTATCTAGAAATAGCGTCACAGAGCACAGAAACATACCCTTCGGTCTATGCCGACCAGATATCCTGAATTAATCTAGTGACCCATTTCCCAGTATTTGCCCCTTATCCCTCCGAATCTGTCCTATACATATCCCCATCCAGATGCATTTTAAATATTATCATTGTACTAGCCTTCACCACTTCCTCTGGCTGATACGCACCACCGTCTGTTCAAAAAGGTTACCCCTCAGAAACCTTTCCCCTCTCACCCTAAATCCATGCCCTCCAGTTCTGGACTCACGCAACGTGGGGAAAAGATATACAAAAGTTGAGCATCCAGACAGAATGCAAAAGCAATGAAGTGTCGAACCACAGCGAAAAAACAAATTGTAGCTCGACCCCTTTTTTGTCCTATTGGCATTTGGACTCTTAAAATCTGACAGGAACACCAGCATCCCCAATTTTTTTTTTATTTCAAAAATATACTTTATTCAAATATATTTAATCTATACAATTGGACATGTCATCATTCTGTAAACATTCCATTTCTTTGCGCGTCGAAACAGGGTGATCATTCATATTCAGAGGTTGGTGCGATTACATTGAGCTGAGGCGCCAGCGGAGCCCAAATGACTGCGCGGGCCCCCTGTTCTTCTTAGGCAGGCAGATGTTAGACGGTGGTCTTTCCCCACCGCGCCTTGGCGGCAGCTGCCCCAAGCTTCAGCGCGTCCCTCAACACGTAGTCCTGGACCTTGGAATGTGCCAGTCTGCAACACTCAGTCGGGGTCAACTCCTTCAGCTGGAAGATCAACAGATTTCGGACCACCCAGAGAGCATCCTTCACCGAGTTGATGATCCTCCAGGCGCAGTTGATGTTCGTCTCGGTGTGCGTCCCGGGGAACAGACCGTAGTGCATGGAGTCCCGCGTCACGGCGCTGCTCGGGACGAACCTCGACAGACACCACTGCATTCCTCTCCAGACTTCCTCTGCATAGGCACATTCCAGAAGGAGGTGTGTGACAGTCTCGTCCCCCCCGCAGCCGCTTCGAGGGCAGCGTGCGGTGCGGCAGAGAGTCCGGGCGTGCATAAATGATCTCACAGGCAGAGCCCTTCTCACCACCAGCCAAGCCATGTCTTGGTGCTTGTTGGAAAGTTCTGGCGATGAGGCATTCTGCCAAATGGCTTTGACAGTCTGCTCAGGGAACCGCTCGACAGGATCCGCCCTCTCCTTTTCCCGAAGGGTCTCAAGGACACTACGTGCTGACCACTTCCTGATGGACTTGTGGTCAAAGGTGTTTTTCTTGATAAATTTCTCCACGAAGGACAGGTGGTACGGAACGGTCCAACTACTCGGAGAGTTCCGCGGCAGCGAGGCCAGGCCCATCCTTCGCAACACCGGGGACAGGTAGAACCTCAGTACGTAGTGACACTTGGTGTTTGCGTACCGGGGATCCACGCACAGCTTGATGCAGCCACACACAAAGGTGGCCATCAGGGTGAGGGTTGCATTGGGTGTGTTTTTTCCCCCATTGCACCGGTCTTTGTACATTACATCTCTTCGGACCCGGTCCATCTTTGATCTCCACACGAAGTGGAAGATGGCCCGGGTGACTGCGGCGGCACAGGTTCTGGGGATAGGCCAGACCTGTGCCACGTATAACAATACTGAGAGTACCTCACACCTGATGACCAGGTTCTTACCCGCGATGGAGAGCGACCGTTGCTCCCATCTGCCCAGTTTCTGTCTCACCTTCCTGATCCGCTCCTCCCAGGTCTTGGCGCACGCCCCAGCCCCCCCGAACCAAATACCCAGCACCTTCAGGTGGTCAGTCCTGACGGTGAAGGGGATAGAGGATTGGTCGGCCCAGTTCCCGAAGAGCATGGCTTCGCTCTTGCCTCGGTTTACCTTGGCCCCCGAGGCCCGTTCGAACTGGTCACAAATGCACATGAGTCTGTGCACGGACAGCGGATCCGAGCAGAAAACGGCGACGTCATCCATGTACAGGGAGGCCTTAACCTGCAGACCCCCGCTGCCAGGAATAGTCACCCCTTTCAGGCTCGCATCCTTCCTGATGGACTCGGCAAATGGCTCTATGCAACACACAAACAAGGCAGGAGAGAGAGGGCAGCCCTGCCTGACTCCAGATCTGACTGGGAAGCTATCTGATTCCCACCCATTGATTGAGACTGCACTGACAATGTTGGTGTAGAGCAGTCTGATCCAATTAGCGATTCCCTCCCCAAAGCCTATTTTGGAGAGGACATCCCTCATATATGTATGCGATATCTTGTCAAAGGCTTTCTCCTGGTCCAGACTGATGAGGCAGGTGTCCACCCCCCTGTCCTGCACGTAGGCAATCGTATCTCTGAGGAGTGCGAGACTCTCAGCGATCTTCTTGCCCGGTACAGCACAGGTTTGGTCAGGGTGAATCACCGATCCCAGAGCAGACCTGACCTGGTTGGCGATGACCTTTGACAAGATTTTGTAGTCTGTGTTTAACAGTGAGATCGGTCTCCAATTTCTAATTTCTTCCCTCTCCCCCTTCTGCTTGTAGATGAGGGTGATGATGCCTTTCCTTATGGATTCACTCATGGTACCTGCCCGAAGCATACTGACATACACCTCCGAGGAGAAAGTGAGGTCTGCAGATGCTGGAGATCAAAGTTGAAACTTTATTGCTGGAACAGCACAGCAGGTCAGACAGCATCCAGGGAACAGGATTCGAAGGACTCGAGAGCCTTGGTCAGCTCATCCAGAGATAGCGGCTGGTCCAGCCTCTCTCGTGTCCCGTCGTCTAGGACCTCCGTGATAGAGGACAGGAACGACTTGGAGGCCGCGCTGTCGGTTGGCTTCGAGTCATACAGACTGGCATAGAAGGATTTGCTGATCCTCATGATGTCAGCCTGAGATGACGTTACCGAGCCATCTTCTTCCTTCAGGCTGCTGAGCACGGAGCTCTCTTTGTGCACCTTCTGGAAGAAGAAACGTGAGCACGTCTCGTCCTGTTCCACCGAGCGGACCCTGGACCGGAAGATTATCTTGGAGGCCTCCGAGGCAAAGAGCGAGGCTTGCTGGCCCTTCACCTCCTCGAGGTCCTCCATGACATCGACCCCCAACGTCTGCAGCAGGAGCAGGTTCTGCATACTTTCCTGGAGCTGGGACAGTTTTCCCCGTCTCTCTCTCGCCTCCTGAACATCTTTGAGGATGAAGAACCTCTTGATGTTCCCTTTTACTGTTTCCCACCAGTCTGCTGGAGACTCAAAGAGGGACTTCACGGTTCTCCAACCTGCGTAATCCCTCTTGAGCTCCTCAATGTTTCCCGGGGTCAACAGCTTGGTGTTCAGTTTCCACGTTCCCTTGCCAGCCCGCTGCTCGTCCTGTAGGTGACAGTCGGCCAGCAGGAGGCAGTGGTCAGAGAAGAACACCGGCTTGACGTCGGTGGATCTGACCGAGAACGTTCGGGACACAAACAGGTAATCTATCCTTGAGCGGATAGACCCATCTGCCCGTGACCATGTATATCTACGCTGCGCTCCGTCTGCAGGGGTGCTGAAGACGTCGTGCAGCTTGGCGTCTTTGACCGTGTCCATCAGGGCTCTGGAAGTGGCGTCCAGTTTACTGTCCCCCCCGCCGGATCGTCCATCTGCATCGATGATACAGTTGAAGTCTCCGGCCAGAATGACGAGCCTGGACGTAGCCAGCAACAGTGGAAGCTGTTGCAGGACGGCCAACCGTTCACTCTTACCCGCTGGGGCGTACACGTTGATTAGTCTCACGGGAGCGTTTCTGTATGTAACATCAGCAATGAGGAGGCGCCCGCCCACCACCTCCTTAACCTCGGAGATGGTGAAGTTGCCTCCCCGTAACAGAACACCCAGGCCCGAGGAGCGGTTATCGTTGCCCCCCGACCACACTGACGGCCCATGGGCCCACAAGCTCGACCATCTCCTGTAACTGCTGAGGTGCGGTATCCCACACTCCTGCAGAAACAGGACATCAGCTTTCACGTTGGCCAGGAAGGCCAGAGTTGAAACACATTGCGCAGCAGATTTTATGCTGCGCACATTGATAGTTGCAATTTTAAACCCCATTTTGTTAACAGATTGTAAGGTTACGCATGTCCGATTGTCGCTGGTCCTGCCCCTCTGGGGTAGCTGTCTGCATCCCCGTGCAGTACGCAAACTGCTGGACCCTCGCTGGGCTGAGGTAGCTGTCCAGTTCCTCACTCGGCCCATTTGTCCGCTTCGGTGTCATCGGGCCGAGACCAGGGTCCACGCTGTCTGTTTCTATATCTGACAGCGGGACTGTCAGAGGGTCGCTGCTCCCAGTGACCTGGAGCTGTGGGGCGGTGGGACCCTCCTGGCTTTCACCTGGTGGGGGGTGGTGGTTTCCCATTTCCTCAGGAGGCTCGTCCCTTGGTTGGCAGTTGCTGCTCTCCTTTCTCCTCGCAGCACTCTGCCTCTTCTTTTGGTGACGACCCTCCTTTCTTCCGTCCTCACTCTCCGAAGAGCTGTCCGTGTCTTCCACCTGCAGCTGCCTTTTCCCCGTTTTCTGGGAGGTCTTGGTGACCGGGTGGGTTTTCCTCTTCCTGTTTTTCACCACGGTCCATTCCTCTGCCTCCTTCTTTCCCTTCTCCACCTCCTCCTCCTGTCCTGTCGGAGCTTCGCTCGGCAGCTGTACCTCTCCAGTAGCTGTCATCTGCTCTGCTCCGGCCTGTCCTTCCTGTTGCATGCCTCCTGACACCATTCCCTTGCCGGTTTGCGGTGCCTTGCCGTCCTTTTGTGGCCCGCCTCCCGCCATCTGCGCGTAGGTGGCGGCACCTCGTCTTGGGCAGGCCCTGTACACGTGGCCCGCCTCCCCGCACAGATTGCAGTTCTTTTCCTCCTTGCACTCTTTGGTCGGGTGGCCCTCCTTCTTGCAATTGCGACAGATCGTGACCTTGCAGTCCGCCGCCATGTGGCCTGACCTCCCACAGGTTCGGCACACTTTCGGCTGCCCTGCATAAGTCAGGTACCCTCTGCTCCCTCCGATAGCAAAGCTGGAGGGTGGGTGGAGGATATTCCCGCTGGCGTCCACCCTCAGGGTTACCTTGACCTGGCGTTTGCTGGTCCAGATCCCAAAAGGGTCAACCACGTCGGTGCTTTGACCCTCGACCTGCACATATCTTCCCAGGAACGTCAGGACATCAGTTGCTGGCACGTAGGGGTTGTACATGTGGATTGTAACAACCCGGCTCCTCTGTGCAGGAAGCAAACACAACGGGACCGCCGACAAGATGGAGAACAGCGGCTCCCCTTCCTTTTCTTTGAAGACCTTCAGGAGCTGCTCACATTGCTTCACGCTCCTGAAGCATCCCCAATGAGCATACTGCGCATGTTTTCCAGTGTCAGTAACGCAGTGCACATGCCCACCGGTGTCAGCAAAATTCACGACATGCTCATCACTTTCCGCAAAAAAAGGCCCGCGACCTTCCTTTGATGGCCCAATAGGGAACCCTGGAGGACCGGGAGGATACTGGTCCTCCTGCCAATCAGAGTCACTGCATTGTCTGAATGCGGAAGTTGGACCATGAGTTTTTGAAGCTGCTACTCCTGCTCCTCTCTTTCTGAATCAACATTGAGCTTCACCCAGACTGCAAATTCCTTCCTCTGTCTAAGATCTGTGAGTACGGCACTCTCTTTTCTCGCCCCCTTTTCCATTTCTATTTCTTTCCGGAGTTCAATTGTTGGCTTGCAGCAACTGAAAGGAAAGGGGGTGAACCCAGGGAGGGAACAGACTCTGGAATCGTGGTTCAGGTCTGTGTCTCAATTGGCAAAATAGACAGGCAGGAGGATGGAAGGACACAGCAAACAAGGCAGCATCAGGAAGTGGAGAAGTCGATGTTTCGGGTGTAATTCTTCTTCAGGACTGGGGATGGGTGCTGGGGCCCGGGCCAGGGGCTAAAGTGGGGATAAGTGAAGACAGGGAGAGGGTACGGCCTGATGAGTCAATGGGTGGAAGAAATCAGGTTAGTGAAAGGGAGAAGTGGAAATGAGGGGCACGGGGCTGAGAAGGGAGTCGGGGGATGGAAAGGGAGATTATTTGAAATTGGAGAATTTGATGTTGAGTCCTACAGGCTATAGGCTGCCCGGACGGAAGATGGGGTGTTGTTCCCCCAATTTGCAGGTTGGTTCGTTGTGGCAATAGAGGAAGGCTAAGATGTTCTTGTCAGAAAGGGAGTGGGAAGGGGAATTAAAATGAGTGGTGACTGGGAGGTCTGGTCAGCCACTGCGGACCCAGCTGTGATGCTCGCCAAACTGTTCCCCAAGTTTACACTCGGTCTTCCCAATGTAGAGAAGACCACAATTTACAAACACGTGGCAAATGCAGTATCTCAATGTGAAGTTGTAGCCATTGCTATGAAAAAAAAGCAGAAAGAAAATGTATTGTTTAAATGGTGATATATTGGGATGTGGAGCAAGTGAGAACTGCAGATGCTGGAGATTAGAGTCAAAGTGTGGGGCTGGAAAAAGGCAGTAGGTCAGGCAGCATCCGAGGACCAGGAGAGTCGACATTTCGGTCCCGAGCACTTCATCAGGAATGATGTGTAAAGGGGCCTCTGCATCCTTCTACACCAGTCACTGCTAGTTGTCAGACAGGTGCAGGTGAAGAGCTTTTGCCTGAAATGTCGATTTTTCCTGTTCCTCAGATGCTGCCTGACCGGGGCTGTGCTTTTCAGCATCACTCTAATCTAAACTCTGATTTCCAGCATCTGCTGTCCTCACCTTTGTCTGGACAAGTGCAGCAAGCAATCAGCAAGGCAAGGGGTATATTAACAAGAGGAATTGAGTTCAGAAGTGGGGATGTCTTCCTGCGTTAGGGGGTCATTGAATATTATTCAAGGCTGAGTTCATCTGATTTTTGAACACCAAAGAAGTGGATGTTTCTGGGGGAAGGCAAGTAAATGATTTAACACCAGTACAGAACAGTTACAGAGTCAGACACCAACAGAACCAGACCCTTTAGTCAAACTAGTCTAAGGCCGACTATATTCACAAACTAAACTAATTCCACCTACCTGTGATTGGCACATATTCCTCCGAACCTTTCCTATTCATATACTTATCCAAATGTCTTTTAAATGTTGTTACTCAACCTGCATCCACATTCATTCCACGTACAAACCACTCTGTGTAAAAAGAAAAGTGCCCCCCCTGCCTTTTTAAAATCTTTTCTCCACTCACCTTCAAATTTGCTGCCTAATCCTGAAACCCCCACCCCCACCTTAGGGAAAGGATACCCAGCGGTCACCTCATCTCTGCCCCACTTGATTTTATAAACCTCTGTCAGGTCACCTCAAGAACGTCTCCATCTCAATCTTGAATATCCTCAGTGACCTGGCCTGCACAGCCTTCTGTGGCAGTGAATTCCATAGATTCACCACTCTCTGGCTGAAGAAGTTTCTCCTTACCTCCATTCTGAAAAGTCTTCCCTTTACTCTAAGGCTGTGCCCACTGGTTCTAATCCCGCCAACCAATGGAAACACCTTTTCCAAATTCCACTCTGTCCAGGCTGTTCAGTATTCCTTGTTTCAATTAGGTCCCCCCTCCCCCCACCGCCACACCAAAGGGCCTGTTTCCATGCTGTATGACTCTAATCTTCTTCGATGAAAGCAGAAGTGTGATTGTGAAGGCTGGAGTTTCAGAGCAGCTTTCAAAGATGTTTTGCCCTTAATGGGAGCAGAAGTTACAATGAAATCTTGCATTTGTGAGACAGCAACTGAGTGAGTGAGTACATCTGAGGTTTTGGTAGAAAGTGGGAATTCATTGCACTGTGGAGATGAAACTTTACCCTATCCAGTCATTTCTGCTGGTGAATGAAACCAGGCTCAAGATTAGGAGGAGTAAATTTAAGACAGAGATGAGGAGGAACTGCTTTTCCTGGAATGTTGTGAATCTATGGAATTCTCTGTCCAAGGAAGCAGTAGAGGCAGCTTCATTAAGTATATTCAAGACACAGTTGGATGGGTTTTTGCATGATAGGGGAATGAAGGGTAGTTGGGACAATGCAGGGAGGAGGAGCTGAGACAATGGATAGATCAGCCATAATCTTAATGCATGGTGGAGCAGGCTGGATGGGCCAAATAGCCTACTCCTGCTTCTATTACTCCGAAACTATAACCCTGCATTTCCCATGGCTAACCCACCTAACCTGCACATCCCTGGACATTCTGGGCAATTTAGCCTGGCCAACCGAAATCACGGCCAGTGAGTAATGTAGTGATGTGGAAAATGAACATAAGAGAATGATAGAAAGGGACAAGGAGAGTAAATATACCAGCAATCAAAACTGGATACTAATGTCACAAAAATTGAAACTAAAAATGGTGTGTCTGAATGTGTGCTGCGTTGTGACAAAAGTGAATGAATTGACAACATACATTGAAGTGAATAATTGCAATCTGACACTCCTACAGAGACATGGCTTCAGGATGACAAGGATTGGATCCTGAATACTGAGGGTGTCCTCAAATGGGAAGCGAGGTAAAGGTGGAGGGTTGACACTGATAATCAAAGCACTGATCACAGGGTAGTCTGGTGTCAGCTCAGATTTCAGGTCCTGATTTCTCTGTCCTCTGTTGATCTCCCTGTTCCCTTCTGCAACTTTCTGGAACAATAAAACATTCAGTCAATCAAGCCCCAACCCACAATCTCCCAGCCTGTCAACCATCCAGGCATAGTGAAGTCACAGCAGGGAATCACACAAGAAAAATGAAACCAAATTTGAAATAAAAAGGTGCTTGTGTTTAATGTTTGTTCATTAGGAAGTAAACCAGAAATAGGGCTCTCCCAGGATTCTTATACTGCCCTATTTGAGGAATTCTCTTCCCCCTTATATCTAACTATTAGTACCCAGCTATGATTTACAACAATACTTACCCCAACAGAAGTAAGGCATCTGTTCTCAAATAGACAGAGACATACAGGATGGAAATAGACATTTTCTCTCTCTCATGCGCGCACACACCATACACACACATTCACTCCCGTGGACTTGTTTGTGTATGTTTGCAGAATTATATTTTCTGAGCTGGGCTGAAATGTCACTTTTTGTTATAAAACTTTAAGTTCTCTTGAGAAGGTGCCTTACAGGTAGTTCTGGGATTTGCATGTTAATGATGCCTGCAACCCAATCGAAAAGATGAAAGACTGAACAATCCAGGTTTGTTCAACATGTCATTTCAATTACATGGACACTGTCATTTCAGTGGCAGATCACTGTCATGTTTTTCCATAAATTCTATGTCTTATGACCTTATTCTCCACAACCACTTAATGAAGGAGCAGTGCTCCAAATGCTAGTGCTTTAAAACAAACCTATTGGTCTCCAACCTGGTGTTGTATGATTTTTAACTTTATCCATTTTAGGGGGGATTTGCTATGCTAAATTATCCATTGTGTGTCGGGATGTGCAGGTTAGGGTGGATTGGCGGTTCTAAATTACCCATAGTGCCCGGGGAGGGGGGTGGGCGTGGGGGAGATGTAAAAGAGATCTCAGGGGCAACGTTTTTGATGAAGAGGGTGGTGCAGTTATGGAATGAGCTGCCAGACGAGGTGGTGGGGTCTGGTACAATTCCAACAGTTAAAAGGCATGTGGATGGGTGTATGAGTACGAAGGGTTCAGTGGATCGGGACCAAGTGATGGCAAATGCGACTGGAGTCATAGAGCTGTATAGCACGGAAACAGACCCTTTTGTCCAACTCATTCTTGCCGAACAGATAGCCAACCCAATGTAGTCCCAGCTGCCAGCACCCGGCCCATATAGGGGCCAAGTGATGGCAAATGTGGCTAGATTAATTTAGGATATCTGGTCAGCTCGGACAAGTTGAGCCAAAGGGTCTGTTTCCGTGCTGTATGACTCTAATTATCTTTGGTGAAAGCAGAAGTGTGGTTGTGAAGACTGGACTTTTAGAGCAGCTTTCAAAGATGTTTTGCCCTGACTGGGAGCAGAAGAGTTTCACCGACGTGTGTCGGTGTTAATGCCTTGATGTCTCAATTTGCTCCCACCTTCCTGGGGACGTTAACCATTTTGTTCCACAAATAGCTGCATTGCAGGTTACCCCATGAATTGACACACTTATGTTTGCTTCCCAGAATCAGACCTGCTCACTGTCAACTGTATCCCAGTGTTGTGGAGGTATCCAAAATGCAGAGAGATGTCAGTCTTTAGATTTTTGCTTTTCTGCCCCTTTAAGATCCTGAATCAACACCTTCAGGGAATTAGAGTGGAGTGAGAACAGAGGGGAAGGGAGAGTGGGATGGTGCTTTCAATTTTGTGGAATAACAAAAGAAAAGAATATTCCACAGAAAGTAGAATTCCTTGTTCAGAATTTCTACCCTGCACTGACAGTGATGGCTTTTGTAATATCTTTTTACAGAGTATTTGAAGATCTGAAGACGGAAGTTTCAAAATCAACAGATGAAGGCCTTATGCCCAAAATGTTGACTCTCCTGATCCTCAGATGCTGCCTGACCTGCTGTGCTTTTCCAGCACTGCACTTTTCAAATCTGACTCTCCAGTGTCTGCAGTCCTCACTTTGACAGTCACTCAATCCATCGGGATTGCAACAGTTTTCAACTATGATTCTGTGAGAAGGAGCAAAGCGTTTTGGTTCCTGTTTGGGGACGTTTTCAGCATCAGTGGGACTGGATGAGAGACCCTACCATTGCAGTGCACTGAGTGTGGAGCCTGAAGCAGTTATATGGCCTGGAAAGAGGAATTCACGGTGGGGATAGGCTCTGCACACGTTTGTGTGTGGCTGACGCTCCGGCCATGGAGAAACCAGAGGAATCCCGCCCTGTGGAGAAACCGTGGAAGTGTGGCAACTGCAAAAAAGGCTTCCGTTTCCCATCTGCCCTGGAGACTCATCGGCACACACACACTGGGGAGAGGCGATTCCCCTGCCCTGTCTGTGGGAAGGGCTTCAGTGATTCCACCAACCTCCACACACACCAGCGGATCCACACGAGTGTGGAAAGGCCTTTTCCCAGGCCTCCAACTCCCGACCCACCGGCGGGTCCACACGGGGGAGAGACCCTTCAGCTGCCCCGAGTGCGGGAAGGCCTTCACCCGCTCCTCCTACCTGGGGAGCCAACAGCGAGTTCGTGTGCCATCGCAGGGGGATTGAAGGAATGACGGCCGAGTGCCATTATCGACTGGACTATCAACTCGGTTCCGGGGACTCCCGGGTTCGATTCCCACCGCGGTAGATGGTGGAATTGGAATTTAGTCAGAAATCTGGAGTTCAGAATCTAACGGTGAAACCATTGTCGGTGGGGTGGGGGTGGAAGAAAACCCCCATCTGATTCACTCAGTTCTTTTTTAGGGAAATAAACTGTCGTTGTGGGAGAGGATTCACTCAGTCGTCCCAGCTGCATCCTTTACCCGGTCTGGCCTACACGTGACTCCAGACCCACAGCAGTATGATTGACTCTGCACTGCCCATCCAACTTACTTGGATACAGGATACGGGTTGAAAATGCTGAGTGAGGCAATACTTTCTCCGGTTTAAGGATGTACCAAAGATCCAATTACAAAGGGCAACTTGGTGGTGACCAATAATGAAGCAAGTGAGGGGTTGGAGGGAGTGTGTGCACTTTGACTGTGAGCTGTTTTTAAAACATTGCTACTTTTTCTATGCCTTTCTACTGGGAGATTCTGAAGCTGTAACAAAGTTGGGTCGCAATAAAGATTACCTGAACTTCATGCCGAGCTCAGACTCTCATTGACAGCTTTGAATTGCAACAGATTTTTGTTTTAAAACTGCACGTTTCGTACAGGTGAAAGTGAGAACTGCTGATGCTGGAGATCAGAGTCAAGATGAGTGGTGCTGGCAAAGCACAGCAGGTCAGGCAGCATCCGAGGAGCAGGAAAATCGACATTTCGGGCAATATTGATTTTCCTGCTCCTCAGATGCTGCCTGACCTGCTGTGCTTATTTCTGACAGCTTCCTGGACGATGTTTCCAATGTTGTGTATCAGTTGCAGCAGTGAATGAGTAGCCAGTATTGTTAGAAATTTGTGAATTTTTCAGGAGTGCAGGTACTACATCATCCCATTGTCATTGTACAGTTTCCTGGCAGCACTGGGAGGTGTGGTTGTGTCCACTGGAAACGATGTGGAGGTGCCGGTGTTGGACTGGGGTGGATAAAGTTAAAAATCACACAACACCAGGTTATCTTCCAAATGGTTTATTTGGAAGCACTGGCTTTTGGAGCGCTGCTCCTTCATCAGGTAGCTGTGGAGCAGAATCATAAGACACAGAATTTTTCGCAAAAGCTGACGGTGTCATGCAACTGATAAGATATTGAATAAATCTAGATTGCGGATTAGTCTTTCATCTTTTACCATGGGTTGCAGGTTTCAGTTCATTAATATGTAAACCACAGAATTACTTTTAATTCACCTTGTCAAGATGGTTTAAGGTTTAATAAAAATAGGTGACATCTCAGCTCAGATACTGCATAAAAGGTGTGAGGTTCGAGTCTGTATCCCAATCTTGAATCAGATTTGTTCTATTAACCAAAGTGGGAATTTATAAAATATTACATGGATTATAAAATATTACATGCAGTGTGTGTGGTTTTTGAGCAAAATTGAATATATCTGCAAATATAATTTTGCAAATGCAAATTCACCGCATAGACTTATGTGAGACTGTGTGTGCACACGAGAGTGTGCGTGCATGCGAGTTTGTGCGTGCATGCTAATGAAGTGTGTGTTTGATGGAGTATAAGCTTGTGAGACGGTGTGAGTGTTAGGGTGTGTGTGAGAGTGTCCGAGAGAGCGTGACAGATGAAGGGAAGACGTTGCATTTTGCTAAAACAAGGGCAGAACTTGTCCAGTTAATGGTAGGACCCTGCTTTATGTTGGAGAACAGAGAGACATGGTGGGGGAGGGGTTCAGGTACATAAAGTTAAACATTTCTCAACACCAGGTTATCGTCCAACTGGTTTATTTGGAAGCACGAGATTTTGGAGCACTGCTCCTTCATGGGGTGTTTGTGGAGCAGGATCATAAGACACAACCACCTGATGAAGGAGCAGTGCTCCAAAGGCTAATGCTTGCAAATGTGCCTGTTGGAGTATCACCTGGTGTGGTGTGAATTTTAACTTCGTACACCCCAGTCCAACACCAGCATCTCCAAACCGGGGACATAGTTCTTTGGAAGTTGCATCATTGGTAGACAGGGTTGTGAAAGAGGCGTTTAGCACACTTTCCTTCATTGTTCACACTGTTCAGTGCAGGAGTTGGGACATCACGTTGTGGTTGTACAGGATATTGGTGAGACCACGTGGAGAGGACTGAGTACACTTCTGTTCGCCCTATTGTCGGATGACCTTATTTCGATTTATAAAGTCATGGAGCGTGTAGGAAAAGTAAATATCACAGGGGGAAGAAAGGGGGGCTCTCCCCTTTTTAACTTCTCTTGGCATTCAGACACTGAAATTCCGTCAGTAACAACAGCATCGCCAGAGAAGAGACTGCGCATGCTCGTCGGTACAAGGATGAAACTGCGCATGCTCCTCACTGCACGCAAAGCCCGCCTCGCGACTTTCTTTTGGTGGACCAATCGGAAGTCTTGGAGGACCGGAAGGTGACTGGTCCTCCTGCCAATCAGTGCCTTCCTATTGTCTGATTGCAGAAGTTGGAACACGAGCTTCGGAAGCTGCTGCTGCTCTGTCTCTGAATGGAGAGTGAGTTTGTTCCAGACTGCAACCTCCCTACTCTGTCAACCATCTGTGAGTACGGCATTCTCTTCTCAACTCCTTTTCCTTTTTTTTTCATTCTTGGATTCAATCTTTTTTCTTCCCTTTCCTTTCGGTTGCTGCAAATGAATGCACGGCGTGGACCGATTCGGGAAAAGGTTTTCATAAACAGAGAGTGGTTCATGTATGGAATGAATGTCCAGAGGTAGTGTTGGATGCACTACTCCAACAAGACCTCACCAACCCTCTGAAGAGCAACCCACCCAGACCCACTCCCCTACATTTACCCCTTCACCTGACACTACAGGCAATTTAGCATAGCCAATTCACCTAACCCGCACATCTTTGGACTGTGGGAGGAAACCAGAGCACCCGGAGGAAACCCACACAGACAGTTGCCCGAGGCAGGAATTGAACCCGAGTCTCTGGCGCTGTGAGGCAGCAGTGCTACTCACTGTGCCACCGTGCCATTTAGGACAGATGAGGAGGAACTGCTTTTCCTGGAGAGTAGTCAATCTATGGAGTTCTCTGCCCAAGGAATCAGTAGAGGCATCTTCATTAAGTATATTCAAGACACAATTGTATGGGTTTTCATGGTCAGGGAATTAAGGGTAGTTGGGATAATGCAGGGAGGAAGAGCTGAGCCAATGGATATATCAGCCATGATCAGCTCGAATTTCAGTTTCCCACAGAGTAAGATATTGGTCTGTTCTCTGCTCTGCTGGATTTCTGCTGAAGCCTTGATCCCCACCCCCACACCGTCTGGAACAATAAAACATTCAGTTATTCAAGACTCAAGCCACAATCTCTCAGCCTGTCAACCATCCAGACACAGAGTGTAGTCCTAGCTGGGAATCAAACAAGAGAAACAGAACAAAATTAGAAATAAATAAATGCTCATGCTTAATGTTTGTTCATGAGGAAGTAAACCAGGAATAGGGCTCTCCCAGGATTCTTATAGTGCTCCTCTTGAGGCATTCTCTCACCCTAACATCTAACTATGCATACCCCGCTATGATTTACAACAATATTTACACCAACAGAAATAAAGCATCTGTTATCAAGTAGACAGAGGGATATACAGCACAAATAGACTTTTCTTTGTCTCATTCACACACACACATCCATGGGGGTGAATTTGTATTTGCAGAATTATATTTGCAGAAACATTCTATTTTTCTCAAAATATTCACAACCTGCAGGCTGTTCAATCCATGTAATATTTTGTAAATTCCACTTTGGAAATAGAACCAGTCTGACTCAAGATTGGGATACAGACAGACTCTGAATTCACACTTTTAATGCATTGTCAGAGCTGAGATGTCACGTTTTGTTCTCAAACCTTGAGTTATCTCAAGAAGATGTCTTTCAGGAAATTCTGGGATTTACAAATGAATGATATGAGCAGCCCATACTAAAAGATGAAAGACTTAACAATCCAGTGTTTTTCTACATATCATTTCAGTGCACTGTAATGTTTTTCCATCCATTCTGTGCCTTCTGATTTTATTCTCCACAATTACCTGATGAAGGAGCCATGCTCCGAGTGCTAGTCATAGAGTCATAAAGCTGTACAGCACGGAAACAGACCCTTCGGCCCAACTCATCCATGCCGACCAGATATTACAACCCAATCTAATCCCCCCTGGCAGCACCCGGCCCATATCCCTCCAAACCCTTCCTATTCATAAACCCAACCAAATGCCTCTTAAACATTGCAATTGTACCCACCTCCACCACTTCCTCTGGCAGTTCATTCCATACATGCACAACCCTCTGCATGAAAAGTTGTCCCTTAGGTCCCTTTCAAATCTTTCCCTTCTCACCTTAAACCTATGCCTTCTAGTTTTTGACTCCCCCACCCTGGGGGGAAAAGACCTAGGCCATTTGCCCTATCTATGCCCCTCATGATTTTATAAACCTCTCTACGGTCACCCCTCAGGCTCTGATGCTCCAGGGTAAAATAAATGCCCCAACCTCTCTCTCAGTCTGTGTAACTGGTTAAAGCTCTTTTCCAAAGTCAGTTCACTGGGACACACACACTCATACTGTGTAACCAGTTAAAGCTCAGTTCACTGGTGTGTTCCTCTGAGTGCTCCTCTACTCACACTGATGTCCAATACCTTTTGAAGCAGGTCGAATGGATTTCTCTTTCCAGACTCAACCCCCCCCCCACCAATGATATTGAGTGACCATGTCAGATCTTGTTATGGAATTTCCTCCAAGATTTCTGTCTGCAGATACTCCCCTTCTGATACCCTGTTAGCAAAGTTGAAACAAGTCATCCCTGTCTGTACCGAATAGAAATTCTGATTATATTGTATGTGTCTATGTTTAAAGTACTAACCCAGTAACATACAAATGGTACTATTGATTTAAAATACACAGGAGACGTGAGGAAGGAGATGTCAGGACCTGGCACTCTCTGAACCCTAACAGGGTGTACCAAGTGGTAGTGCAAACATTTCAAAATGAAGTAGATGGCCATAGAGCTGTACAGTACAGAAACAGTCCATCTCGTCCATGCTGACTAGATATCTGAAATTAATCTATCCTATTTACCAGCACTTGGCCCATATCCCTCTAAACCCTACCCATTCACGTACCCATCCAGCTGCCTTTTGGTCCAGCCTCCACCACTTCCTCCTGCAGCTCATTCTATACATTTACTACCGTCTGTGTGAAAAGGTTGCCACTCAGATCTCTTTTGCTTTTTCCCCCCTCACCTTAAACCTATGCTCTCTTGTTCTGGACCTCCCCCTCCCCCCACCGCAGGGAAAAGATTTTGCCTATTTATCCTATCCACGCCCTTCATGATTTTATAAACCTCTATAAGGTCACCCCTTAGCCTCCAACGCTCCAGGGAAAACAGCCCTAGCCTCCCTTTAGTTCAAATCCTCCAACCCTGGCAATATCCTTGTAAATGTTTCTGAGCCCTTTCAAGTTTCACAACATCTTACTGATAGGAAGGAAACCAGAATTGTGCACAATGTTCCAAATGTGGCCTAACCAATGTCCTGTACTGCGACAACATAACTTCCCAAATCCAATACTCAGAGGATTGGGAAAGTTTTCAAAACTTATAAAAGACAACCGGGAAAGAATGGAGGGAAAAACCGAACCTTTGAAGGTCAGCTTGGAGGCATAAAGGTCTCAGGACAGGGGGGTAGGGATGACCCCAGCTATGGGCCACGTGTGAGCAAACGGTTCCAGATTGATTTACGATATCTGGTCGGTACAGACGAGTTGGACCGAATGGTCTGTTTCTGTACTGTATACCTCTATGACTCTGGCTTTCCACTAATGTTTGCCATGTCAGTATATTCAATTTCTCTCTGGTGTCATTTTGCTTCCCCTTCCCAGGGATGTTAACCATTTTGTGTCTGGTTGTTCCTAAAGAAGCTGCGTGGCAGGTTCATCCTGAATTGACACACATTTTATTTGCTTCCCAAAATCAGACCTGCTCACTCTCAGCAGGATCCCAGTGTTGTGAAAGATATTAACTTTCAGGTGGAAGTATCCAAAATTCAGAGAGATGTCAGTCTTGATGTTTTTGCTTTTCTGCCCCTGTAAGATCCTGAATCAGCACCTTCCGGGGAATTGGTTAGAGCAGAGTGAGAACAGAGGGGGAGAGAGAGTGGGATGGTGCTTTCAATTTTGTGGAATAATAAAAGAATATTCTGCAGAAAGTAGAATTGCTTGTTCAGAATTTCTACCCTGGGACTGGCAGTGATGGCTTTTGTAATCTCTTTTTACAGCGTATTTGAAGATCTGATGGCGGAAGTTTCTCAATCAACAGATGAAGGCTTATGCCCAAAACATTGACCCTCCTGCTCCTCAGATGCTGTCTGACATCCCTGTGCTTTTCCAGTGCCACATTTTTCGACTGACTCTCAAGCATTTGCGATCCTCGCTTCGCTGTCAATGTTTGACAGTCACTCAGTCCACCAGGACCGCAACGATTTTCGACTGATTTCTGTGAGAGGGATCAAAGCTTTTTGGTTCCTGACTGACTGAGTATGTTTTCAGCATCAGTGGGACTGGACGAGAGACCCTACTGTTGCAGCGCACTAATTGTGGAGCGTGTAGCAGCTATACGACCTGGAAAGAGGAATTCACAACAAGGAGGGGCTGGAAATTTGTTTGTGTGTGGCTGAAGCTTCATCCATGGAGAAACCCGAGGAATCCCGTCCCGTGGAGAAACAATGGAAGTGTGGCGACTGTGGGAAAGGCTTCCGTTTCCCGTCTGCCCTGGAGACTCATCGGCGCAGTCACACCGGGGAGAGGCCATTCCCCTGCCCTGTCTGTGGGAAGGCCTTCAGACATTACTCCCACCTGCTGGCCCACCGGCGGAACCACACGGGGGAGAGGCCCTTCAGCTGCCCAGATTGTGGGAAGGTCTTCATGTTTTTCTCTGGCCTGTTGGCCCACCGGCAGGTCCACACGGGAGAGAGGCCCTTCAGCTGCTCTGAGTGCGGGAAGGGCTTCAACTATCCCTCCAACCTGCTGAGGCACCAGCAGTTCCACACAGGAGAGAGGCCCTTCAGCTGCTCTGAGTGCGGGAAGGCCTTCAGCAATTACTCCAACCTCCAGACCCATCGGCGGATCCACACGGGGGAGAGGCCCTTCAGCTGCCCTGAGTGCGAAAAGGCCTTTACCCGGGCCTCCTCCCTGATGAGGCACCGGCAGATCCACACGGGGGAGAGGCCCTTCAGCTGTCCTGAGTGTGGGAAGGCCTTCAGCAGTTCCTCCACCCTGCTGATCCACCAGCGTGTCCACACGGGGGAGAGGCCGTTCACCTGCTCTCAGTGCGGGAAGGGCTTCACCTGCTCCTCCAACCTGCTGACCCACCAGCGGGTCCACACCGGGGAGAGGCCCTTCAGCTGCCCGGAGTGCGGGAAGACCTTCAGCACGTCCTCCTCCCTGCTGACGCACCAGCGGATCCACACGGGGGAGCGGCCCTTCAACTGCTCTGAGTGCGGGAAGGCCTTTACCCAAGTCTCCAACCTGATGAGGCACCAACAGACCCACACAGGGGAGAGGCCCTTCAGCTGCCCCGAGTGTGGGAAGGCCTTTACCCAGACCTCCACCCTGCTGACCCACCAGCGGGTCCATACAGGGGAGAGGCCATTCACCTGCTCTCAGTGCGGGAAGGACTTCACCTACTCCTCCAACTTGCGGAAGCACCAGCGAATTCACGTGCCATCGCAGGGGGATTGAAGGAGTGACGGCCGAGTGCCATTATCAATTGGACTATCAACCCGGTTCCGGGGACTCCTGGATTCGAATCCCGCCACGACAGATGGCAGAATTGGTATTCGGTCAGAAATGTGGAGTTTGGAATCGAACTATGAGACCGTTTCAGGGAGGGGGAGGTGGGGGGGGGGGAGAAAGTCCCCATCTGATTCACTCTCTCCCTTATTAGGGAAGGGAACCGCCTTTGTGGGAAAGGATTCACTCAGTCGTTCCAGCTGCATCCTTTACCACGTCTGCCTTACACGTGACTCCAGACCCACAGCAGTCTGGTTGACTCTACACTGCCCCTTCCTGGCAAATGAGCAGGGAGAAACTTACTTGGAGACAGGATATGGGTTGAAATTGCTGAGTGAGGCAATACTTCCTCCGGGTTACAGCTTTTCCAAGGATCCAATTACAAAGGGACAACTTGGTGCTGGCCAATAGTAAAGACAGTGAGGGGGGTGGGACAGGTGAGGTGTAGTGTGTGCGCTTTCACCTTGAGCTGTTCAAAAAGCAACTGCTTTTTCTCTGCCTTTTTGATGGGGGATCTGAAGCTGTAACAAAGTTGGGTTGCAATAAAGGTTACCTGAACTTACCACCGGAGGTTTTTGTTTTAAAGCTGCTCATTTCTTTCAGCCTCCTGTACTAAGTTTAGAACATAGAACAAAGAACATAGAACAATACAGCGCAGAACAGGCCCTTCGGCCCTCGATGCTGCACCGACCTATGAACTATTCTCAGCTCGTTCCCCTACACTATCCCAAAATCATCCATGCGCTTATCTAAGGATTGTTTAAATCTCCATAATGTGGCTGAGTTGACTACCTTAGCAGGTAGGGCATTCCACGCCCTCCCCACTCTCTGCATAAAGAACTTGCTTCTGACATCTGTCTTAAATCTATCACCCCTCAATTTGTAGTTATGCCCCCCCCCCCCCCCCCCGTACAAGCTGACGTCACTATCCTAGGAAAGAGTCTTTCACTGTCTCCCCTATCTAATCCTCTGATCATCTTGTATGTCTCTATCAAATCCCCCCTTAGCCTTCTACTTTCCAATGAGAACAGACCCAAGTCTCTCAGCCTTTCCTCATAAGACCCTCCCTCCAGACCAGGCAACATCCTGGTAAATCTCCTCTGCACCTTTTCCAATGCTTCCCACATCCTTCCTGAAATATGGAGGCCAGAACTATACACAATATTCCAAATGTGGCTGCACCTGTGTTTTGTATAGTTGCAGCATGATATTGCGGTTCCAGAACTCAATCCCTCTACGAATGAAACCTAACACTCCGTATGCCTTCTTAACAGCACTATCTACCTGGGTGGCAACTTTCAGGGATCTATGTACATGGACTCCAAGATCACTGCCTTCCTGTTATTCTTCCCAAAGTGAATCACCTCACATTTAGCTGCATTGAACTCCATTTGCCACCTCTCAGTCAACTCTGCTAATTCATCCACCTATGCCTGCATCTAAGTCATTTATAAAAATGACAAACCGCAGTAGTCCCAAAACAGATCCTTGTGGCACACCACTAGTAACTGGACACCAGGCTGAATATTTTCCATAAACCATCACTCGCTGCCTTCTTTCAGAAAGCCAGTTTCTAATCCAAACTGCTAAATCACCCTCAATCCCTTGCCTCTTCAAAGTTCGGGAAAAGATTTGTAGCTCGGGTGCTCGTTGTTGTGGTTCTGTTCGCCGAGCTGGGAATTTGTGTTGCAGACGTTTTGTCCCCTGTCTAGGTGACACCATCACTATAAATGCTGGAGGAAACATCACAGAAGCGCTTCACAGCAGGCTCCCAAGCACTGAGGATGTCACCTAGAGAGGGGACAAAACGTTTGCAACACAAACTCCCAGCTCGGCGAACCAAACCACAACAACCCATGCCTCTGCAATTTCTCCAACAGCCTGCCATGTGGAACCTTATCAAAGGCTTTACTGAGGTCCATGTACACCACGTCAACTGCCCTACCCTCATCTCCATACTTGGTCACCTTCTCAACAAACGCAATGAGGTTTGTGAGACATGATCTGTCCTTGATGAAACTATGGTGACTATCTGAAATCAAATTGTTGCTTGCTAGATGATTATAAATCCTATCTCTAATATTCCTTTCCAAAAGCTTTCCTTCAACAGAAGTAAGGCTCACTGGTCTATAATTACCTGGGTCATCTCTGCTGCCCTTCTTGAACAAGGGAACATTTGCAATCCTCCACTCTGGTACTAAACCTGTAGACAATGACGACTCAAATATCAAAGCCAAAGGTTCTGCTATCTCCTCCCTCGCTTCCCAGAGAATCCTTGGATAAATCCCATCGGGCTCAGGGCACTTGTCTACTTTCACTCCTTCTAGAATTGATAACACCTGTGTGCAACTAACCTTGATCCTTTCGAGTCTAATATCTCGTACCTCATTCTTCTCCTCTACAATATTCTCCTTTTCCTGAGTGAAGACCGATGAGAGATATTCATTAACACCTCTCCAATCTCCACAGGGCCCACATTCAACTTCCCACTTCTGTCTTTGATTGGCCCTATTCCTACCCTAATCATCCTTTTGTTCGTCACATACCTATCGAAAGCTTTAGGGTTCTCCTTTATTCTATGTGTTAAAGACTGCTCATGTCCTCTCTTTGCTCTTAACTCTCTCTTTAAATCCTTCCCAGCTTATCTGTAACTCTCCATCGCCTCATCTGAACCATCTTGCCTCATCAACACATAAGCCTCCTTCTTCTTTGTAACAAGAGATGCAATATCTGTTGTAAACCACGGTTCCCTTACCTTATCACTTCCTCCCTGCCTGACAGGGACATACCTATCAAGGACACATAATATCTGTTCCTTAAACCAGCTCCACATTTCAATTGTTCCCATCTCCTGCATTTTGCTACCCTATTCTATGCATCCTAAATCTTGCCTAATTGCATTATAATTGCCCTTGCCCCATCGATAACTCTTGACCTGTGGCATGTTCCTATCCCTTTACATCGCTAAATGAAACCCAACTGAATTATGGTCATTATTTCCAAAGTGCTCACCTTCCACTAAATCAAACATCTGGCCTGGTTCATTACCAAGCACCAGATCCAGAGTGACCTCCCCCCATGTCGGCCCTTCGACATGTTGTGTCAGAAAGCCGTCCTGCACACACTGGACAAAAACTGATCCATACGACGTACTGCAGTGAAAGCATTTCCAGTCAATGTTGGGGAAATTAAAGTCCCCCATACTGACCACCCTGTTCCTTTCACTCCTACCCAGAATAATTTTTCTAATCCTCTCTTCCACCTCCCTGGAACTCTGCGGAGGCCTATAAAAAAAACTCCAAGCAGTGTAACCTCTCCTCTTCTGTTTCTAACCTCAGCCCATATTACCTGAGTAGATGAGTCCTCATCAAAAGTTCTGTCAGCCACCGTTATACTATCCTTGACTAACAAGGACACGCCTCTCCTTCTTTTACCACCTTGGCTGTTCTTAATGAAAGATCAAAACCCTGGAATCTGAAACATCCTTTCCTCACCCTGCTCTCTCCATGTCTCTGAAATGGCCACAACATCCAAGTCCCAGGTACCTATCCGTGCTGCAAGCTCACCTACCTTATTGCGGATACTCTTCAAACCACTTCGCTGTCTGCCAGCACATTCCTGTGACCCTGAAATCCTGTCCCAGTCCTTCCTGCTCTCATCCTCCTGTGCATTGCAGCTACACCCCCCAGTTCCCATCCCCCTGCTGAGCTAGTTTAAACCCACCCGAATGGCACCAGCAAATTTCCCACCCAGGATATTAGTACCCCTCTGGTTCAAGTGAAGACTATCCTGTTTGTACAAGTCCCACCTTCCCCAGAATGAGCCCCAATTATCCAAAAACCTGAAACCCTCCCTCCTGCACCATCCTTGCAGCCAGGTGTTCAGCTGATATATCTCCCTATTCCTTGCCTTGCTATCACGTGGCATGGGTAACAAACCAGAGATAACCACTCTGTTTGTTCTAGCCCTCAGCTTCCACTCGAGCTCCCTGAAATCCTGCCTTACATCCCTATCCCTCTTTCTGTGGGAGCTTAAAAATGTTTTTGCAGATGGGTGAGGGTGTGTAGTGGGGGGAAGGGAAGGGGAACATTATACAAACGGTCACGGAATTCTTGTAGCATGTCGCATACTTAAGGCTAAGACTTTAATGAATATGGAGGGTCTTTTCAAGAAAATAGTTTTAAGCGAAGAAATAACTTGAAAGTGTTGTAGTTGACCACAAAAAGAAGCAGCAGGGGCATTTCACAATAAAGCTTATAGTATGATAAGAGAAACTGGATAAAAGAACAAGCTGTAACAAACAAGGAACAAAGAATGCAGACAAGGACAGCAGGATGGCCAGATAAGAAAATAACTGACAAGTGAGGTAATCGGCTTATGATAGGATGGGAAAAGGGAGGCGTGATTCCGCAACTTGTAAACTCAATAAGAAAGCGAACAGGCTCTGTTTTGGCACACTTTTCTGCTTGATTGCAGAAGCGTCCGGTACTTGCAAGATTGTAATAAATCGTTTTTGTTTCCAAGGCTTTGTCTCAGGCTGATTGATTTGTGAGTGAGTTCTGTTTCTCGCATGTCGACCTATGCCGTTGGTACCTCCATGGACCATGACTTGGGGTTGTATACCCTATCCCTTCAAGACCCCAAAGATACGATCCGAGACATCACGCACCCTGGCACCTGGGAGGCAACACACTAACCGCGAGTCTTGTTCATTCCCAACAAACCTCCTATCTGACCCTCCAACTATCGAGTTCTCAATGACTAACACTCTCCTCGTTTCCCTCCTTCCCTTCTGGTGCAACAGGGACAGGTTCTGTGCCAGAGACCTGGGCCCCAGTGCATAAACCTGGTAGGTCATTTTCCCCCCTCAACAGTACCCACTGACTGATACAGCAAGAAGGAAATACAAATAAGTCGTCCCTCCTCTCCCAGGAACCTCTACTCTCCGACTTCATATTTAAAACCTCAAATGAGTGACTCCCCACTCCTGGGAGGCAGCTGCCGTTGAAAAACAGAAAATGTCACCTTTTTTTTGTGGTTAGCACTGCTGCCGCACAGCACCAGAGCCCTGGGTTCAATTCCACCCCCCCCCCCGTCTGTGCGGGTATCCTCCCACAGTCCAAAGATGTGCGGGTTCGGGTGAATTGGCCAAGCTAAATTGCCCCGTAGTGTTGGGTGACGGGGAATGGGGCTGGGTGTTTTGCTCTTCGGCGAGTCGGTGTGGACTTGTTGGCCCGAAGGGCCTGTTTCCACACTGTAGGGAATCTGACCTAAAGTTCTGGAATTTATATATTGATGAACTGAAACCTGCAACCCATTCTAAAAGATGAAGGACTCAGCAGCGGTCCAGGTTTGTTCCAAATATTGCATCGGTTGCATGACACTGTGATGTTTTGCTATTAATTCTGTGTCTTATGATCCTGCAGCACAGCTACCCGCAGGAGGAGCAGCGCTGCAGAAGCTAGTGCTTCCAAATACACCTGGGTGGGCGGGGTTTACCAGGAGGGGCGGGGTTTAGCAGGAGGGCAGTGCTCATGGGCACGGCGTGTGTCGCGAGAGGGTCGCGCGCTAGTAGGCGGGGCGAGGCTCAGCAGGCGGTAAGGCCGTCGCGCCAAACCTGGAGGCACGCGGCTTTGTGGGTGGTTGTGCGTGGGGGCAGGGGGCGATTTTGACTCGCGCGGAGACCGCGGCGAAGGGGTGGGGTTTGGTGCGCTTGAGGGAAAGAGGTTTGGTTCCCAGAGGCGGGGCTTACGAGCTGAGTTCGGAAGGGGCGGGGTTTGTGTCACCATGGCCGAGGAGGGGGCGGGACCAGGACTGTGCCGGAAGTGTGCCGCGGCCTGTTTCCTCCGCCTGAGCCTCGGCTGCAGCAAGTAAGGTAAAGCTTTACCAATATTTCCTTTTACAGAGTTTGTATTTAATAACCAGTAATGGCTACTCAATATTATCATAAAGTCCCAAAATGCAATTCATTTCAATCCATAACAGATAAGCACTAAGAGTTAATTTTCTACGGGATTCAACAGCCTCAGCACTAAAATGGTCTCACAAGGGAACGGCTGTGAATGTTATCACTTGGTGTCCTGTTCACACAGATTCACCGATGCTGAGGCAAACGTTCTTAATTGCCTTACAGCATCCTGTTATCACTTGGTGAGCCCAGGTGTCCCTATCTTTAAGTTCTCTCCTCTTTCTGAGCCTTCCTGCCTGTTTATTTATTCAATAATTCAGCATTACATTTTAGTATAAATGTTTAAAGACAGGTTTTATGGCTGTAGACTTTCTCACCCAGATGCCCACATCCTCATTCCTCCCTTTGATTGCACCGCGATCACTGAAAGAGAAGGCTAGTCCAAACAAATGCCCTTCAAGGTGGTCCAGCCATCAACATCCTGCAGAGCGGCACCACCATCCTCGCAGCTCATCTGGTCATATTTATCATCGCCATCGACACGTGTGGGTGAACCATCGGATCGCAAAAGCAGCATCTTCTGCGGCAAATCTCTATCACTAAGGGACCTCATAAGCCTAGCAATTAAATACCTAACAACACTAATACCGACAAACAGACATAGCTAAATTGATAAGCCAATTGTACCATCAGCCCGATCTGCAGTTTCCCCAACTGGTCCCTTCAGTCATTCTGTCAAGGAATACCTGGATTTCTTCTTGCATCTTAGTAATATTGCCAGTGAGATTGGGAATGCCCATAGTGCATTTATCTTGGACAATGGTGCAGACCTCACCCTCCTGGGCAAGTATATAGTCTAAGGCATACCGATTCTGCACAGACTAAAGGCACAGGTCTGATAATCCCAGTTTACTCTGTTCCAGAGCCTCTTTACTCTTATTTTCTCAAATGGTCAGGCCGCAAAAGAGGGAATTGCGGTTCTTTTGACTTGTCACTCCTGCCGATCCTTCCAACCCCAGGGTACTCTGGATTCCCCAGCCTATCGGGTGTCCTGTATTGTCACCCAGTCCCTTGGGATCCTTCCAGTTGGAGCAAGGTTGGCTGAGACCAACCGCTGCATCCTCCTCTGATGGAGGTTCCATAGACTTGTCCACTGGCCAGGACAAGGTACTGTTGTGGGAACAAGGGCTCTGATAGTGACCTTATGGGGGACATCTTTGCCAACAAGGACCAGGAAATTGGTAGCTTTACCTTAGCTGAAGAAATAATAGTCTGGTTTGATTTATATTAGGGAGAGTTTGTCTAAATCAGCTACTGAAATGTTACAGCAGGGGGTCTGGTCAGGTCTACAGGAGTAAAGGGTCGACGTTTTGCAAGAGGAGTTGCTTGAGCGCTGTAAAAAATGACTCGAGCACTCGCACTATATGGGAGACAATGGTCCTCAGAATGCTGTTCCCATTGGGCTTTCCCTTAGCTCTATTGTACATGGTCTTGGTGACAGTATCAGATTCTGAAAAGAGAAAAGGCCTATAAATGCACAAGGAAAGGGTTCGGTTCCAGGTCCATGTGCCGCATAAGGCCTGCTGTACCCCAGCCGGTGTTTCACCAGCTGTTTGTATACACAGACCGGAGCTATTGGAAAGTGATATTTATCTTCGCAGGGACGGCAGTAGGAAGTCTGATGAATAGATTGGAATCGGGGACTGGGGACGTGGCAAGTAAGTCATCTCCCGATAGAGAGGAGTAACATACTACTGCCTCTGGGGTGAAGAGCGTTCTGTGGGCCTGTATAAATAAGTTGTTTGTGGATTGAGGAGTTTCCCCTATCAGGCTTCCCTTTTCTTGAGTCGGCCTGACCTGCAAAAAGGGATGGTGTTCCTGGGCGCCCTTAAAATATTTACCATAATAACGGGATTGATCATTTTTATCCTCACTAGGCTTGTGTCTGCAGGTAAAATCAAAAAGACAGGTTCGGTAACGACATGGTAACTTCCACTGATTTCTACTGTCCAGATGGACCATCTGGTCTTTCTGATGTAAGAGTCCATTGCAATAATCAATCTTCATCACGTTCCTCACGTCAAAGGCATCTGGTCCAGTGCACTGGACGACATCTCCTCAGCATGGGTGGTGGATAATCTCTGATCAATCCTGGTCGCATCCATACTTAGTGGCTTTCCCCAGCAGGATGTTGTACGTGATCAGAAAGGTGAGGAGATAGGCGATCCCCCACAAGTCCCTCCTCTTAGTTCAAGTATCTGTAATAAGATTAACATTAGAACAACAGCAAAATTCAAAAACCCAAATGGACAGGGTCCACTCCTTTTGTTGGGATTCCAGGATTCTCTCCTCCTCTTCCCCCCCTTTTGATTGATTGACCGCACCAATTTACAATGGAGCAGTTGGACCCAAGCTGAGTGCCCAGCGACTGTGTCCGCCGTAGGGGTGGGAAGTAAAACCTGGAAGGGGCCATCCCAACGAGGTTGGAGACCTTTGCCAGTCCAGTTCTTGATGAGCACCAATGAACCAGGCTCTACCCCTGACGAGGCTGAAAGGGAGGGAACATTGCTGTAGGCCGCACGCTCCTGGGAGTGAAAGGCACGCATAACACTCGTTAGAGCAAGAACATAACCAATCATTGCTTCGGTCATGTGGTGGAAGTGGACTGAGAAGGGAGCTGAATCGTTCCAAGGGGTACGGAGGCAGTGACCAGAGAGACTCTCAGCTGGAGACAGTCGTGTCTTGCTCGCAGACATGGATCGCATCTGGAATAAGGCCACAGGGATTAGCATAACCAGGAGAGGCCAGACTCTGCCACTAATTTGACAAATCAGACCTGCTCACTCCTCAGCAGGATCCCAGTGTTGTGAAAGATATTAACTTTCAGATGGAGGTATCTAAAATTCAGAGAGATGTCAGTCTTGATGTTTTTGCTTTTCTGCTCCTGTAAGATCCTGAATCAGCACCTTCAGGAGAATTAGTTAGAGCGGAGTGAGAACAGAGGGGGAGAGAGAGTGGGATGGTGCTTTCAATTTTGTGGAACAACAAAAGAAAAGAATATTCCACAGAAAGTAGAATTGTTTGTTCTGAATTTCTACCCTGCACTGATAGTGATGACTTTTGTAATCTGTTTTTAACAGTGTATTTGAAGATCTGAAGACTGAAGCTTCAAAGTCAACAGATGAAGGGCTTATGCCTGAAACCTTGATTCTCCTGCTCCTTTGATGCTGCCTGACCTGTTGTGCTTTTCCAGCGCCACACTTTTCGACACTGACTCTCCAGCATCTGCAGTCCTCACTTTGACGTCAATGTCTGACAGTCACTCACTCCATCGTGACCACAACAGTTTTCAACTATGATTCTGTGAGAAGGAGCAAAGCGTTTTGGTTCCTGTTTGGGTATGTTTTCAGCATCAGTGGGAATGGATGAGAGACCCTACCTGTTACAGCGCACTGAGTGTGGAGCCTGAAACAGTTATACAGCCTGGGAAGAGGAATTCACAGTGGGGAGGGGCTCCACACGCATTTGTGTGTAACTGAAGCTTCGGCCATGGAGAAACCCAAGGAATCCAGCCCCATGGAGAAACGGTGGAAGTGGCGACTGCGGGAAAAGCTCCATGTCCCGTCTGTCCTGGAGGTGCAGTCACACCTCGGAGAGCAATTCCCCTCTCCCGTCTGCGGGAAGGGCTTCAGCACTTCCTCCACCCTGCTAACCCACCAACGGATCCACACTGGGGAGACGCCCTTCAACTGCCCAGTGTGCAGGAAGGCCTTCAGCGATTCCGCCATCCGGCTGAGGCACCAGCGGGTCCACACAGGGGAAGAGGCCCTTCAGCTGCCCCGAGTGCGGGAAGAAATTTACCCAGGCCTCCAACCTGCTGACCCACCAGCGGATCCACACAGGAGAGAGGCCCTTCAGCTGCCCCCTGTGCAGGAAGGGCTTCACCAGCTCTACCAACCTCCGGAGGCACCAGGGAGTTCATGTACCATCGCAGGGGGAGTTTAAGGCGCAATGGTCGAGTGCCAGTATCGACTGGACTATCAAGCCAGTTCCGGAGACTCCCGGGTTTGAATCCCACTGCAGCAGATGGCGCTATACAGGGTATGGGTTGAAATTGCTGAGTGAGTCAATACTTCCTCCAGGTTAAGGCTGTACCAAGGACCCAATTACAAAGGGACAACTTGGTGGTGACCAATAGTAAAGAAGTGAGGTGGGTTAGCATGTGCGCTTTGACCTTGAGCTGTTTAAAAAGCAGCTACTTTTTCTCTGCCTTTTTGCTGAGGGGGTTTGAAGCTGTAACAAAGTTGGATCTCAATAAAAGTTACCTGAATTTACCCCCGGCTCAGACTCTCATTGAAAACTTTGAGCTCCGAGGTTTTTGTTTTAAAGCTGCTCATTTCTTTCAGCTTCCTGCACTAAGCTTCCAATGTCACGTATCAGATGGATCAGTGAATGAGCAGCCAGTTTCGTTAGAAATTGTAAATTTTTCAGGTGTGCAGAGTGTGTCATTTCATCGGCGTTGTAAAGTTTACTGGCAGCATTGGGAGGTGTGGGCTGTGCTCACTCGAAATGATGTGGAGGAGCCGGTGGTGGACTCGCCTGGATGAAGTTAAAAATCACACAACACCAGGTTATAGTCCAACAGGTTTATTTGGAAATGTGAGCTTTTGGAGCACGCTCCTTCATCGGGTAGCTGTGGAGCAGGATCATAAGACACAGATTTTATAGCAAAAGATCACAGTGTCATGCAACTGATAGGATATATTGAACAAACCAAGATTGCTGTTACCTCTTTCACCTTTTAGAATGCATTGCAGGTTTCAGTTCATTAATCTGTAAATACCAGAACATCTTTTGATTCATGTTCTCAAGATGGCAAGTTTTTTTTAAAATACTGATAACTCAGCCCAGACATTAAAGGTGTGAGGTTCGAGTCTGTCAATGTCCCAATTTTGAATCAGACTGGTTCTATTTCCAAAGTAGGAATGTATAAAATATTACATGGATTGACTGCCTGCAGACTGTGCCCTTTTTAAGCAAAATTGAATGTATCTACAAACATAATTCTGCCAATACAAATTTGCCCAAAAAGTGATATGTGAGTGCGTGCACGTGAGTTTATGCATGAGTGCACATAAGAGTGTGATTGAGTATATGCCTGTGAGTGTGTTGGGGGTGTATGTGTGGGTGTCTGAGAGAGCATGTGTGTATGAGTGAGGTATGAATAAAAGCAAGGGCTTGCGTTTTGCTAAAGCAAGGACGGTCAGGACTTGTACAGTTAATGGTAGGGCCCTGTGTCATGCTGTAAAAGAGAGACATGGTTGCGTTCAGGTACACAGTTCTTTGAAAGTTGCATAGCTGCTAGACAGGGTGGTCAAGAAGGCATTTAGCATACTTGCCTTCATTGTTCCCCCCACTGCGTATAGGAGTTGTGGCATCATGTTGAGGTTGTACAAGATGTTGGTGAGGCCACTTTCAGAGTACTGAGTATGGTTCGCGTGTCCCTTTAATAGAAAGAATACTATTAGAGAGGGTTCAGTAAAGATTTACCAGGATGTTGCCAGGACTGGAAGGGTTGGAGTTATAAGGAGAGGCTGGGACTTTATTCACTAGAACACAGGAGGTTGGGAGGTGATATCATTGAGATTGATAAAATCATGAGGAGTGGAGGTAAGGTGAATAGCAAAGGGCTCTTCCTTCGTGTAGGGGAGCTCGAGACTCAGGGGCATATTTCTTTAAAGTGAGAGGAGAGAGATTTAAAAGGAACCTGAGGGGCAACATTTTGACAGAGGGCGATTTACACATGGAATGAACTTGCTGAGGATGTGGACAATGCAGGTACGTTTACAAAGTCTAAACGACATTTGGATGGGTACATGAATAGAAAAGTTTAGAGGGATATGGGCCAAACGCAGGTAAGTGGGACTAGTTTAGTTTGGGAACCCTGGTCGCCATTGATGAGTTGGACCAAAGGGTCTATTTCTGTGCTGTCTACCTCTCTGAACCAGAAGTGATCTTATTGAAACCAGTAGAATTCTGAAAGGGGCTTGACAGGATCGATGCAAATAAAATGCTCCTTTGTGGTGGGAGTCATAGAATCCTAACAATGTGGAAACAGGCCATTCAGCCCATCTATTCCACACTGGCCCTCTGAACAGCATCCCACACATACTCACCCGCTTACTCTGTATTTCCCATGGCCAATCCACCCTAAGTTTCACATCTCTGGTCACTATGGGTAATTTAGCACAGCCTATCCACCCTAACCTCTACACCCTAATCTATAAATTACCTTCTCGGAAATGTAATTTAAATGCAGAGCTTTTCTCTAAGAAAAATGTTAGTCTGACTCAACATTCGGGTGCAGACAGAATTCACACTTATTGTTAGAAAAGCTCTGCATTTGAATAACATTCTTGAGAAGGTAACAAAAAACAAGTTCTGTGATTAACAAACCAAAGAGCAGAAACCTATTCTAAAAGATGAAGGATTTAATCTAAAATTGTTTGATGTGTCACATTTCCATGACGCTGGACTCCTTTGGATATAAATTGTGATCATGATCTCATTCTCCACAACCACCTGATGAAGGAGCGGCGCTCCGAAAGCTAGTGCTTCCAAACAAACCTGTTGGATTATACCCTGGTGTTGTGTGATGTTTAACTTTGTCCGTGGGAAGCACATGAGTTGTGGGACTGGTAACAGTTCTTATTTTGTGATCTATTCCAAGTGAAATTTCTCCTCTGTGCAGGCACGGGTGAACAGTTTGGCTTTTGTGCTTTGTGCGAGATCAGGCTAGCAGGTTTTAAATCCTTCTGTTAAGCAACAGAAGTAAACTGTCGATCAGCAATTGTATTCCAAGAGTGGTACTTCCAGCTCTGGTAATCCTGTTGCATCAACAGAGAGAGGGAGAGGATGTCACATCTAAAGAGCAGACAGAAAAGTTATTTCACTTGTTGAGTCGGTTCCTCACTCAGATGAGACTGGATACTGCTTATAATGGATCATAATTAAATGCTACAATGGAACACCTTAAATTCAAGGAATTTTGAAAGGGCAAACGAACAGCAACTTTGAACAGAGATGTTCTTCCATTTCTAACCTTGGTTGACCCATATGAAGCCTTTTTACTGATAGCTCCATAATCATGTTCCTACTGAATTTTTTTCAGGGCAAACAATTTCTGGTGGGAGAAATTCTGCATCCTGGGAAGGCGGGGAAATTAGAAAAAAAAGCTGTTAAAAGCATTTGAACTATGGTCCCACAAGCTCTCGTGGGAGCAGTGCATTTGCCAAAAACATTTCTGAGGAATTCTGTTTAATTGTTGGACCGAAAATAGTTTCCCCACTGAACGTTAAACAGGTATTGAGAACATTGCGCATTATGGAGTGTGTTCCTGCGGACCAAAGGAGGATTGAATTTGCCAACGTGAACCACACTTTGCAGAGAGAGGAAATTTCTCTGGATGGAATAGGTTGATGGAAGTCAACAATTGTCAGATTATTTCATGAAAATAACAGCTGGTATGGGGATCCCAAAAGAGGGGCGTCTGTAATGAGCACACAGAAACAAACCCTTCAGTCCAGGCCAACCAGATATCCTAAATTAATCTAGTGATCCATTTGCCAGCATTTGGCCCATATCCCTCTGAATTCTTTCTATTCATGTCCCCGTCCAGATGCATTTTTTCCTTCGGAGAATACTTGGGTGAGAGCCAAGATATGCAATATCTCAATGTATAATAATGAAGCAGCTCAGTTATTCTGAAATTATTTCAATTAGTTGGTCAATTGCCAAATAATAGCTGCATAACTGTTGTCAATATTGATACCCAGGAAAGCTATTTTGTTTAGTATATTTCCTTTGTAAAGATCTTATCCAAATTATAAAATGAATGTATTTTCATATGAAATAAAATTTGCAGTGTTTTATTAAATAGTTGAAAGTAACTTTGCACTTAATTGCTGTGTTTGGGATTAAACATTGTGACTTAGATAAAAGTGATCTTTCATAATTTATGGCGAGTCTATTAACAAACGAATGTTGCCATTTGCTCTCAAGTTAGCTCAGATTCAATTTGAAATTCTTGAATGAGTTGAATAAGTGGTAAAAAGTAAATATTCATTGCGCTTTTCTGAAATTCTCTGCACTGCCATTGTATTTAGTTAAACAAAATATGTATCTCTCTTCATGACTTTGATATCACCACAAATCCTAGGAACCCCATCCAGGACAAACCTATAAATAGAAAGCAGGAGACAACAGCTTCGCTTCACTTGCAGGTCGCCACTGATGATGTTACCTAGCCAGGTAATGAAACGTCTGGATATCAAACCTACAGCTCAGCATGCAAACCTACACCCTAAACATTCTACTTTGCTGAAAGACTGCACAATTTGCAGGCAGTCAATACATGTAATATATTGTCAATTCCACTTTGAAAATAGATAAGGGTCCACTACTTTTTGGATGTGAGCATAAGTGGTATAGTAAGTAAGTTTGCTGATGACACCAAAATTGGAGGTGTAGTGGACAGCGAAGGAGATTACCTCAGATTACAATGGGATTTTGATCAGATGGGCCAATGGGCTGAGAAGTGGCAAATGGAAGCTAGGGCTTCCAAACAAACCACGTTATGGCAGCAATGGGAGGTGTGGATTATATTCACTAAAAACAGTTAAGCAGTTAGATAACACATTCGAGTGGGAAGTGTGTATAACATGATCTCACAACTCCTATACTCAATGCTATGAGCAATGAAGGAAAGCAAACCAAACGCCGCCTTCACTACTCTGTCCACCTGAGACTCCAGCACTCCAAGGTCTCTTTATTCTGCAACACTCCCCTTAACTGTGTCAGTCCTGCCTGGATTGCTTGACCAAAATGCAAACCTCTGATTTCTCTAAATTAAACCCCAACTGACACTCCTCGGCTCATCAGCCGATCCCATAAATTCTAATTTATAGTGAACTCTGTCCTCTTTTATTCCCTGGAAGCTGAAAATCTCCATCCCACACTCACTCCCTCCATTTTCACTTTGCTTATAGCGGAAGAATGTAACTGAGAAACTTATCAGCCATGATTGAATGGAACGAGCAGACCTGGTGGCCTAATTTCTGCTCCTATGTCTTGTGGTCTCTTGCTGTCCTGGACACAGAGAATTGGGACCAGGATTGAACCGATCATGACTGGATATGGATCTATCTGTATCTAGGTGGATGGGCTGAGGCTTTTTCACTGGCGCATAGGAGGAGATGTGACCTTATCAAGGTTTATAAAATCATGAGGGGAGAGATGAGGTGCTCTTCCCCTAGGGTTGGGGTTTCAAGATTAGGGAGCAAATTTTGATGGTAACAGGAGAAAGAGATTTTAAAAAGACTTGAAGGGCACAATTTTTTTTATACGAAGTGGTTCACATGCGGACTAAATGTCTAGAGGAAGTGATGGATGCAGGTACAGTAATGACGTTTAAAAGACATTTGGATAAGTTCATGAATAGGAAAGGTTTGGAGGGATATGGGCCAAACACTGGCAGGTGGGACTGGTTTAGTTTGAGAACATAGTCAGCATGGGCTAGTTGGACTGAAGGGTCTGTTTCTGTGCTGCATGGCTCTGTAACTCGGTCCTATACTAGTCTTAAAACCATTTCCTTGCCTTCCCCATAAACATTCACATAAAAATCAGATGAACTCAGCCTTGAATATATTCAATGACCCCCTAACTGCAGGAAGACATCCCCATTTCTGAACTTAATTCCTCTCGCTAATACACCACTTGCCTTGCTCATTGCATGCTGCACCTGTCTGACAACTGGCACAGAAGGACACTGATGCCCCTCTGAACATCCACGTATCATTCTTGATGAAGGCCTCGTGCCCAAAACTTCGACTGTCCTACTGCTCGGATGCTGCTTGACCCGCTGTACTTTGCCAATTGTGGTCTTCTCTACATCGGGAAAAGTGAGCGTAAACTTGGGGAACGGTTTGCTGAGCATCACAGCCAGGTCCGCAGAGGCTGAGCAGACTTCCCAGTCTCCACCCATTTTAATGCCCCTTCCCACTCCCCTTCTGACATGACTATCTTTGGCTTCCTCCATTACCACAACAAACCAAACCACAAATTGGAGGAACAAAACCTCATCTTCTGTCTGAGCAGTCAACAGCCCGGAGGACTCAACACTGAGTTCTCCAGACCCACAGCAGTGTGGTTGAGGGCAAACAGCACAAGGATTAAACACACAGTGAGGGGTAAACAGCACAAGGATTAAAACAAACAGTGAGGGGGAAACAGCACAAGGATTAAACAAACAGTGAGGGGTAAACAGCACAAGGATTAAAACAAACAGTGAGGGGTAAACAGCACAAGGATTAAACCAAACAGTGAGGGGCAAACAGCACAAGGATTAAACCAAACAGTGAGGGGCAAACAGCACAAGGATTAAACACAGTGAGGGGTAAACAGCACAAGCGCCAGTAAAAGCAGATGGAAAGTGAGTGTAAAATGTCACTATGACAGGACAGGCCCCACATTCCTTCCCCTCCGTCCCCCCACAACCTGCCTCACCTTTCACCTCCCGGGCCCAGTACCTTCCAGGTGGCCCCATAGTTGACACAGGGGCCGCCCCACGACCAGTAGAACTCCACCACCCAGGCGGCCGACGAGTTCCCAAGCAGGCCCTAAACCCCATCCGCTTCCAGAATGCTCACCGGCTCCTGCCTGCTGTACAGCCGGCCGGTGTGGCCGTGACACAGCAGCTGCGCCAGGAAGGCGGCGGTGCCCAGTGACGGGTGTCTGCCCCGGGCCGCACGGCGCCATTTTCCGAACGGCCGCCCTCCCGCCGCTTCCCCGCTCGAGCGACTTCTCCTCCCAACCGCCTTCGCCCCCGCGTGACGTCTGCACGGGGGGATGGGCGGGGCCGGGGGAGCCTCACCGTCACCAAGCAACAGCCACCTCGCGCTACAACTGCTCATTCACAAAAACAAACTCTCCTGTCTCGCTCTGCAGCTGCAGGGGGGACTGCCACGTTTCCAGGAGCCCTGTCTACATTGGGAAAGCTCACGGCTCAATTTAAACAGATATTCCTACACCTAACGGAACGGTGTCATATCTAAAGGGGACAATCTGCATTTTAAAGGGATGTGGACATTTTAACGATATTTCTGCAAATAAAGAGGTTTAAATGGACAAGATTACATTTCAAAGCGGTGTGGGCACATTCAAAGGGATATCTCAATATGTAAAGTGACGCAGTTATATCTAAATGAATCTACATTTCGAAGAGACGTTGCCCGATTTATAAGTAGAGACAATAGGTGTGAATTCTGTCTGTGTCCCAATGTTGAGTCAGACTGACATTTTTCTTAGAAAAGCTCTGCATTTGGCCCATTTCCCTCTAAGCCTTTCTATTCATCTATCCATCCGAATGCTGTTTCAATGTTGTAACTGTCCCTGTATCTACCACATCCTCAGCAAGGTCATTCCACGTGCAAATCACCCTCTTTCAAACTTTTGCCCCTCCGGTTCCTTTTAAATCTCTCTCCTCACATTAAAACAAAAGCCCCCTTGTTTTGAGTTCCCCTACGCTAAGGAAGAGCTATTTGCTATTCACCTTCCCTCCACTCCTTATGAGTTTATCAATCTCAATCAGGTCACCCCCAACTTCCTGTGCTCCAGTGAATAAAGTCCCAGCCTCTCCTTATAACTCAAACCCTCCAGTCCTTACAAGATCCTGGGAAATCTTTATTAAACCCTCTCTAATAGTATTCTTCCTATTACAGGGCCACCAGAACTGTACTCAGTACTCTAAAAGTGGCCTCACCAACATCCTGTACAACCTCAACATAATGTCCCATCCCCTATACTCAATGGTGTGAACAATGAAGGCAATGTTGCGAAATGCCACCTTAACCACCCTGTCGAGCAACTTCCAAGTGATGCAACTTCCAAGAAACTATGTACCTGAACACCACCCACCTCCCCCCCCCCCCACCCCCACCATGTCTGTCTGTTCTATAACACGACTCATGGTCCGACCATTATCTGTACAAGTCCTTGTTTTAGCAAAAATGCAACCCCTTGCTTTTATTAAGCCTCTCTCTCAAACACATACTCTACCTCTCAGACAGACACACACACACCCCTCAACACTCTCTCACACTCACAGGCTCATTCTCCATCACACTCTCACTTTCCCAAGCATGTACACACACACTTCTACGCACACTCACTCTCTCATGCAGGCACACACACTACTCTTTGGGGTTCAAAGTTTGTGCGAAGATTTGTAGCTCGGGTGCTCGTTGTTGTGGTTCTGTTCGCTGAGCTGGAAGTTTTTGTTGCAAACGTTTCGACCCCTGGCTAGGCAACATCATCAGTGCTTGGGAGCCTCCTGCGAAGCGCTTCTTTGATGTTTCCTCCGGTGTTTATAGTGGTCTGTCCCTGCAGCTTCCAGTTGTCAGTTTCAGCTGTCCGCTGTAGTGGTTGGTATATTGGGTCCAGGTCGATGTGTTTGTTGATGGAGTTTGTGGATCGAGATTAGTTACACACAGGTGTAATTCGAGAAGGAGTGAAAGTGGACAAGTCCCCTTGGCTGGATGGGATTTATCCGAGGATTCTCTGGGAAGCTAGGGAGGAGATAGCAGAGCCTTTGGCATTGATATTTGAGTCGTCATTGTCTACGGGTTTAGTACCTGAGGACTGGAGGATTGCAAATGTTGTGCGCTTATTCAAGAAGGGCAGCAGAGATGACCCAGGTAATTATAGACCAGTGAGCCTTACTTCTATTGTGGGAAAGATTTTGGAAAGGATTATAAGAGATAAGATTTATACTCATCTAGCAAGCAACAATTTAATTTCAGATAAGTCAACATGATTTCATCAAGGGCAGGTCGTGTCTCATAAACCTCATTGAGTTTTTTGAGAAGGTGACCAAGCATGTAGATGAGGGTAGGACAGTTGACGTGGTATACTTGGATTTCAGTAAAGCCTTCGATAAGGTTCCACGTGGTAGGCTGATGGAGAAAATGCTGAGGCATGGAATTGGGGGTGATTTAGCAGCTTGGATTCGAAACTGGAAGAAGGCAGCGAGTGGTGGTTGATGGAAAATATTCAGTCTGGAGTCCGGTTACTAGTGGTGTTCCACAAGGATGTTTTGAGACCACTGCTGTTTGTCATTTTTATAACTGACTTAGATGCAGGCATAGGTGGGAGGATTAGTAAATTTGCAGACGACACTAAAGTCGGTGGAGTACTGGACAGTTTGGAAGAATGTTACAGGTTGCAGGGGGACTTGGACAAACTGCAGAATTGGGCTGAGAGATGGCAAATGGAGTTCAATGAAGCTAAATGTGAGGTGATGCACTTCGGGAAGAATAACAGGATGGCAGAGTAGTTGGTCAATGGAAAGATTCTTGGTAGTGTGGATGTGCAGAGGGATCTTGGAGTCCATGTGCATAAATCCCTGAAAGTTGCAACCGAGGTGGATAGTGCTGGTAAGAAGGCATATGGTGTGTTAGGTTTCATTGGTAGAGGGCCTGAGTTCCGGAACCGCAATATCATGCTGCAACCATACAAAACGCTGGTGCAGCCACCCTTGGAATATTGTGTAAAGTTCTGGTCGCCCCATTACAGAAAGGCTGTGGAAGCATTGGAAAAGGTGCAGAGGAGATTTACCAGGATGTTGCCTGGTCTGGAGGGAAGGTCTTATGAGGAAAGACTGATAGACTTGGGCCTTTTCTCATTGGAAAGAAGAAGGGGGGATTTGAAAGGGACATACAAGATGATCAGAGAATTAGATATGGTAGACAGTGAACGACTTTTTCCAAGGATGGTGACGTCAGCTTGTACGAGAGGGCATAACTACAAATTGAGGGGTGATAGACTAAAGACAGATGTCAGAGGCAAGTTCTTTATGCAGAGAGTGGTAAGGGCGTGGAATGCTCTACCTGCTAAGGTAGTCCACTCAGCCACATTAGGGAGATGTAAACAATCCTTACATAAGCGCATGGTTGATTTTGGGATAGTGTAGGGTGACAAGCTGAGAATAGTTCACAGGTCGGCGCAACATCGAGGGCCAAAGGGCCTGTTCTGCACTGAATTGTTCTATGTTCTAAACTTAGTGCAGGAGGCAGAAAGAAATGAGCAGCTTTAAAACAAAAACCTCTTGGAGCTCAAAGCTTTCAATGAGAGTCTGAGCCCGGTGTTAAGTTCAGGTAACCTTTATTGCAACCCAACTTTGTTACAGCTTCAGATCCCCCAGCAAAAAGGCAGAGAAAAAGTAGTTGCTTTTTGAACAGCTCAAGGTCAAAGTGCACACACCACACCACACCTCCCCTCCTCTCCACCCCTCCCCACCACCCACCACACTGTCTTGACTATTGGCCAGCACCAAGTTGTCCATTTGTAATTGGATCCTTAGTACAGCCGTAACCCGGAGGAAGTATTGCCTCACTCAGCAATTTCAACCCATAACCTGTCTCCAAGTAAGTTTCTCCCCGCTCCTTTGCCAGTGGGGGGTGGGGGTGGGACGGTGTAGAGTCAACCAGACTGCTGTGGGTCTGGCGTCAAATGTAGGCCAGACCGGGTAGAGGATGCAGCTGGAACGACTGAGTGAATCCTTTCCCACAATGGCGGTTCCCTTCTCTAACAAGGGAGAGAGGGAATCAGATGGGGGCTTTCTCCCCTGCACCACCCTCTCCCTAAAATGGTCTCATCGTTAGATTCCGAACTCCACATTTCTGACCAAATACCAATTCTGACATCTGTCGGGGAGGGATTCAAACCCAGGAGTCCCCGGAACTGGGTTGATAGTCCAATCGATAATGGCACTCGGCCGTCACTCCTTCAATCCCCCTGCGATGTCACGTGAACTCACTGGTGCTTCCGCAGGTGGGAGGAGTGGGTGAAGCGTTTCCCGCACTGAGAGCAGGTGAATAGCCTCTCCCCAGTGTGGACATGCTGGCGGGTCAGCAGGGAGGAGACGTGGGTAAAGGCCTTCCGGCACTCGGGGCAGCTGAAGGGCCTCTCCCCCGTGTGGACCCGCTGGTGGCTCAGCAGGGTGGAGGAAAACCTGAAGGCCTTCCCGCACTCAGGGCAGCTGAATGGTCTTTCTCCTGTGTGGACACGCTGGTGGGCCAACAGGGCGGAGAAAAACACGAAGGCCTTCCCGCACTTGGGGCAGCAGAAGGGCCTCTCCCCCGTGTGGTCCTGCTGGTGGGCCAGCAGGTGGAGGAATGTCTGAAGGCCTTCCCGCAGTCGGCGCAGTGGAATGGCCTCTCCCCGGTGTGACTGCGCCGATGAGTCTCCAGGGCAGACGGGAAACGGAAGCCTTTCCCACAGTCGCCACATTTCCACGGTTTCTCCACGGGGCGAGATTCCTCTGGTTTCTCCATGGCCAAAGCTTCAGCTGCACACAAACATGTGTAGAGCCCCTCCCTGCCATGAAATCCCCTTCCCAGGCCGTATAACTGTTTCAGTCTCCACGCACAGTGCGCTGCAACAGTAGGGTCTCTCGTCCAGTCCCACTGATGCTGAAAACATACTCAGACAGGAACCAAAAAGTTTTGATCCCTCTCACAGAAATCACGGTCGAAAATGTTTGCTGGCCCAAGTGGATTGAGTGACTGTCAGACATTGACATCAAAATGAGGACCGGAGATGCTGGAGAGTCAGTCGAAAAATGTGGCGCTGGAAAAGTACAGGGGAGTCAGGCAGCATCTGAGGAGCAGGAGGGTCAATGTTTCGGGCATCAGCCCTTCATCTGTTGATTTTGAAACTTCCCTCTTCAAATCTTCAAAAACCATGTCAGAATAGATTACAAAGCTCATCACTGCCAGTGCAGGGTAGAAATTCTGAACAAGCAATTCTACTTTTTGCAGAACATTCTTTTCTTTTGTTATTCCACAAAATTGAAGGCACCATCCCACTCTCTCTCCCCCTCTGTTCTCACTCCGCTCTAACTAATTCTCCTGAAGGTGCTGATTCAGGATCTTACAGGGGCGGAAAAGCAAAAATGTCAAGACATGATATCTCTCTGAATTTTGAATACCTCCACCTGAAAAGTTAATATCTTTCACAACACTGGGATACTGCTGAGAGTGAGCAGGTCTGATTTTGGGAAGCAAAAAGAAAGTGTCAATTCAGGGTGAACCTGCCACGCAGCTTCTTGATGAACAACCAGACACAAAATGGTTAACGTCCCCGGGAAGGTGGGAGCAAAATGAGACGTCAAGGCATTAACACCGACATTAGAGAGAAAGTGAACCTATTGACGTGGCAAAAGTTAGTGGAAAGCCAGAGTCATAGAGATGTACAGCACAGAAACAGACCCTTCTGTCCAACACGACTGTACTGACCAGATATCCTAAATCAATCTAGTCCCATTTGCTGGCATGTGGCCCATAGCTGGGTTCATCCCCACCCCCTGTCCTGAGACCTTGATGCCTCCAAGCTGACCCTCAAAGGTTCGGTTTGTCCCTCCATTCTTTCCCAGTTGTCTTTTGTAGGTTTTGAAAACTTTCCCAATCCTCTGAGTATTGGATTTGGGAAGTTATGTTGCAGCTGTACAGGACATTGGTTAGGCCACATTTGGAATATTGTGTGCAATTCTAGTTTCCTTACTATCAGGAAGATGTTGTGAAACTTCAAAGTGTTCAGAAAAGATTTACAAGGATGTTGCCAGGGTTGGAGGATTTGATCTATAGGGAGGCTAGGGCTGTTTCCCCTGAGCGTTGGAGGCTAAGGAGTAACCTATAAAATCATGAAGGGCATGGATAGGATAAATAGACAAAGCCTTATCCGGGGAAGGGGGTCGGGGGGAAAAGAGTCCAGAACTAGACGGCATATGTTTAGGGTGAGGGGAAAAGATACAAAAGAGATCTGAGGGGCAACTTTTTCACACACAGAGGGTATTACGTGTGTAGAATGAGCTGCCAGAGGAAATGGTGGAGGCTAGTACAATTGCAACATTTAAAAAGACATCTAGACAGGTATTATGAATAGGGAGGGTTTGGAGGGATATGGGCCAAATGCTGGCAGGTGGGACGAGATAGGGTTGGGATATCTGCTTGGCATGAACGGGTTGAACCGAAGGGTCTGTTTCTATGCTGTACATCTCTATGACTAGTTGGACTAAAGGGTCTGTTTCTGTGCTGTATGACTCTGGAACTGGTCTTAAAACCATTTTCTTGCCTTCCCCCACAAAATTCACTGCTGTGTTGTTCAAAAATCAGATGAACTCAGCCTTGAATATATTCAATGACCCCCTAACTGCAGGAAGACATCCCCATTTCTATACTCAATTCATCTTGCCTTGCTGATTCGCCGAGTATCGCAACTGTGTCTGCAGAGGGGACCAGACCTCTCAGTAACCACCCATTCCAATTTCCCTTCCCACCCCCTTTCTGACATGACCATCTTTGGCCTCCTCCATTACCACAACGAATCTAACTGCAAATTGGAGGAACAACACCTCATCTTCCGGGCATCCTGCAGCCCAAAGGACTCAATGTTGAGTTTTCCAATTTCAAAAAAAATCTCCCTCTCCATTCCCTGACTCCATTCCCTGACTCCATTCCCATCCCCGTCCTCCTCCCTGCCACCAACCAGATTCATTCCTCCCATTGACCAGCCAGGTCGTATCCTCTAACTGTCTCGACCTATTCCCACTTCACCACCACCCCCTTTTATCTGCAGCTTCTGCACCCAGCCCCAGCCCTGAAAAAGGGTTAGACTTGATAAGTTGACTTCTCCACCATCTGATGCCTCCTGCCTAACTATTTTGCCAACTGAGATACAGCGTTCCGAAAAGACCACTCCCTCAGTGACTCCCTCGTCAGGTCCACACCCCCCACCAACCCAACCTCCACTCCCGGCACCTTCCCCTGCAACCGCAAGAAATGCAAAACTTGCGCCCACACCTCCCCCTTACTTCCCTCCAAGGCCCCAAGGGACACTTCCATGTCCGCCACAAATTCACCTGCACCTCCACACACATCATCTATTGCATCCTCTGCACCCGATGTGGCCTCCTCTATATTGGGGAGACAGGCCACCTACTTGCGGAACGTTTCAGAAAACACCTCTGGGACACCCGGACCAACTAATCCAACCACCCCGTAGCCCAACACTTTAACTCCCCCTCCCACTCCACCAAGGACATGCAGGTCCTCGGACTCCATCGCCAGACCATGGCAACACGACAGTTGGAGGAAGAGCGCCTCATCTTCTGCCTGGAAACCCTCCAACCATAAGGGGTGAACTCAGATTTCTCCAGTTTCCTCATTTCCCCTCCCCCCACCTTGTCTCAGTCAAATCCCTCAAACTCAGCACCGCCTTCCTAACCTGCAATCTTCTTCTTGACGTCGGCGCCCCCACCCCACTCCGGCCTATCACCCTCACCTTGACCTCCCTCCACCTATCACATTTCCAACGCCCCTCCCCCAAGTCCCTCCTCCCTACCTTTTATCTTAGTCTGCTGGACACACTTTCCTCATTCCTGAAGAAGGGCTTATGCCCGAAACGTCCATTCTCCTGTTCCTTGGATGCTGCCTGACCTGCTGCGCTTTTCCAGCAACACATTTTCAGCTCTAAATCTACTCCCATCAACTTGAGGCCTGGTCTCATCCATCAGCAGAAATGACTGTCTAGGGTAGGGCTTCATCCCCACAGTGCAAGGAATTCCCACTTTCCACCAAACTCTCAGATGTACTCTCACTCAGTTGCTGTCTCACAAACGAAAGACTTCATTGTAACTTCTTTTGCTCCCAGTAAGGACACAACATCTTGGAAAGCTGCTCTGAAAGTCCAACCACACTTCTGCATTCATCGAAAACAATTCCAGTGTTACAGCACAGAAACAGACCTTCCGGCCCAACTCGTCCGTGCTGGGGGGAATATGTTAAGCTAGATATGCTTGCAAGCAGTTACAAGTAGCTGCACCTTGCTTCTGCAAAAATCGCAAGGCAGAATCATGAGGGTATATTCCAAAAAATAACTAACTGAAAAGGGAGGTGGTCGACTGGTAGAAGCAGATGTATTGACATGACAGTAGCAATGGTCACGCACATAGGGAGTTAGTATGAACAAGGTAACCAAATAAGACCCTGTGTTGCATCAGCAAAAGTAATAAGACCCAGCTGCGGGGGGGTTGCACGCTACAGATAGATGTGGTAAAACGATTAGATTAGCAGAAGTAAGAAGGGAGTCTGGAACAAACTCAATCTTCATTCAGAGAGAAAGCAGCAACTTCCGAAACTCGTGTTCCAGCTTCTGCATTCAGACAAGAGGAAGGCTCTGATTGGCAGGAGGACCAGTCACCTTCCGGTCCTCCAGCGCTCCTGATTGGCCCACCAAAAGAAAGTCGCGAGGCATGCCTTGCGTGCACTGAGGAGCATGCGCAATTTCATCCTGACGCCGGCGAGCACGCGCAGTATGCTCTTTGGCGATGAGGCTGTTACTGAAAGGATTTAAGTGTCTAAATGCCAAGAGAAGTAAAAAAAGGGGAGCTGCATAATTTTTCCCCCCTGTGATATTTACCTTTCCTATACGCCCCAAGACTTTATTAATCGAAATAAGGTTACCCATCAACTTGTGGTCGTCGATAGGGCGACCAGAACTGTACTCAGTCCTCTCCACGTGGTCTCACCAATATCCTGTACAACCTCAACGTGATGTCCCAACTCCTGCACTGAACGGTGTGAACAATGAAGGAAAGTGTGCTAAACGCCTCTTTCACAACCCTGTCTACCACTGATGCCACTTCCAAAGAACTATGTCCCCGGTTTGGAGATGCCGGTGTTGGACTAGGGTGTACGAAGTTAAAATTCACACCACACCAGGTGATACTGCAACAGGCTCATTTGCAAGCATTAGCTTTTGGAGCACTGCTCCTTCATCAGGTGGTTGTGTCTTATGTACCTGCTCCACAAACACCCCATGAAGGAGCAGCGCTCCGAAAGCTTGTGCTTCCAAATAAACCAGTTGGACGATAATGTGTCGTTGAGAGATTTTTAACTTTATGTACCAGAACCCCTCCACGCTGCCCCGTCCCCCATGAATCTGTTCTAGAACACGATGCAGGGCCCTACCATTAACTGTACAAGGCCTGCCCTTCCTTATTTTAGCAAAATGCAACCCCTTGCCTTTGTCTGTTACTGGCTCAGACACACACACAGCCTAACACTCACACCATATCACAAGCTTATACTCCATCTCACACACACACTTCATTAGCATATATGCACAAACTCGCATGCGTGCACACACACTCTCATGCACAAACAGTCACACATAAGTCTATGTGAATTTGCATTTGCAAAATTATATTTGCAGATATATTCAATTTTGCTCAAAAAGCGCACAAACTGCATGTAATATTTTATAAATTCCTATTTTGGTTAATAGAACCAATCTGATTCAAGATTGGGATACAGACTCGAACCTCACACCTTTTATGCAGTATCTGAGCTGAGACGTCACCTATTTTTATAAAACCTTAAACCGTCTCGAGAAGGTGATTTAAAAGTAGTTCTGGGGTTTACATATTAATGAACTGAAACCTGCAACCCATGGTAAAAGATGAAAGACTAATCCGCAATCTAGATTTGTTCAATATCTTATCAGTTGCATGACACCGTCAGCTTTTGCTATAAATTCTGTGTCTTATGATTCTGCTCCACAGCTACCTGATGAAGGAGCAGCGCTCCAAAAGCCAATGCTTCCAAATAAACCAGAAGGAAGATAACCTGGTGTTGTGTGATTTTTAACTTTATCCACCCCAGTCCAAAATCGGCACCTCCACATCATTTCCAATGGACATAGCCCACACCTCCCAGTGCTGCCAGGAAACTGTACAATGACAATGGGATGATGTAGTACCTGCACTCCTGAAAAATTCACAATTTCTAACAATACTGGCCACTCATTCACTGCTGCAACCGATACACAACATTGGAAACATAGTACAGGAGACTGTCAGAAATGAGCACAACAGGTCAGGCAGCATCTTGAGGAGCAGGAAAATCAACATTGCCCGAAAAATGTAGATTTTCCTGCTCCTTAGATGCTGCCTGACCTGCTGTGCATTGCCAGCACCACTCTAATTTTGACTCTGATCTCCAGCATCAGCAGTTCTCACTTTCACCTGTAAGAAATGAGCAGGTTTAAAACAAAAACCTGTTGCAATTCAAAGCTCTCAATGAGAGTCTGAGCTTGGCATGAAGTTCAGGTAATCTTTATTGCGACCCAACTTTGTTACAGCTTCAGAATCTCCCAACAGAAAGGCATAGAAAAAGGAGCAATGTTTTAAAAACAGCTCACAGTCAAAGTGCACACACTTCCTCCAACCCCTCACTTTCTTCATTATCGGTCACCACCAAGTTGCCCTTTGTAATTGGATCCTTGGTACATCCTTAACCCGGAGAAAGTATTGCCTCACTCAGCAATTTCAACCCATACCCTGTCTCCAAGTAAGTTGGATGGGCAGTGCAGAGTCAATCATATTGCTGTGGGTCTGGAGTCACGTGTAGGCCAGACCGGGTAAAGGATGCAGCTGGGATGACTGAGTGAATCCTCTCCCACAACGTCAGTTACTTTCCCTAAAAAAGAACTGAGTGTAGCAGGTGGGAGTTTTCTTCCACCCCCACCCCACCGACAATGGTTTCACCGTTAGATTCTGAACTCCAGATTTCTGACTAAATTCCAATTCCACCATCTGCTGCGGTGGGAATCGAACCCGGGATTTCCCGGAACCAGGTTGATAGTCCAGTCAATAATGGCACTCGGCCGTCATTCCTTCAATCCCCCTGCGATGGCACACGAACTCGCTGTTGGCTCCCCAGGTAGGAGGAGCGGGTGAAGGCTTTCCTGCACTCGGGGCAGCTGAAGGGCATCTCCCCCATGTGGACCCGCTGGTGTCTCAACAGGTTAGAGGAATTGCTGAAGGCCTTCCCCCACTCGTGGCATGGGAACGGCCTCTCCCCTGTGTGGGTCAGCAAGTGAGAAGAATACCTGAAGGCCTTCCCGCACTCGAGGCAGCTGAAGGGCCTCTCCCCCGTGTGGACTCGCCGGTGGGTCTGGAGGTTGGAGGCCTGGGAAAAGGCCTGCCCACACTTGTGGCAGCTGAAGGGCCTCTCCCCCATGTGGACCTGCTGGTGCCTCAGCAGGGTAGAGGAATTACTGAAGGCCTTCCCGCACTCAGGGCAGCTTAAGGACCTCTCCCCGGTGTGGACCCACTGGTGGGTCAGCAGGTGGGAGGAATTGCTGAAGGCCTTCCCACATTCAGGGCAGCTTAAGGACCTCTCCCCCGTGTGCACCCGCTGATGGGTCAGCAAGTGGGAGGAATTCCTAAAGGCCTTCCCGCACTCGAGGCAGCTGAAGGGCCTCTCCCCTGTGTGGACTCGCTGGTGGGTCTGGAGGTTGGAGGCCTGGGAAAAGGCCTTCCCACACTTGTGGCAGCTGAAGGGCCTCTCCCCCATGTGGACCCGCTGGTGGGTGTGGAGGTTGGTGGAATCGCTGAAGCCCTTCCCACAGACAGGGCAGGGGAATCGCCTCTCCCCAGTTTGGCTGTGCCGATGAGTCTCCAGGGCAGACGGGAAATGGAAACCTTTTTTGCAGTCGCCACACTTCCACGGTTTCTCCACAGGGCGGGATTCCTCTGGTTTCTCCATGGCCAGAGCTTCAGCCACACACAAACGTGTGCAGAGTCTATCCCCACCGTGAAGACCTCTTTCCAGGCCGTATAACTGTTTCAGGCTCCACACTCAGTGCACTGCAATGGTAGGGTCTCTCATCCAGTCCCACTGATGCTGAAAACGTACTCAAACAGGAACCAAAACGCTTTGCTCCTTCTCACAGAATCATAGTTGAAAACCGTTGCGGTCCCGATGGATTGAGTGACTGTCAAAGTGAGGACTTCAGACACTGGAGAGTCAGATTTGAAAAGTGCAGTGCTGGAAAAGCACAGCAGGTCAGGCAGCATCTGAGGAGCAGGAGAGTCAATGTTTTGGGCATAAGGCCTTCATCTGTTGATTTTGAAACTTCCGTCTTCAGATCTTCAAATACTCTGTAAAAAGAGATTACAAAAGCCATCACTGTCAGTGCAGGGTAGAAATTCTTAACAAGGAATTCTACTTTCTGTGGAATATTCTTTTCTTTTGTTATTCCACAAAATTGAAAGCACCATCCCACTCTCTCTCCCCCTCTGTTCTCACTCCACTCTAATTAATTCCCTGAAGGTACTGATTCAGAATCTTAAAGGGGCAGAAAAGCAAAAATCTAAAGACTGACATCTCTCTGCATTTTGGATAACTCCACAACACTGGGATACAGTTGACAGTGAGCAGGTCTGATTCTGGGAAGCAAACATAAGTGTGTCAATTCATGGGGTAACCTGCAATGCAGCTATTTGTGGAACAAAATGGTTAACGTCCCCAGGAAGATGGGAGCAAATTGAGACATCAAGGCATTAACACCGACACACGTCAGTGAAACTCTTCTGCTCCCAGTCAGGGCAAAACATCTTTGAAAGCTGCTCTGAAAGTCCAGTCTTCACAATCATACTTCTGCTTTCACCAAAGATAATTAGAGTCATACAGCACGGAAACAGACCCTTTGGCCCAACTTGTCCGAGCTGACCAGATATCCTAAATTAATCTAGCCACATTTGCCATCACTTGGCCCCTATATGGGCCGGGTGCTGGCAGCTGGGACTAAATTGGGTTGGCTATCTGTTCGGCAAGAATGAGTTGGGTCAAAGGGTCTGTTTCCGTGCTGTACATCTCTATGACTCCAGTCGCATTTGCCATCACTTGGCCCAGATCCACTGAACCCTTTGTATTCATACACCCATCCACGTGCCTTTTAACTGCTGGAATTGTACCAGAACCCATCACCTCATCTGGCAGCTCATTCCATAATTGCACCACCTTCTCCATCAAAAAAGTTGCCCCTGAGATCTCTTTTACATCTCCCCTCCCCCCCCCCCCCCCCGGCCTCACCTGAAATCTATTACCCTCTCGTTCTGGACTCCCCCATCCGAAGGAAAAGACCTTGAGTATTGACCCTATCCATGCCCCTCAGGATTCTATAAAACGTCTGTAATGTCACCCTTCAGACTCTGGGGTAAACAGCCCCACCCTCTCCTTCCATCCCTCCTCGCCCAGGTAATTAAGACACATACCTGAGTTTGCAGCATCTGCTCCCTCCCTGGATTCACTCCAGCTGCTACAAGTGAACAGATTTCCACCCCTCCCCTCTCTCGCCTTCCCAGGATGAACAGTTGTCCAGAGGGAGGGAGTTTCACTCTGAAACTGACAGGGCCACTTCCACGCATTGTGACGCCATCAATGGGTCGGGGGTGGGGGAGGGTATGGGAGACTGGACAAGAGAATGGGGCGGGACGATATGCGGGGCTCGGCCGGCAGCGGGACCCCGCACTGCGCCTGCGCTGCCCTACACAGTTTGCAGAAATTCCTTCCCTTCAGAGAATCCCCAGTGTAGAAGCAGGCCACTCAACCCAACAAGTCCACACCGACCCTCCAAAGGGTAACTCGCCCTCAACCATTCCCCTAGCCATATTGCTCAATACTGTTAGAAATGGGGTAAAGTGTTGTTTTTGCAGATATAGAAAAAGCATACAGAAAAGGGGTACAGCAAGAGAACTATTAACCCTGCAGGTATTTAGGGACTTTTCAGTGTATAATTGTGGTTAATTAGATACTAACATTGGTGAGTAATTACGATAACAAAAAATTCTTTGTGTAAAATTATGCTTTCACCAAAAAGCTGAGATAACCGAAATGCTTGAGCTATACAAAACGATATAAGTTAATGAAATGTCCGAGGATGGAATGTACCAACAGAATTGATACAAAATGTTAAACCAGCTCTTGACAAAATAAATGTATGTGTCAGCATTTACAGATAGGAAGGTTGCCAACCTGGGGAAGGGGGAAGTAATAAGGGTGGAGTGCAGCTGGGCAGTGGTCTGGTACAGTAAGAGAGATTGGGTAATTAGGAGTCTGGAGAGATGCCCTCACTCAGCTCAAAGGGTATAACTGTACACTAACCTGAGTTCTAATTTGCTCATTTGCTTCTGCATTTGATGCACTTTCTTGCAAGATCGTAGAATAAATTGTCTTGTTTCCAGTTTTGGTGGTCACGTCTAAATTTTATTAAACTTGTTTCTAAAAGATTTGGGGGTGTGTTCCGGGATCCCAAGCTCCGGTCGCTTGGCATTCTTGGAGAAACGGAGAAGGCGCACCTCGCTGATTTCGGCGATCTCTAGTTTCCCCTTGTTGCCGAGGCGGCTCTGGGCGAGCGTGATCTGGGCTGGGAGACCCTGGAGACAGGACGGGCAGACGCGACACAGCGGGTTCGGTTGGGTAACCCTTGTGCACAAGACCCGGGTAAGAAAAAGGTCTTAAATAAGTATTATCCGGGTGACTGGGGTAGGCAGCGGGTTTTGTTTTGTTGTCAGTCTTTGCCACGAACGAGGCGCACTAAGACACGGCGGGTTGGTCGGGTAACTCTTATGGACTTAAGACCCACATTCGCGGGCGGCCGGGATTTGCAGCATTACTTGCTGTTTCGCCGCGGTACGAAGGGTACTAAGACGTGGTGGTTCAGTCAGGTTACTCTTGTGTCCATAAGACCCGGATAAAGATAAATTTCGGGCGACCTCGATTGACAACGTATTTTGCTGTCTGGTATTGCCGCGGGACAGGGTGCGCATTCGACCAAGTAACATTTGTGCACAGACCAAGGTATGAAAATTGACCTTTAAGTATTACCTTGGTGGTTGGTTCCGTACGAGAAGTACGGGGGATTTGGCAACTTAAAAAAATAGAGAATAAAGGTCTTTAATTGGCTAGATTAATCTAACAAGTAAGGTGTCTAACTGATTCGATCACCCAGCCTTAGACCGGTTATTAAGAAGGGAAACCCCCACGCGGAGATTAGGACCCTGAAGTGGGTGTAGAAGAAGGTAACACCAAACTTCAGAGAGGTTAATTGAAATTATATAAAGAAAACGGCCGAGTATTAAAATGGGAAATAAGAATAGCAATTTAGATGTAGAAGGGGACATGAGAGGGACGTTCGAGGACCACATCCCAATGGACAGTCCTTTAGGAAAAATGTTAAGAGATTGGTAGTACAATCCTCGGACGCGAGGAGAGGATAAAAAACAAATGATAAAATGTCAATGAAAAACAGCCTTATAGTCAGGAGGAATCAGATCATGCTTCGTGTCAGAAGGGCTAGTAGCTGAAGGGGTACTGAGGGTGCACTTCGTAACTAACTTATGGCCAGACACCCAGAAAAATATTCAAAAGCTAGAGGAGTCGTTGTGGGAAACTCAAAGTGTCTGTGAGACATGGTGTCTGTGTGTGTGTGTGTGTGAGAGAGAGGGAGAGAGAGAAAAGAGCTGTACAGCTAGTAGAAAGTTTAACCCTTTGTGATTCAGTGTGAATGCACATTTGTTTGTTGGTGATTGAATGTTCCCTGGAGCTTGAGATCCGGGACTGTTTTGAATCTGATTTCTATTATGGAAATTTTAACATGATTTCTTTTAAGGTTAAGGATTTTGCAAGATTATGAAATAAAATGTTCTTTTTACAGGTCATGACTGCCTTACTATCAGTTTCTAACTAACCTCTTTTATCCTTACATAAAAGCGATTTATGGAGGACAGTTGAAGTTTTAACTTGAATAGACAAATCCTTTTAAGGCAGCTCTGGTTATGTCACGACCTATAGCATTGTAATTGAGCAATGACTGGTCAGGACTACTTGGGAGGACGAGGTTTGGATTTGAATCAGGGGACTGGAACCGGGTGATTGTGGTGGATTTCAGAGTTGGGAACTGTGTGCATTTTGCATTTTGAATATTAAACACTGAATAAGTGAATTTATAATATATAAATATATATTTACAAGTCAGATTCCAAAATGTATAGTTAGGAACAGGCTTTAAAGAAAAGCAAGCATCAATTGATAAATTGTATTTGAGATTACAGGGAGCATGAAAAATTGTAATATTTCTTTAAAAGAATCAAGGTCTAAACAAAACATTGGGTGATGAGGAATGGCCATGAGGTGGCCCTAAAGCTGTTCAGTGGTTAAATCGGCTCAGTAATTGATCTGGCAACGTAACATGAGAAGCAGAAACAGAAGGCAAAAATAATGATAAGCCATGGTTAATGAGGTAATAAAGAAAAGGACAAAACTAAAAGGAGAAGGAAACCGGAATGGTGGCGGGCAGCATGTTGAAAATAAAGTGAGGAGAAAGGATCGGGGAGGAGATGTTAAGGGGGCTGGTAGACAGGAACAAGGATCAAGGATCAAAGTGGAAATCCCCACAGGCGGGATGTTATTACTGTGGAAAGACAGGTCACTTTAAGAGAGAGTGTCCAGATCTGAAAAAGGAAGTAAAGGCAGTGCCGTTTATGAACCTTGATGAAAAATAGGGGTGTCAGCAGTTCCTGCCCCCGGAGAGCCACCAGGGAGCCACCAGGGCTTGATAAATTTAAAGGTGGGACCTTACAAAGAGGACGTAGTTTTCCTAGTCAATACGGGGGCAGCAATGTCATCCTTAAATTTTAAGCCCAAAGGAGTGGGAACGAAAAAAAAGTTAATTGGATTATGGTGACAGTTTTGTGATGAGATGCACGAAGAATCAGTTTTGCGTTCATGACGAGATATTGCCACCAAATTGGGGATTTAATTAACTGCAAAAGGTGCTATGGAATCTGTTGAGGTTCTTATAAATGAATGTGCTCGAGCAAAAATATATAATTAATAATTAATATTTATAATAATTCAATTGTGTTAGCCTGAATCAATATTAATTGGCAGGATTCCTTCATTCATTCTCAGTGACCTGTCATATTGATTCATGGTTAATTTAAAACATGACTGCATTAATTCATTGTTAATTAAAGAATGGAAAACTACATTACTGGCCAGAGTGTGTGCAGGCAGTGGTAGCAATAGCCTTATTGGTAGAGGAGAGTCGGAAACTTACTTTTAGGGGAGCCTTAGTAGTCAGCACCCCACATCAGGTACGGTCAGGAGAAGAAAGGGGCATGATTAGAAGAGCTGCTCTGAGGGAATGGAAAAGAGAGATCCGGTGGGTGAGGGAGTGATACCAGCCAAAAACAAATTACCCAATGTGGACCCCCGTTGGATGGATGAACACGATAGAGGAAAAATGAGGGACTTACGAGAAATGGTCATTTTGGGTATTAAAGAAGCAGCACCTAAATCTCAGAATTTTTTTTAAAGCTTTTGAAGTAAGACAGGAAAAGGAGGAAGCCCCATCAGCCTTTTTACAGGGATTGAAAGAAGCTAATAGAAAATATTCGGGAATGAATCCCGATGATCCGGTAGCACAGGGACTTTTAATGGTCCAATTTGTGACTAAATCATGGCCGGACATACAAAAGAAATTACAGAAATTAGAAGGCTGGAGTGAAAACCAGATAGAAGGTCTGTTATACGAGGCACAGAAAGTGTGTGTGAGAAGGGAAGTTGAGAAACAAAAACAAAAAGCTAAAATAATGGTTGCAGCAGTTGAAGAAATGACGACGAGAAAGTTAGAATCAGAGAACAGAGGAGAACAAGAGAGACAGAGAGCAGATGGTAGGGGAAGGAAGCAACTGGCAGGATGTTATTACTGCGGAAAAAACAGGACATTTTAAAAGACAATGTCCAAGGTTCGGACGACAAAGAGAAGCGGTATCATTGATGATTTTTGATGAAGATTAGGGGAGTCAGGGGTTCCCTCCTCCTGTGACCCACCGGGAACCCTTGATAAATTTAAAGGTGGGACCTGAAGGAGAGGAAACAGTGTTTTTAGTGGATACGGGAGCAGCACGATCATCCCTAAGCTTTAGACCTAGCGGTGTTAAATTAACTAACAAAGGTCTCAAGGTTTCTGGAGTAAAAGGCAAAGAATTCGTAAATCAGAATGCAGGACAATGGCTCACAGACTCTAGGATCTTGAAATATGAGACAATCTTAATAGAACAGGATGACCTTGTGTTAGTCACAGACAGTTGCTTGAATCCAGCTGCATTTCTGTGGCAGAGAGAGGGGGGTGGCCCCTGGCAATCCAGAACATGACTGTCTTGATATTACTGAATATCAGACTAAAGTGCAAATGAACTTAAGAGACGTACCGTTGCATGCGAGGGCTCGGTTGTTTATCGACGCGTCCTCCCGGATGATTGAGGGTAAAAAGCACAATGAATATACTGTAGTAGACAGGATAGAGGGAAGCATTATCGAGACTGAAAGACTGCCTAACGGCTGGTCAGAGTTCAATGATAAGTTTTTAAAGAACTATACTGTGGCGCTCGGCTCTTCTTTGTCTATTCTTAGGAATAAAGGCCTGTTGGTACAGACACTGCCACTCGAGTTTGCAGTACATCGAATATAACCGGGTGATTGGGTCCTGATCAAGACCTGAAAAGATATCAAACTGCACCCAAGCTGGGAGGGACCATTCCTAACCCTCCTGACTAATGAGACAGCTATTCGGACTGCTGAGAAAGGGTGGAGTCATCACACTCGCGTTAAAGGTCCTGTGAACGCCCCAAAGGCGGAGTGGCACGCTCATCCTACAGACAACCCTGTGAAAGTTAAGCTGAGAAAGAAAGAATGAACTGAGACAAAAGACTCTTTAAACGTTTGCTTATATATATATATATATATATATATATATATTGTTATTGATTGTAAGGGCTGTGTGGACTCACCTCTCCCAGGCGACTAAAAAATTAAGACAGAGAGGCAGGACTGTAGACAGGGATTAGAGATGGCAGGTATTAGTAAAGTATTGTAACGTTAGTAGTACTAACTATTCCAGGAGATGGGAAAAATCACTTTACTTCACTATGCCAAAATTATGCTGAACAAAAGGGACTTGCCGACTGTTGGGTCTGTGCAGAGGTCCCACACCATGGCGAATCTGGAATCCCCCCCTCAGTAATACCGCTCACTAAAAAAAGAAGTATACGATGTACAATAATTTGATGTGGGTTCAAATAATACAAAGTGGAGATTTGAAAGGAGCAAATATAACTTTGCGGGATGGTTCCCAAGGCCAGCCCCGAAAAATCAGGGCGCTATTGATAGTCTTAGAATTTCCCCACCGAAAGGAGCAGTGAATACGACCTGTTTCTGTAATCAGAATGATGCTGCACCTTTCCAACTAGGAAAATCATCTTGTGTCCACACCAGTCAAGCCACTGCCACGACCACTCCCCGAATATTAAACGGAACATATTGGGTATGCGGTCTGAAGGCCTATCCATTTATTCCCGGGGAAAAATATGTTCGTGTGATAAACACTTCCTCAAAACCAGAAAGGTTGGAGTGGCTGCTGTTACCTCGCTTATATAGTCCCTCGCCTCCGAATAAAAAAGCATGAGCCCAACCTGAGAAAGGAAGGGGGAATAAGACGTAAGACCCGAGAGGTCTCAGAAGGAGACCGTCTACTGTGGACACTACTCCCAAACTACGGCACTACAAGGGCAGGGGTGGAAATACAGAAATGGTGGCTGCCCTTGAAAATTTAATTAATGATACCACCGGCGCGATGGGAGAAACTCAATCCCAAATATCGGCCATAACCACTAAAATGATTGCCACAAGACTGACAGCTTTACAGAATCGAATGGCTTTAGACTATCTTTTGGCCGAAAAAGGGGGAACCTGTGCTCTGATTGGTAAAGAATGCTGCACCTTCATCCCAGACAGCTCTTCCATAGTGGAAGATAAGGTGGAAATAGTAAAGAAAAAGATAAGCAATATAAGAGAAATTGAAGATGAACTCCGAAAACATGAAGGTTTGGGATGGGGTAACTGGAGATTGACCGGGTGGGAAAACGGCTAGTGAATTTAGGCATTTATGTGCTACTAATAATTGTAGGTTTACTGATAGGGTTTAATGTGTTAAAATGGATAATGACTAAGCTGGTAATGTCTTTGGGAGGACGACAACCAATAATTGTACAAACTTAGAAGGACAGAAATGACTAGATTGTGAACCTCAACACCATAGGGTGAAAAGAGGGCAGAAAATAAGATTGCAAAAACAACAAATGGTTAAGAAAAGAAATGGGGAAATTGTTAGAAATGGGTAAAGTATGTTTTTGCAGATACAGAAAAAGCATACAGAAAAGGGGTACAGCAAGAGAACTATTTGTAAAAGTTCTTTTTGTAAAATTATGCTTTCAGCAAAAAGCTGAGATAACCGAAATGCTTGAGCTATACAAAACGATACAAGTTAATGAAATGTCCGAGGATGGAATGTACCAGCAGAATTGATACAAAATGTTAAACCAGATCTTGACAAAATAAATGTATGTGTCAGCATTTACAGAAAGGAACCTGGAGAAGGGGGAAGTAATAAGGGTGGAGTGCAGCTGGTCTGGTATAGTGAGATAGATTGGGTAATTAGGAATCTGGAGAGATGACCTCACTCAGCTCAAAGGGTATAACTGTACACTAACCTAAGTTCTAATTTGCTCATTTGCTTCTGCGTTTGATGCCCTTTCTTGCAAGATCGTAGAATAAATTGTCTTGTTTCCAGTTTTGGTGGTCTCGTCTAAATTTTATTAAACTTGTTTCTAACAATACTAACGCTCCTGACTAATACACCTAACCTGCACATCCATGGGCACTATGGGTAATTTAGAACTGCCAATCCACCCTAACCTGCACATCCCTACACACCATGGAAAATTTTGTATTGCAAATCCCCCCTAAAATGGATAAAGTTAAAAAACACACAACACCAGGTTGGAGACTAACAGGTTTGTTTGGAAGCACTAGCATTTGGAGTGCTGCTCCTTCATAAGGTGGTTGTGGAGAATAAGGTCATAAGACATAGAATTTACGGAAAAACATGACAGTGTCCATGTCATTGAAATGACATGTTGAACAAACCTGGATTGTTCAGTCTTTCATCTTTTCAATGGGGTTGTAGGCATCATTAACATGCAAATCCCAGAACTACCTCTAAGGCACCTTCTCAAGAGAACTTAAAGTTTTATAACAAAAAGTGACATGGTGTGGCGTGGGCATGAGAGAGAAAATGTCTATTTCCAACCTGTATGTCTCTACCTATTTGAGAACAGATGCCTTACTTCTGTTGGTGTAAGTATTGTTGTAAATCAGAGCTGGGTACTAATAGTTAGATATAAGGGGGAAGAGAATTCCTCAAATAGGGCAGTATAAGAATCCTGGGAGAGCCCTATTTCTGGTTTACTTGCTAATGAACAAACATTAAACACAAGCACCTATTTAATTCAAATTTGGTATCATTTTTCTTGTGTGATTCCCTGCTGTGACTACACTGTGCCTGGATGGTTGACAGGCTGGGAGATTGTGGGTTGTGGCTTGATTGACTGAATGTTTTATTGTTCCAGAAGGTGCAGAAGAGAACAGGGAGATCAACAGAGGACAGAGAAATCAGGACCTGAAATCTGAGCTGACACCAGACGACCCTGTGATCAATGCGTTGATTAGCAGTGCCAACCCTCCACCTTTACCTAGCTTCCCATTTGAGGACAACCTCAATATTCAGGATCCAATCCTTGTCATCCTGAAGCCATATCTCTGTAGGAGTGTCAGATTGCATTATTCACTTCAATGTATGTGGTCAATTCATTCACTTTTGTTACAATGCAGCACACATTCAGACACACCATTTTTAGTTTCAATTTTTGTGATCTTTAGAGTCTAGTTTTGATTGCTCGTACATTTACTCTCCTTGTCCCTTTCAATTGTTCTCTGATGTTCATTTTCCACATCACTACATTACTCACTGGCCTTGATTTGGATTAGGCATAATGTCCAGGGACGTGCATGTTAGGTGGGTTAGCCATGGGAAATGCAGGGTTATAGTTTCGTTGTAATAGAAGCAGGAATAGGCCATTTGGCCCATCCAGCCGCTCCGCCATTCATTAAGATCATGGCTGATCTATCCATTCTCTCAGCTCCTCCTCCCTGCATTATCCCAACTACCCTTCATTCCCCTACCATTGCAAAAACCCATCCAACTGTGTCTTGAATATACTTAATGAAGCTGCCTCCACTGCTTCTTTGGGCAGAGAATTCCAAAGATTCACTACTCTCCAGGAAAAGCAGTTCCTCCTCATCTGTGTCCTAAATTTACTCCTCCTAATCTTGAGGCCTGGTTTCATACACCAGCAGAAATTACCCAAAAGGTAGAGATTCATCCCCACAGTGCAATGAATTCCCACTTTCCACCAAAATCCTGGATGTACTCACTCATTCAGTTGCTGTCTCACAAATGCAAGATTTCATTGTAACTTCTTCTGCTCCCATTAAGGGCAAAACATCTTTGAAAGCTGCTCTGAAACTCCAGCCTTCACAATCACACTTCTGCTTTCACCAAAGATTAGAGTCATACAGCACAGAAACAGCCCATTTGGTCCAACTTGTCCGGCCAAACAGATATCCTAAATCAACCTAATCCAATTTGCCTGCATGTGGCTCATATCCCTCAAAACCCTTCCTTTTCATGTACCCATCCAAATGCCTTTTAAAATTCTCCCTCACCTCAAACATATACTTTCTAGTTTTGGACCTTTCTACTTTGGCAAAAGTAACGTGGGTATTCACCCTATCCATGCCCCTTACGAACGTCTATAAGGTCACCCTTCAGCCTCCAGTGCTCTAGGGAAAATATCCCCAGCCATTTGAGTCTCTCCCTGTAGCTCGAACCCTCCAACTCTGACAGGAGCCTTAAAAATCTTTTCCGAACCCTTTCAAAGTTTCACAACATCTTTTCTATAACAGGGAGACCAGAAATGAATGCAGTCTTCCAAATGTGGACTTACACAGCTGCAACATGACCTCCCAATTCCTGTACTCTCTGCTCTGACCAATAAAGGAAAGCATACCAAATGCCTCCTTCACTATCCTGTCTACCGGTGACTCCACTTTCAAGGAACTATGAACCTGCACTCCAAGGTCTCTTTGTTCTGCAACATCCCCCTTAACGGTGTCAGTCCTACCTGGATTGCTTAACCAAAATGGAAACTACACACCTCTTAAACTAAACTGCCACTTCTTGGCCCATCAGCTCACCTGATCAATTCTCATTCATAGTGAACTCTGTTTCCTCTCTTATTCCTTTGAAGTTGAAATTCTCCACCCCACACACTCTCTCTCCGTTCTCAGTTTGCTGAACCTAATCCCTGCTGGACCTCATCCTGAGGGGTCTGCTTCATGCTGATTAACAGGCTCACATTCAGGGTGGAGAGGGGGTGGGGACCTAATTGAAACAAGGAATACTGCCTGGACAGAGTGGAATTTGGAAAGGTGTTTCCATTGGTTGGAGGGATTAGAACCAGTGGGCACAGCCTTAGAGTAAAGGGAAGACCTTTCAGAATGGAGATAAGGAGAAACTTCTTCAGCCAGAGAGTGGTGAATCTATGGAATTCACTGCCACAGAAGGCTGTGCAGGCCAGGTCACTGAGGATATTTAAGATTGAGATGGAGACGTTCTTGAATTGGAAGCAGGAGTAGGCTGTTTGGTCTTTCAAGCCTGCACCAACATTCAACAGATTATCGGCAGATTCATAACCATCGAGATGGATAGGTTGGGACTTGTTCACTGGATCACAGGAGATTTAGAGGTGACCTGACAGAGGTTTATAAATTCACGAGGGGCAGAGATGAGGTGATCGCTGGTATCCTTTCCCTAAGGTGGGGGTTTCAAGATTAGGCAGCAAATTTGAAGGTGCGAGGAGAAAGGATTTAAAAAAGGCAGGGGGGGCACTTTTCTTTTTACAGAGTAGTTTGTATGTGGAATGAATGTAAATGAGGTTGAGTAACAACATTTAAAAGACATTTGGATAAGTATATGAATAGGAAAGGTTCGGAGGAATATGCGCCAATCACAGGTAGGTGGAATTAGTTTAGTTTGTGAATATAGTCGGCCTAAGACTAGTTTGACTAAAGGGTCTGGTTCTGTTGGTGTCTGACTCTGTAACTGTTCTATACTGGTGTTAAATCATTTACTTGCCTTCCCCCAGAAACATCCACTTCTTTGGTGTTCAAAAATCAGATGAACTCAGCCTTGAATAACATTCAATGACCCCCTAACGCAGGAAGACATCCCCACTTCTGAACTCAATTCCTCTTGTTAATATACCCCTTGCCTTGCTGATTGCTTGCTGCACCTGTCCAGGCAAAAGTGAGGACTGTAGATGCTGGAAATCAGAGTCGAGATCAGAGTGATGCTGGAAAAGCACAGCCCCGGTCAGGCAGCATCTGAGGAACAGGAAAAATCGACATTTCAGGGAAAAGCTCTTCACCTGCACCTGTCTGACAACTGGCAGTGACTGGTGTAGAAGGATGCTGAGGCCCCTTTACACATCCACACATCATTGCTGATGAAGTGCTCGGGAACGAAATGTCGACTTTCCTGGTCCTCGGATGCTGCCTGACCTATCACCTTTTTCCAGCCCCACACTTTGACTCTAATCTCCAGCATCTGCAGTTCTCACTTGCTCCACATCCCAATATATCACCATTTAAACAATACATCTCCTTTCTGCTTCTTTTTTCACAGCAATGGCTATAACTTCACATTGTGATACAGCATTTATCACGTGTTTGTAAATTGTGGTCTTCTCTACATCGGGAAGACCGAGTGTAACTTGGGGAACAGTTTGGCGAGCATCACAGCTGGGTCCGCAGAGGCTGACCAGACCTCCCAGTCACCACTCATTTTAATTCCCCTTCCCACTCCCTTTCTGACAAGAACATCTTAGGCTTCCTCTATTGCCACAACGGACCAAACCGTAAATTGGGGAAACAACACCCTATCTTCTGCCTTGGCAGCCTACAGCCTGTAGGACTCAACATCAAGTTCTCCAATTTCAAATAACCTCCCTTTCCATCCCCCGACTCCCTTCTCAGCCCCGTGCCCCTCATTTCCACTTTTCCCTTTCACTAACCTGATTTCTTTCACCCATTGACTCATCAGGCCGTACCCTCTCCCTGTCTTCACTTATCCCCACTTTAGCCCCCTGCCCCAGCACCCATCCCCAGTCCTGAAGAAGAATTACACCCGAAACATCAACTTCTCCACTTCCTGATGCTTCCTGGTTTGCTGTGTCCTTCCAGCCTCCTGTCTGTCTATTTTGCCAATTGAGACACAGACCTCGACCACGTTTCCAGAGTCTGTCCCTTCCCTGGGTTCACTCCCTTTCCTTTCAGTTGCTGCAAATCAACAATTGAATCCTAGAATGAAGACGAAACGGAAAAGGGGGTGAGAAAAGAGAGTGCCGTACTCACAGATCTTAGACAGAGGAAGGAATTTGCAGTCTGGGTGAAGCTCAATGTTGATTCAGAAAGAGAGGAGCAGGAGTAGCAGCTTCAGAAACCCTCCTTCGACTGACCGAACTGGTCCTCACCCTGAAAACCCTCCTTCGACTGACCGAACTGGTCCTCACCCTGAAAACCCTCCTTCGACTGACTGAACTGGTCCTCACCCTGAAAAACCCTCCTTCGACTGACCGAACTGGTCCTCACCCTGAAAACCCTACTTCGACTGACCGAACTGGTCCTCACCCTGAAACCCTCCTTCGACGGACCGAACTGGTCCTCACCCTGAAACCCTCCTTCGACTGACCGAACTGGTCCTCACCCTGAAACCCTCCTTCGACTGACCGAACTGGTCCTCACCCTGAACAACTTTTCTTTCCAATCCTCCCACTTTCTCCAAACAAAAGGAGTAGCCATGGGCACCCGCATGGGCCCCAGCTATGCCTGCCTCTTCGTAGGGTATGTGGAACAATCCATCTTCCGCAACTACACTGGCCCCACCCCCCATCTTTTCCTTCGCTACATTGATGACTGTATCGGCGCTACCTCGTGCTCCCACGAGGAGGTTGAACAGTTCATCCACTACACTAACACCTTCCACCCCGACCTCAAATTCACCTGGACAGTCTCGGACTCCTCCCTCCCCTTCCTAGACCTTTCTGTTTCTATCTCAGGCGACCGAATCAACACGGACATCTACTACAAACCAACCGACTCCCACAGCTACCTGGACTACACCTCCTCCCATCCTGCCCCCTGTAAAAACGCCATCCCATTCTCCCAATTCCTTCGTCTCCACCGCATCTGCTCCCAGGAGGACCAGTTCAAAATACGTACAACACAGATGGCCTCCTTCTTCAAGGACCGCAATTTCCCCCCCGACGTAGTCGATGGTGCCCTCCACCGCATCTCCTCCACTTCCCGCTCCTCCGCCCTTGAGCCCCGTCCCTCCAACCGCCACCAGGACAGAACCACACTGGTCCTCACCTACCACCCCACCAATCTCCATGTACAGCGCATCATCCGCCGTCACTTCCGCCACCTCCAAACAGACCCCAGCACCAAGGATATATTTCCCTCCCCTCCCCTATCAGCTTTCCGTAGAGACCACTCCCTCCGAGACTCCCTTGTCAGATCCACACCTCCCACCGACCCAACCTCCACTCCCGGCACCTTCCCTTGCAACCGCAGGAGGTGCAACACTTGCGCCCACACCTCCCCCCTCACTTCTCTCCAAGGTCCCAAAGGAAACTTCCATATCCGCCACAGATTCACCTGCACCTCCACCCACATCATCTACTGCATCCGCTGCATCCGCTGTGGCCTCCTCTATATTGGGGAGACAGGACGCCTACTTGCGGAGCAATTCAGAGAGCACTTCTGGGCCACCCAGACGAACCAACCCAACCACCCTGTAGCACAGCATTTCAACTCCCCCTCCCACTCCACCGAGGATATGCAGGTCATTGGACTCATCCACCGCCAAACCACAACAACGCGACGGTCGGAGGAGGAGCGTCTTATCTTCCGACTGGGAACCCTCCAACCACAGGGGATGAACTTGGACTTCACCAGTTTCTTCATCCCCCCTCCCCCCACCTTGTCTCAGCCAAATCCCTCCAGCCCGGCACCGCCTTCCTGACCTGCAGTCTTCTTCTTGACCTCTCCGCCTCCATCCTACTCCGACCTATCACCCTCACCTTGACCTCTTTCCACCTATCACATTTCCAACGCCCCTCCTCCAAGTCCCTCCTCCCTACCTTTTATCTTCTCCTGCTGAACACTCTCTGCTCATTCCTGAAGAAGGGCCTGTGCCCGAAACGTCGAATCTCCTGTTCCCTGGATGCTGCCTGACCTGCTGTGCTGTTCCAGCAATAAAGTTTCAACTTTGATCTCCAGCATCTGCAGACCTCACTTTCTCCTCAGAAACTCATGGGCCAACTTCCGCATTCAGACAATGCAGTGGCTCTGATTGGCAGGAGGACCAGTCTCCTTCCGGTCCTCCAGGGGTCCCTACTGGGCCATCAAAGGAAGGTCGCGAGCCTTTTTTTGTGGAACGTGATGAGCATGCCCAGAGTTTTGCTGATACCGGTGGGCATACGCACTGCGTTGCTGACACCGGATAACATGCGCAGTATGCTAACTGGGGATGCTGGTGTTCCTGTCAGATTTTAAGAGTCCAAATGCCAATGGGTAAATAAGGGGTAGAGGCACAATTTGTTTTTTCGCTGTGGTTCGACACTTCATTGCTTTTGCATTCTGTCTGGATGCTCAACTTTTGTATGTCTTTTCACCACGTTGGGGGGCGAGTCCAGAACTGGAGGGCACGGGTTTAGGGTGAGAGGGGAAAGGTTTCTGAGGGGTAACCTTTTTGCACAGACGGTGGTGCGTGTCAGCCAGAGAAATTGGTGGAGGCTAGTACGTATGATAATATTTAAAATGCATCTGGATGGGGATAAGAATAGGACAGATTCGGAGGGATAAGGGGCAAATACTGGCAAATGGCTCACTAGATTAATTCAGGATATCTGGTCGGCACAGACCGAAGGGCATGTTTCTGTGCTCTGTGACGCTATTTCGAGATAGTTGGAACAACTTCATTAGGCCATTCACCCCTTACAGTCAAGATCAGAGTGATGCTGGAAATGCACAGCAGGTCAGGCAGCATCCAAGGGAGCAGGAAAATCGACGTTTCAGACAAAAGCCTTAAATGCTGCCTGACTTGCTGTGCTTTTCCAGCACCACTCTAATCTCCAGCACCTGCAGTCCTCACTTTCGCCCATTCACACCTCCCAGCCTCTCCTGAGCTGTGGCCTGACTGTGCTTATTTCAGTGAAAGTTTTAGAAAGACTTCAGCAGCTCTTTGAAAAACTTGAATGTGCTTTCTGACTTTAACATGTTTCTGAAGATATCATTTTAGGTATTCTCAATTTTGAAGATCAGCATCCAAGGAACAGGAGAATTCCTGAAGAAGGGCTTATGCCCGAAACGTCAATTCTCCTGTTCCTTGAATGCTGCCTGACCTGCTGCGCTTTTCCAGCAACACATTTTCAGCTCTGATCTCCAGCATCTGCAGTCCTCACTTTCTCCATTTCTCACCCTTCCCGACTCCCAGGTAGAGTCATCACCATCCATTTTCTCTGTGTGTGTGTGTCCTTTGAAGGGCCTGATACAGCAGTCAAAGCTGGTTCGAGGCATGAGAAAGGACGGGTGTGGTGGGGGCTGGGGAGAAAAGAGACAGAATGGATGGGGGACAGAGAGGGAGAAACTGGAGGGGATAGAGAGAAACTGTGGGGGGGGGGGGGAACAAAAAGAGAGAGAATAAGTGGGGTTGACAGAGAGGTTGGGCGGGGGAGAGAGAGTGGGCGTGGCGGCGAAGTGGGAGATGGCACAGGGCAGGGTGATACTAGGCACACAGATACACAAGATGATCACTGAGCCATCAGTTGGTAAACTTGACACACAAGATGGCCGCCGGATCACAATACGGAGAGAAACAGCAGAGCTGATACAGACACTGCCTGGGGCCACCAGAATGCCAGCACAATGGAATCACAACCCAGTTGATTAGTTTAAGGCGGGTGGGGGAGAGAATACACATGAGTAATGAACACTGCCCGCCGAAGTGTCTGGCTCCAGCCAACACCCATTATAGAAGTGCGAACAGCTTGATACAGACTCAATACCAAATGCTAATAGCCAGGGCTGCAGGAATCCCCCTTCTCAGGAAGAGCAATTAGCGCCCATTACTACAACAATGGATTTCCATACAGACATTGAAATGGACAATGTCTGCACTGAAACTGACAACGACTGTGCGGAAATTAACAAAGGCTGTGCCTGAACTGACAAAGACTGTACCGAAACTATCAACGATTCTATAATGATTACCATTAACAAATCATGTTACAAAGACAATAATCCCATCCCTGACCGATTGTATCACAAGATGTATAAAAGTTTCTTGACGTGTTCTCCAGGTCGAGAGAAGTCTCGCAGCTGACACTGTGCTGTTGGTGTCTTTCTCTCCCCGGAATTTCCTCGTTCAATAAACTCTGTCATTGAACCTCAATTCTGAATCCGAGCCTGGTGTTCTTCCCCACAACAGGGGAGAGAGAATGGGCGGGGGTGGCAGATGGTGGGGGGAGGGAGAGAGAGAGAATGGATAGAGAGGACATGGTGGAGGCCTGGAAGAATAGAAATGGGACAGAGGGTGTGGTGAGAGAATAGATGGGGGCAGAGGGTGTGTAGAAGGACTGGTCAGAAGGCAGAGGGTGAGGAATGAAATGACAGGGTTGCAGAGGGTTGCGTGAGATAGAATTGACAGGCTGTTTAAAGTATAGGGGGAGAATGGGCAAGAAGCTGGGGATGGAAAGAGAATGGACAAAGGGCGCTGTGGATGGCGGGGGAGAATAGACAGTGGGAGCTGTGGGTGATGGGGGGAATGGACAGGGGAAGCTGTGGCTGGGCAAGATCAAAAAAGTTGATGACAGTAAACATTTATCAGATTGTTTCTGGAACAGAAAAACTTGCACTGGCGTCTCCCAGAAGAGGGGTGCCTCGTATGTATTCCTTCAATTTGTTTTAAAATAATTGTTGTGTATCTTAATTGTTAAGGTATACCTGACACATAGAGAGATGGCTGTGGTTGTTGGAGGTCAGTCAGCTCAGTTCCAGGACCGTCTCTGCAGGAATTCATAGGGTAGTGTCTTAGGCTCAACCATCTTCATCAATGACCTTCTTCCATCATAAGGTCAGAGGTGGTGATATTCACCAATAATTGCACGATGTTCACAATTCCTCACAAACTGAAGCAGTTCAGTTTGAAATGCAACAAGATCTTAACAATATCCAATGGGCTGATGAGTGACAAGTAACATTTATGCCACGCCAATGCCAAACAATGACTCATCCCCAAAAGAGATAATCTGACCACTGCCCCGTGATATTTAACAGTGTTACTGTCACTAAACACCCCACTATCAACATCCTTGGGGTTTACCATTGACCAGAAACTCAACTAGACTAACAACAGACAGAATGGCAACAAGAGCAGGCAACAGGTCAGGAATATTGTGGCAAGAAACTCCCCAAATCCTGCCCATCTTCTACAAGGCAGAAGTCAACAGTATAACGGACTACTCTCCCAGCAGCTTGGATGGGGGCAGCTTCAACAACATTCAATAAGCTTGATACCATCCAGGACAAAGTCGCCTGCTTGATTGGCACCATCTCCACATACATCCAATCCCTCTGCCCGACTGTTCAGAAGCAGGAGTGCATATGATCTACAAGACACAACACTGAAATTCACCAAAGATCCTTAGAAAATGCCTTCCAAACCAACAACCACTTCCATCTAGAAGGATCAGGCAACAGATACTTAGGAACACAACTTCTTGCAAGTACCCCTCCAAGCCACTCACCATCTTGACTTGGAAATATATTGCTGTTCCTTCAGTGTTGCTGGTCTAAATCCTGGAATACGCTCCGTAAGGACATTATGGGTCACCGTACAGCGTGTGGACCACAGCAGTTGAAGAAGGCAGGTCACCATTACCTTTTCAAGCGGAACTAAATGCTGGCCAGCCAGCAATGCTCATGTACCATGAATAACTTTTAATAAATGGTTGGAATCTGCAAACTAAAAAAAAAATCAATGTTCAGGTGGAATAGACGTTGGGCTTTGATTTGGTTCTGGATCAGTGGTGCTGGAAGAGCACAGCAGTTCAGGCAGCATCCAAGGAGCTTTGAAATCGACGTTTCAGGCAAAAGCCCTTCATCAGGAATAAAGGCAGTGAGCCTGAAGCGTGAAGAGATAAGCGAGGGGAGGGTGGGGGTGGGGAGAGAGTAGCATAAAGTACAATGGGTGAGTGGGGGAGGAGATGAAGGTGATAGGTCAGGGAGGAGAGAGTGGAGTGGATAGGTGGAAAAGGAGCTAGGCAGGTCGGACAAGTCCGGACAAGTCATGGGGACAGTGCTGAGCTGGAAGTTTGAAGAGCTTCAGGGCAGAGGAAATGACCTGGGAGTTGCAGTGTGAGAGGGACTCCCTGAGATTCTTGTAGAGAGAGGAGGAAAACTTCTTCAAGGCAGGCATCCTTGCAAGAGGATTCGCAGTAGGGTTAAAATCAACTAGCTGAAAACAATGACTGCAGATGCTGGAAACCAGATTCTGGATTAGTGGTGCTGGAAGAGCACAGCAGTTCAGGCAGCATCCAAGGAGCTTTGAAATCGACGTTTCGGGCAAAAGCCCTTCATCAGGAATAAAGGCAGTGGGCCTGAAGTGTGAAGAGATAAGCTAGGGGAGGGTGGGGGTGGGGGAGAGTAGCATAGAGTACAATGTGTGAGTGGAGGAGGAGACGAAGATGATAGTTCAGGGAGGAGAGGGTGGAGTGGATAGGTGGAAAAGGAGCTAGGCAGGTCGGACACGTCCGGACAAGTCATGGGGATAGTGCTGAGCTGGAAGTTTGAAGAGCTTCAGGGCAGAGGAAAAGACCTGGGAGTTGCAGTGGGAGAGGGACTCCCTGAGATTCTTGTAGAGAGAGGAGGAAAATTTCTTCAAGGCAGGCATGATTTGGTCCTTATTTGAGGACGGACAAAGAGCGATATACTGACACTGAATTGGAAATAGAGTTTCGAGTTAAACATCTGTAGTGTTTCACTCAGTGGATCAATTGAAAATCGATTAAAGATTGGCTCCTGGCGTGTACGTCATGAACACATGAAAAAGGACCGTTAAGAAGGCATATGGGACTCTTTATTTCAGGTCTTTCATGGCTGATGTCCTACCCACAATCCCATGCGACCCAGATACTGCTCTATCGGCTGTGAACAATGTTCATGGTGCGCATGTGTGAGATCGGAATGGGGCCCCGCCCCTCGTCGTTCTGATGGACGGTGCGACCAACCTTTGGGAATCCCAGGAGGATCGGAAGGAGTCTGGTCCTCCTGCCAATTAAAACCCCCGCCAGTGTCTGAATGAGGAAGTTTGACCATGAGCTTCTGAAGCTCTTCTCTTGCTGAATGAAGATTGAGTTTCAGTACATACTGCATCTTCCTTTCTCTGTTTAACATCTGGAGTACCGCACTCTCTTTTCTCGCCCCCTTTCCCCTTTCTTTTCTTATCCTTGGGTTCAGCTGTTGGTTTGTAGGAGCTGAGGGAAAAAGGAAGTCAATCGAGGGGAAGGGACAGACTCTGGAAAAGGTGGGTTTAGATCTGTGCCTGTTAATGTTTGACAGGCTTTGTTTCCTGAGCTTGTCTGGCAAAAAAGTATGGCCTCTTGATCCATGTTGGGGATGGAAGTGGATTATGCTGTGGGTGACTTGCTCGTAGTAGTCCAATAATTATTGGATAAGTAATCATGACAGACAAGCCTTGAGTTATTGACTGTTTATTCGGGAGCTCACGGGGAGAGCCAAGTCGACCTAATAGTCACAAGTCACTCCGACGAGAAACAGAGAGTTATGTGATTATATAGGTTACAGTCATTTAATAATTAGCAAACTGTTAATTGCAGGATATTGAGCAACTAAGTCACATTGCCCAGCGACGTAGTGTCTGGACGGTGTTGGTCAGTAGCTGATAAGTGTGCAATAGGTCCTTGCAAAGAGAAGGATATTCCCATGGAAGGAAAGAATTTGTTTATCAGGTAGCAGTACAGCTGCAAGGCTGAGTGTCTCTGTTGAGTCTGGGAATTAAGGGTAGTTGGGACAATGCAGGGAGGAGGAGCTCAGACAATGGATAGATCAGCCATGATCTTAATGAATGGCAGAGCTGGCTGGAAGGGCCAAATGGCCTATTCCTGCTTCTATTACTACGAAACTATAACCCTGCATTTCCCATGGCTAACCCACCTAACCTGCACATCCCTGGACACTGGCCAATTTAGCATGGCCAATCCAAATCATGGCCGGTGAGCAATGTCGTGATGTGGAAAATGAACATCAGAACAATAGAAAGGGACAAGGAGAGGAAATGTATCAGCAATCGAAACTGAATACTAATGTCACAAAAATTGAAATGATACATGGTGAGTCTGAATGTGTGCTGCATTGTAACAAAAGTGAATGAATTAACTGCACACATTGGAAGTGAATAATTATGATCTGAGACTCCTTACAGAGACATGGCTTCAGGATGGCAAGCATTGGGTTCTGGATATTGAGGTGTAGTCAGATGGGAAGCGAGGAAAAGGCAGAGGGTTGGCACTGCTCACCAAAGCACTGAGCACACAGTAGTCTGGTGTCAGCTCGGGTTTCAGGGCCTGATTTCTCTGTCCTCTGATCTCCCTGTTCCCACTGAGTAAGATGCCGGTCTGTTCTCAGCTTTGCTGGACTTCTGCTGAAGCTTTCACCCCTCTTTTACAGCTTCCAGAACAAGAAAACATTCAGTCAATCGAAAGCCAACCCACAATCTCAGCCTGTCACCCATCCAGACACAGAGTGTAGTCAGAGCAGGGAATCAACCAAGAAAAATGAAACAAAATCAGAAATAAATAAATGCTTAATGTTTGTTCATTAGGAAGTAAACCAGAAATAGGGCTGTCCCAGGATTCTGAGAGTGCCCTACTTGAGGAATTCTCTCTCCCTAGATGTAACTATTAGTATTGTTGGGGCAAAGTAACTCGTGTGTCAAATCATTTAAAGCAAAGTAGTCAGGAGAGGAGACCTTGAGCAATTAACTAGCTTTATTCGTTGCCATGGGGAGTCAAACAAAGTCTGACGTATTCTAATGTAATACAGAATGTTACAAGTTTTATGGTAAATCACAAGCACAATCTCCATTGATTATGCAACTGAGGGGCAGTCGTAAGTTTCACATACGTTGTCCAGACCTACGTTTCTTAATGTCTACAAAACTGAATGTTATCTTCTCCTGCAGGTTTAGCTCGGCTCGAATTACGGATAAGGGACAGAGAGAACCAATCCATGATTCTATGAAGCAGCACAGTCTAATGGCCCGAGGGGCAGAGACAGCCTGCAGCTGCAAGGTCAGGCTATCAAAACAGAATTCGTTAGCCAGGGCTCAGACAGCATTATGTTAACAGGCTACATTTTACTGCAAACATTGCTTCGTGACAAAATGGCTTCCACGTAGTTTTGTGTCAGGGGTAGCTAGGTTTTCTGTTTTTATTTTTAAAATGCAGCTGATTCCCACAAGTAACTGCAACAGGTGCAAGTACATCACATGCAATATTCCTCATTGCAGCTTCACGCCGGTTTTGCATCCTCTGTTTTTCCTGCGCCTTGGCTCCAGCACATTCAGCTTCCTTCCCTTATTCCCATCTTCCCGCCCTGATGGCCAAGCTGACCCGCAAAAGTTCGGTTTGCCCCTCCGTTCTTTCCCAGTTGTCTTTTGTGGGTTTTGAAAACTTTCCCAATCCTCTGATTATAGGAGTTGAATTTATGTTGTAGCTGCACCAGACATTGGTTAGGCCACTTTTGGAATATTGTATGCAGTTCTGGTCTCTCTGCTAGGGGAAGGATGTTGTGAAACTTGAAAGTGTTCGGAAAAGATTGACAGGGATGTTGTCAGGGTTTGAGCTGAACAGGCTGGGGCTGTTTTCTCTCGAGCGCCAAAGGCTGAGGGGTGACCCTACAAACTTTTATAAAATCAGGAGGGACATGGATAGTGTAAATAGACAAGATCTTTTCCCTGGATGGGTCATAGCTTCAGGGTGAGGGTGAGATTTAAAATTAACCTAAGGGGCAACTCCTATATTCAGAGGATGATGCATGTAAGGAATGAGCTGCCAGAGGAAGTGGTGGTGGCTGGTACAATTACAGCATTTTCAAGGTACCCAGCTGATGTAATGGAAAATTAACATTTATTGTGAAATCTATAAAAACACAGGGAAACAAAGAAGTAAGGGCCTGACTTTGCAGACAGGCAGAAAAAAAATGTAAAGTTAAACCGACCTAACAGCAGACTTACAAGGCCAGTAAACTACCATATCAACAGTCAAGGAATAAGAAAAACAACTCCATACATGAAAAGGACCTCAAATGTTCCAGGCTCCTGGCCTTGAGCTGTTGATAAGGAGAAGTGAATCCAGCCAGGACTGACAGTTAAGACGAGTGTTGTAGAGCAAAGAGACCTTGGACTGCAGGTTCATAGTTCCTTGAAATTGGAGTCGCAGGTAGGCAGGATAGTGAAGAAGGCATTTGGTATGCTGGCCTTTATTGGTCAGAGCAGAGAGTACAGGAGTTGGGAGGATAAGTTGTGGAATACTGTGTTCAGTTCTGGTCTCCCTGCTGTAGGAAATATGTGTGATACTTCGAAAGATTGACAAGGCTGTTGCCAGATTTTGAGGGTTTCAGCTTCATGGAGAGGCTGAATAGGCTGACAATATTTACCCTGGAGCATCGGAGGCTGCATGGTGATCTTATAGACGTTTGTGAGGGGCATGGATAGGGTGAGTACTTAAAGTCTTTTCCCAGGGTCGGAGAGTCTGTGGCACAGCAAGGAACTATAATGACCTCCTCAGGAGACAGACACATGCTGCAACTGACAGGGTACCCTTCGTTGTTCTGTACTTCCCAGGGGCTGAAAAATTACACCATGTTCTTCATGACCTGCAACACATTATCAATGAGGATGAGCACCTCACCAAGACCTTCCCCACACCTCCACTGCTTGCCTTTAAACAACTGCTAAACCTCAAACAGATAATTGTTTGTAGCAAACTGCCCGGCTCTCAGGACAACACCATGCAACCCTGTCACGGTGGAATCTGCAAGACGTGTCAGATTGTGGACATAGATACCACTATTACGTGTGGGGACACCTCCCACCTTGTACATGGCAGGTACTCATGTGACTCAGCAAACGTTGTCTATCTGATACGTTGCAGGCAAGGATGCCCGGAGGCATGGTACATTGGGGAAACCGAGCAAAGGCTACGACAACGGATGAATGGGCACCGCACAACGATCAACAGACAGGAGGGTTCCCTCCCAGTTGGGGAACACTTCAGTGGTCCAGGACATTCAGCCTCGGACCTTCGGGTGACCATCCTCCAAGGTGGACTTCGGGACAGGCAGCAGAGGAAAGTGGCCGAGCAGAGGCTGATAGCTAAGTTCGGTACCCAAAGGGAGGGCCTCAACCGGGACCTTGGGTTCATGTCACATTACAGGTGATCACCATTGCACTACACACACACACACACATATATTCCTACACGGACACAGGTGCACACAGGCGCCCACACACACCCTTATAGACACACACACTCCCACACGCACCCCCTCACAGACTTAAGACACTCTGCACTCATTACACGCACACACACACATACACACATATTCTCAAACTCACAACTCCCAACCCAGACAGACACACACACACAGACAGACAAAGACCCACATGCACACATATATTTTGTGTGGTGAATTTGTACTTGCAGAGTTACATTGCACTTTGCTCAAAAACTGCATACATTCATGTAGAACTCTGAGCTCAAAAACTGCATGAATTTATGTGAAACTCTGTTATATCACTTTTTAGATTAGAATCAATCTAAGCATCAGGTCATAGACAGAGAACACAGGGGGCTAACTCCTTCAAAATATTGTCTAGCTATCACCACTTTTAACAGCTAACCCGAGAATGCAACTTTTAAAAAAAGGGTTTTGTGATTTACACATGAAAGAAGTGAAACTATCACTGTATTCTGACAGATGAAAGGCTTAACAGACAATCAATTTTTCAATGTATAATTTCAGTTACATCACACTGCAAATTTTTGCTATAAATTCTGTGTTACGATCGAGCCCTCCACTATCACCTGATGAAGGAGCGTTGCTCCGAAAGCTAGTGTGCTTCCAATTAAACCTGTTGGACTATAACCTGGTGTTGTGTGAGTTTTAACTTTGTACACCGCAGTCCAACAGCGGCATCTCTAAATCAAGGCAATCGGAGTTTTTTTAAAACCCGAAAAGTAACGAAGTTTAACGACGCGAACCCGAAAATAAACGAAGGCAATCGGAGTTTCTTTAAACCGAAAAGTAACGAAGTTTAAATGACGCGATCCCAAAATAAACGAAGCTACAACCCGAAAAATAACGAAGTTCAAATGAAACGAACCCGAAAATAAACGAAGTTTAGGCAACCGGAGTTTTTTTTTAAACCGAAAACTAACAAAGTTAACACAACCCGAACCGAAAATAAATGAATTTTAAGCGATCGAATTTTTTTCTATTAAAAAGATAACACCAGAAAATAACCAACCTCTGGAGATTGATTTTGTTTTATTTCTGAAAGCAACGAAGCTCGGGAGAAAGAATTTTTTTAAAAAAAATCAAAAATTAATAAAGCTTGGGAATTCAGATTTCAATCCTCTCCTCAGAGTTCAGCAATTTTCGAAGACCACTGTCCGTAAGTACCAAAGCACCCTCAACTCCAATTAATCTCTTCCCCCCTTTTTAAACATTTAACAAGTCCTCCAGACTCAACCATTGCTAAGACCGATCCTTTCGGGCTGGACTGGTCACGTCAGACACCACTTGACTGACAGGAAAACCAAAAGTTCTAAAAATAATCACGTCTGGCAGGCCGGATTCCTCAACACTCAATAGTGAAGGACATTTAACTCGTACACTGCTGTTCACAATCTGTCCGAGCCGAAACGTGTCCGAGCACCAAAATGAAGATCTGCGTCTCCTCAAGAGGGGCCTCTTGGTTCGAGATCGGTCAAAGGAATCGACAAATGCGGTGTATTCGAAAAGCAAGGTTCATTAGTTTATTGAATTAAGGTATCTTAACGCAATTCTATCCAGCAACACAGAGATTGAAGCTTCTGTATTCCGTGATGAAGTTGCACAATTACATTTGAAAATTGCACATGATTTATATGTTTTTTTTAAAAAATAGTAGTCTTAATTACGAGAAAGACCAATCACATATAATAAGGTGACATGATTGACAGCAAGTTAATCCAATGATATTTTCTTTAAGAAGGATATCTAATTTACATAAATTGTCATGCCATGTATTAGTTCAAGGTTAGTTCAAATGGTCAAATAATGTGTCAGTATTCATCTTATGAAAATTCTATTGTCCTCTTATCTTTGAACTGCAAGTTAATTCTGCGAATCAGCAGTATGTTCAGCAGTATGGTTCACAGGCCATTTTGTAGTATTCTTTTAAATCGAGAAGCCATTTTGTTGAAATAAAAATGTACATATTTTGTTGCCTAAATTCCAACTTTAGATCCTCACATCCACCTCCCAATTCAATCTATCACGACCAGACTAGGCAACAGTTTCTTCCCCCCCAAGCCATCAGGCTCCTTACCACTACATGATTGGACTCTTTTCCATCTGACTATTTTTGCACATTTTCGAATTTTTGCTAGAAAAATGTCTATTATTTATCATTCTTTTATTATGCTGTAACTTGCGTGTTTTGCACTCTGGTCCCTCGAAGTAGAGGAGATGACAGAAACATTGGAAGCTGGTGAGAGAGCGTTCACAAAATTAATCCCGGGAATTGACGTGTTTGCTAATGATGCAATGTTGAGTAGCTTAGCTGAGCATTCGTTCGAGTTTGGAAGAATGAGAGGAGATCTGAATGAATAAATATCAGAATTTTAGTGGGCCTGAAAGATTAGTTGCCAAAAAGGTAGTGTTCATTTGTGGGAGAGTCTCAGACCAGAAGGAATAGCTTCTAATCTTAAATGTTTGCATATTTATGATGGAGATGAGGTGGATATCTTCTCTCAGAGGGTAATGAATGACAGGGCTATTGAAGTTCAATCACTAAGTATAGTCAAGGCAGATGTTGGGCAGAATTTTAATCAATAGGGGAATCAATAATAAGACATGAATGTGGATTTTTGGATTATAATATTAATCATTATGGTAATAAATGGTGGAGCAGATTCGATGGGGTGAATGGATTATTTTGGCCGAAGGGCTTATAAGCATCCTGTGGGACCTTGACAGGGGAGATATGGATAAAATGCTTCAGCTTATGTATGATATTCAGACCTAGTGTTCCACAGGATCTGTCAGTCAACATTTTTCAGCATTTTTAGGAGAACGGGAACGAGGGTGATAATAGCCACAGTAGAGTAAGAATGGAGGGAGACTGTAGCATTATGATTCACATTTTTGAGGGAAGGAGAAAAGAAAGAATGTTCCACAGAAACCAGAATTGTCTGTATTAAATTTCTATACTGTGTAGACAGCAATGTCTTCTGTAATCTCCTTTTACAGGATACGAGAAAGGGAGGATTTCCAGCCAGAAATCTCAAAACAAGATCTGATAGAGACAATCAATTCATTGGCACGGGAATATCATCGGCCTTTGAATCTAGTAGAATTTTTTTATTTCTCTCCTGTCCTGTCTGCTTCACAAGGTTTCAAACATCAGTGAGACTGAGGTATGCATACCTGAGTGAGAGTGTTCCAATGAACTGACTGTGGGAAGAGCCTTAAGAGGGTACACAGCCTGAAATAGCAACACCCCATTTGCAGCAGCAATAGATGGAACACGTTCCATACATGAGTGGTCTTTCAACCAATTGTCAAAGCTGGAGAGAGACAAGGATTCCCACATCATGGAGAAATCGTGAGAGCCAATATCTTCGCCCTTTCCATTCCTCATCCTGGGAGGGAGAGAGAGAGGGAGGAAACACTATTCACTTGTAGCAACTGAAGTGAATCCAGGGAGGGAGCAAAGGTGTCAGATGCTCTCTGTCCTTCTTTACGGTATATTAATTTTTTTCCCCTCAGTTTGATAGGTTTATTTAAATACAATTTGCATTGTGGAAAAAGATCGCTTCAGAATTAAAAGGGTAGTTACTCATGGGATGGAGCAGAATCTAAGGGATTGGCACGTTGATATAAAATGTAGACATATGTTGCTTCATATGGTGTATATCTGATATTATTTGCTATTATAAAAGCCTTGTGGCTATTATTTTTCACATTCTAATCTAGCACTGAAGTGATGTTCTGTATTTCTTGTCATCTTTTTTATTGAATAGGACAGCAGAAAGTCATTCAGCAACTTTACTGGTTTGTTTTTCTCAAGAAGCCTTGACATTTCATTTTCATTGTCCTTGATTCAGCTCCATTTCCAGTGTCTTTGTCGGCAGCTTGTTCCAGGTTATTGTCACTGAAATGAAGATTTCCTCCATACACACTTAAGGCTATCTGGCTGCATGAGGGTTTTCAGGTTTCTGTGTCCTGGATAATATGTGATCAGGCATCTGGCAAACTACAGGAATTGTCACCTATGTTATGTTCATTTAACAGTATTGACTGTGATCACGTATTTTGTGAATTTATTTTTGCAGGAAGACATGTAGAAAGAAATCTGAAAGCAAATGATACATCAACTTCTGACAGAGCCACTTGATTCATTGGGACTTGAATATCAGCAACCATTCCAATTGAGAAGAAATGTTTGCTTTTGTTTGCTTGAGAGATTTTGGACACTTTGGCAGGAAGAATACGGAGACACCCAAGTGAGGGAGATTCAGTGCACTGACTGTGAAAAGTGCTTGAAACTAGTTACTCAGTTTGGGGAATCAAAGTCTCACCCCTCATGGTGGAGAGAGACTGTGTACCCATTCTGTTGGTAATTTCAAACCCAGAGTGACACAAGGAAAGCTCTCCCCATGGGGAAACTGTGGAAATGAGGGGACTGTGGGAAAGGGTTCCCTTCTCCCGGTCAGTGCTGGAGACTCATAGAAGCATTCACACAGGGAACAGACCATTCTCCTGCTCTGTGTGTGGGAAGGGATTCAGTTGGCTGTGCAACCAGCTGATGCACTGGCATGTTCACACCGGGGAGGAGCCATTCACTTGCTCCAAGTCCAGGAATACATTCGTCAATTCTCCTGGCCTGCTGAAATCTCCTTGGGTCCGCACTGGGGAGAGGCCGTTCACCTACTATCACTGCAGGAAGAGGTTCATGAGTTCATCCACCCTGCAGACATACCAGTGGGTCCACACTGGGAGAGGCTGTTCTCCTGCCCTGAGTGCAGGAAGGGATTTAGTTGGGTGGACAACTTCCGGAGGCACTAGTGAGTTCATGTGCCATCACTGGGATCGAAGGAGCAATGGCCGAGTGGTATTATCAACTGGATTACTACCTCAACTTTGGGGAATTCCCGGGTTTGAATCCCGCCATGGCAGATTGGAATTTGGCCAGAAATCTGGAGTTCAGAATCTAATGATGAAACCATTTTCAGGGGGAAAACATCCTCATCTGATTCACTCATGATTTTTTTAGGGAAGGAAACTGCTGTTGTGGGAAAGGATTCACTCAGTCGTCCCAGATGCATCCTTTACCCGGTCTGGCCTACACATGACTCCAGACTCTCAGCAATATGGTCGACTTTAAACCCCTGTCCCCACCCCTGCCCCCGGAAAATGAGTGGGTAGAAACTTACTTGGATACAGTATATGGGTTGAAATTGCTGAGTGAGGCATTACTTCCTCCGGGTTAAGACTGTATCAAGGATTCAGTTACAAAGGGACACCTCAGTGCTTACCAATAATAAAGCAACTGGGGTGTCAGGGGAGGTCAGGGGTGTGTGTGTGTGCTTTGAGCTTCAGCTGTTGAAGAAAAGGAAAGCTACTTTTTGTAATTTTTTTGCTGGGAGATCATGAAGCTGTAACAAAGTTGGGTCGCAATAAAGGTTACCTAAATTCGGACTCAGACATTGAAAGATTTAAAATCCAACAGGTTTCTGTTTTAAAGCTGCTCACTCAGCTTCCAGCACTACGTTACCAAAGAAGTGTATCAGAAGGAGCAGTGAATCAGTAGCAAGTATGGTTAGAAACTGTTAAGATTTTCATCTCTGCAGGTACTGCATCGTTTCATCAGCATTGTAATGTTTACTGGCAGCAGCAGGACGTTTTGTGGCTGTGTTCATGAGAAACAACGTTAAAAATCACATAACACCAGGATATAGTCCTTGGGAGCACTAGCTTTCGGAGCGCTGCTCCTTCATCAGGTAGCTGTGGAGCAGGATCATAAGACACAGAATTTATAGCAAAAGATCAGTATCATGCAACTGAAATGATATACTGAACAAACCAAGATTGCTGTTAAGTCTTTCATCTTTTAGAATGGGTTGCAGGTTTCAGTTCATTAATATGCAAATCCTAGAACTTATTTTAAGTCATATCCTCGAGAAAACTTAAGGGAGATAGGATAGTGAAGAAGGCGTTTGGTATGCTTTCCTTTATTGGTCAGAGTATTGAGTACAGGAATTGGGAGGTCATGTTGCAGCTGTTCAGGACATTGGTTAGGCCATTGTTGGAATATTGCATGCAATTCTGGTCTCCTTCCTATTGGAAAGATTACAGATTACATTATAGTGTGGAAACAGGCTACACAAGTCCACACCAACCCGCCGAAGCACAACCCACCCATTTACCCCTTACCTAACACTACGGGCAATTTAGCATGGCCAATTCACCTGACCTGCACATCTTTGGGACTGTGGGAGGAAACTGGAGCACCCGGAGGAAACCCACGCAGACACGCGGAGAGGCAGCAGTGCTTACCACTGTGCCACTGTGCCACCGTGCCGCCCATAAGATGTTGTGAAACTTGAAAGGGTTCAGAAAAGATTGACAAGGATGTTTCCAGGGTTGGAGGATTAGAGTTATAGGGAGAGGCTGAACAGGCTGGGGCTGTTTTCCCTGGAGCGTCGGAGGCTGAGGGGTGACCTTATAGAGGTTTACAAAATTATGAGGGGCATGGATAGGATAAATAGACAAAGTATTTTCCCTGGGATCGGGGAGTCCAGAACGAGAGGACAATCCGTTTGGGTGAGAGGGGAAAGATATAAAAGAAACCTAAGGGGCAAGTTTTTCACGCAGAAGGTGGTACGTGTATGGAATGAGCTGCCAGAGGATGTCGTGGAGGCTGGTACAATTGTAACATTTAAGAGGCATTTGGATGGGTATATGAATAGGAAGGGTTTAGAGGGATATGGGCTGGGTGCTGGCAGGTGGGATTTCTAGTCGGCGTAGACGGGTTGGACCAAAGGGTCTGTTTCCATGCTGTACATCTCTAAGACTCTATGACTCTATTTTATAAAAAGAAGTGACAGCTCAGACAATGCATGGAAGGTGTGAGGTTCAAGTCTGTCAGTATCCCAATCTTGAGTCAGACTGGTTCTATTTCCAAAGTAGGAATTTATAAAATTATTACATGCATTGACTGCCTGCAGATTGTGCACTTTTTGAGCAAAATACAATGTATTTGCAAATATAATTCCGCAAATTCACCCTATTGACTTACATGCATGTGTGTGTGTGTGTGAGAGAGAGAGAGAGAGAGAGAGACTGTATAGTGTAGTGGAGTCACATGTAGTGTGACATCAACCCAAGGTCCATTTGAAGCCATCCTCATGGCTATTGATACCCAAGTTTGGAATCCAAGTTGAACTTAGCCTCTGCTCGGCCACCAGAAATGATTCAGCAGTTACACAACACACATTGGAGAGTGTAAGGTGGGTCTTGTCTTTTGATTTGCAGAAGGTGGGAGGCTCTGGATGCTGTGATCCAGGGCAAACACATGCTGGTGGAAATTCGGCTCAGAGAGATGGAGCTGAAAGCCAGGCTGCAGACCTTTGATGAAAAAGATAACCAGTCATTTTATTCCAGGAGTTGGTCATTCTTCTCCGGACAGACCCTTCTGATTGAGTCAGTGGACAGGGTCAGGAGGTTTGAGCGTGGATCAGGCAGGTAAAGGGGATCTGAGAGAAGGCTGCAAGGGAGTGGAGGAGCGAACTGGCTGGGTGCTGGGAGTACGAACAACATTGGGGAGGTGGTGGTAAGGGACAGAATAGTGACAGGGATTGTCTCCAGTCTGCAGTTGTTAGCAGGAGGCCAGATGACATCGGTGTCTATCAGGTGCCAGGATTCGGGAACCAATGTGCTCAGGGCTGAAGATGTGGGAAATGGAGGTTACAGCAGTGTGGTCCACAAATGTCAGGAGAGAGCCTCTGCTGAGGGTGCGTGAAAAGTTAGAAGCTAACTCTGGACGGCACAGTGGCTCAGTGGTTAGTACCACTGCCTCACAGTGCCAGGGGATCATGTTTGATTCCATCCTTGGGCAACTGTCTGTGTGGACTTTGGCACGTCCTCCTCCTTGTGTCTGTGTCGGTTACCTGCAAGTGCTCTGGTTTCCTCCCACAGTCCAAAGATCTGCAGTTTAGGGTGGATTGGCCATGCTGAAGTGTGCAGATTAGAGTGGGTTAGCCATGAGGAACTGCAGGGCTGTAGGGTCAGTGGATGGGTCTGGATGGGATGCTATTTGGAATGTCAGTGTGAATTTGATGGACCGAATGGCCTGTCAGAATTATGATTCTACTGCTTTCGCCACGAATATATTGAGAAATGACACAAGTCTGCTGTGGGAGGAGTGGGTTCCAGTTCGTGAGATATCAACACTGGTCCTGTGGAAGGTGGGATTTGGGCAGTCTCTCCACCCCACCCTCTGCCCCCCTGTCCAATCTCTCCCCACCCACTGTCCCCGTCCATTCTCTCTCAACCCCCACCCTCTGCCCTGCATTCTCTTCCTCCCCACCTCTGCCCACAGTCTTTCTCTTTCCCTCACCATCGGTCCCCACAATCTTCTCCATTCCCATCACCCTCTGTTCCCCCCAGTGTTCTCATCCTCCCACCCTCTGTTCCCCTGTCAATTATCTCTCTCACCCCCTGACACTCTGCCCCTCCGTCCATTCTCTCTCTTTCTCTTCCACCCACTCCCTGTCCTTGCGGATGCCTCAAACCCTCTTCGATCGCTGTGTCAAACCCGAAGAGAGAAAGAGAATGGATGTTGATGACTCTACCTGGTAGACACGGCTGCACGAGAAATTACTGATCTTTAAAATTGAGAATAGCTGAAATGATATATTCAGAAATATCATGAAAGCATGTTCAACTTTATAGAAAAGCTGCAGACATCTTTCTGAAACTTGCATTCAAATATGTCCAGTTAGTCCACAGTTGAGGACAGGGTGTAATTTGTGGATGGCCTATTCCTAGTCTTGTGAAATTGATTCTGACTATGCAGAAATAGAACCATAGAGTTGTACAAACCCGTCGGTCCATGCTGACCAGGTATCCTAAATTAATCTTGGCCCATATACCCATCCAAATGTCTTTTAAATTTTGTAATTGTACCAGCCTCCATCACTTCTTCTGACAGCTAATTCAATACATGCACCACCCTTTGCGTGAAAATTTTGCCCCTCAGGTCCTTTTTATATCTTTCCCCTCTCACCCAAAATGAATGCCCTCTAGTTCTGGACTCTCCCACCCCAGCGAAAAGATCTTGTTTATTTAACCGATCAAAGCCCCTCATGATTTTATAAATCTCTATAAGGTTTTATAAACCCTCAGCATCCAACGCTGTATGAAAAACACCCCCAGCCTATTCAGCTTCTCCCTGCAGCTGAACCCCTCCAACCTTTGCAACATATTTGTAAATCGTTTTTGAACCCTTCTAAGTTTCACAACATCATTGCTACTCATGATTAATAGGCTGTGAACAATCTATCTTATTCAGGGCATAAGAGGGGGCATTTGTTGAGGGGAATTAACTTTCAAACTGTTTTTTTCTGACCCTGAGGTCCCTTTAAATCTTTTCCCTCTCAACCGAAATCTATGCCCTCTAGTTTGGGACTCCCCTACCCTGGGGAAATGACATTCAAAAGTTGAGGAGTCACACAAAATGCAAACGCAATAAAATGTCGAGCTACAGGTTTAAAAAAATGTGACTTCAGCTTTTTTTAAACTCCTGTTGACATTTGACATTCGGGTACAAAATCTTGTCAACAACACCAGCATCGCCACAGACCACACTGCGCATACTCCTCGGTGTCAGTCAGTACTGCGCATGTTCAGCGGCGTTAACAAGAACTGCGCATGCCCCACGCTGTCCGCAATTACGGACCGCGACCTTCTTTTGATGGGCCAATGGGCAGCTTGGGATGACCGGAAGGAGCCTGGTTCCTTTGTCAATCAGAGCCTTGCTATTGTCTGAATACGTAAGTTTGACCATGAGCTTCTGAAGTTGCTACTGCTGTTGTTCCTCTCTGAATGAAGATTGAGCTTCACCCCAGACTGCAACTTCTTTCCTCTGTCCAACATCTGTGAGTACGGCACTTTCTTTTCTCACCCCCTTTTCCATTTGTTTTCATTCTGGGGTTCAATTTTTGTTTTGCAGTAATTGAAAGGAAAGGGAGTGAATCCCGGCGAGGGGAGAGAGTCTGGAAAAGTTGGTCCAAGATTGTGTCTCAGTTAGCAAACACATGGCAAATGTAGTAGCACAATGTGAAGTTATCGCATTTGCTGTTTTTAAAAAAAGCAGAAAGGAGACGCATTCCTTAAATAGTGATATATTGGGATGTGAAGAAAGTGAGGACTGCATATGCTGGAGATCAGAGTCGAAAAGTGTAGGGCTGGAAAAGCATAGCAGGTTCAGGCAGCATCTGAGGAGCAGGAGATTCGACATTTCAGGCTCGAGCCCTTCATCAGGAATGATGTGTTGATGTACAAACAGGCCTCAGCGTCCTTCTATATCAGCAAGCAATGAGCAAGGCAAGTGGTACATTAGCAAGACCTCAGATGCTGCCTGAATTGCTGTGCTCTTCCAGCACCACTGATCCAGAGACATTAGCAAGAGGAATTGAGTCCAGAGGTGGTGATGTCTTCCTGCAGTTGGGAGAGGTGGTGGGGGGTTCATTGAATATATTCAAGGCTGAGTTCATTTGAATTTTCGACAACAAGGAAGTGGATGGTTATGGGGGGAGGCAAGAAAATGGGTTTAAGACCAGTATAGAACAGTTAGACAGTCAGACAGTGCAGAATCAGACTGTTCTGTTTAACTAGTCCATGCTGACTATGTTCTCAATCTAAATTAGTTGCACCTGCCAGTGTTTGGCCCATATCCCTCTGAACCATTCCTATTCATGTCCTGAGCCAAATGCTTTTTAACCCTTTTAACTGGACTACATCCACCACTTGAACTGAATTGAATTTATTTATTGTCACATGTACTGAGGCACAGTGAAAAGCATTGTCTTGCGATCACATAGTTAAGTCGCATAGTAAATAATAGGTAAACAGCGGCAAAAACAAAAATAAAGGTTCACGGAAATCCTGAGAGTTTGAGAGTCCATTCAGTGTTCTAACAATAGTAGGGTAGAAACTGTTACAAAACTGGCTGGTGCGTTTGTTCAGGCTTCTGTACCTTGTCCCCGATGGTAGAGGTTGTAGACAAACATTGCCAGAATGGGATGGATCTTTAAGAATGCTGGCGGCTTCCCTTGACAGCAGGTCTGGTAGATGGATTCTATAGATGGGAGGTTGGCCTTTGTGATTGTCCGGGCTGAGTTCACCACTCTCTGTAACCGTCTCCAATCTTGAATGGTACAGTTGCCATACCAGGTAGTGATACATCCAAGACAGCTTGTTTGGATGACCACTCCCAGGAGCTTGACACTCTCCTCTCATTAAACCTCTGTGCTGTTAATGTGTATGGGTGCATGAGTAACATCCCACCAAAAGTCAATAACGAGTTTCTTGGTTTTGCTAGCATTGAGATCTAGTTTGTTTTCAGTGCATCATTTTTCCAGGTCTTCCATCTCCCATCTGCAGTCTGTTTTGTTGCCATCTGAGATTTGACTGACGAGAGTGGTGACAGTGAACTGGTAAATGGCATTAGTCTTGTATTTGGTGACGCAGTCATGGGTATACAGTGAGTACAGTAGGGGGCTGAGTATGCACCCCTGGAGGGCTCCAGTGTTGAGTGTTAGTGAGGATCAAATATTGTCCCCAGTCTTCACTGATTGTGGCCTGTGGGTCAGGAAACTGAGGATCCAGTTACAGAGAGTGGGACTTCGTCCGAGATCCCTGAGTTTAGTAATCAGTCTCGAGGGAGTAATTAATGTTAAAGATTGAACTGCCGATGGGCAAATTGGAGTGGGGCAAGAGTAGTGGGAAGGCTGGAGTTGATTAATGCCATGACCAGCTTTTCAAAGCAATTCATGACCACCAAAGTTAGGAAAACTGGGCGGTAGTCATTGAGACATGCTGCATGAGTCTTCTGAGGCACAGGGATGATGTTGGCCCTCTTGAAACAGGCAGGGAGAGGTTGAAGGTGTACGGGAAGACCTCTGCCAGTTGGTCTGCACATGCTCTGAGTGCACAGCCTGGTCCTTTCCTTGATTCACACGAAGGAAAACTGATCTGACCTCTGGACTTTCTCTGGACATTCATTCCACACACAAACTACTCTCTTAAAAAAGGGTGCTTCTGATGTGTTTTTAAAATCTTTCTCCTCTCGCCTTAAAAATGTGCTCCCTAATCTTGAAGCTCACATCTGAGCGAAAGGACATCTCTATCCTTCGTGATTTTATAATCCTCTGTGAGGTCACCTCTATGCTCCAGTGAAAAAAAATCCCAGTTTATCGACCTAGATGTAGGTAGATTAATATCCAGTCATGATCTGTTGAATGCTGGTGCAAACTTGAAAGACCAAATGGCCTACTCCTGCTCCCAAGTTTCTCTCACTGTGTCCAGAACAGCAAGAGCCTATAAGACACAGGAGCAGAAATTAGGCCAATCAGTCCACTGGGTCTGCTCCACCATTTAATCATGGCTGAAAAAATTCTCAACCCCATTCTCCAGCTTTCTCCCCTTGATACTCAAGAACCTATCATCTGTTTCAGTCTTAAATATACTCAGTGACTTGGCTACCACAGCTTTCTGTGGCAGTAAATTTCATAGATTCGCCACTGTCTGGCTGAAGAAGTTTCTCCTTATCTCCGTTCGAAAAGATCTTCTGTTTACTCGAAGACTGTGCCCTCAAGTCCCCATCTCTCCTACCACTGAAAACATCTCCCCCAACATGCACTCTGTCCAAGCCATTCAGCATTCTTATGTTTCGATTAAATCCCCCCTGAGTGTAGGCCTGTTAATCAGCATGAACCAGACTTTTCAGGATGAGGCAGAGCAGGGATTAGATTCAGTAAAATGAGAATAAAAGGAGTGTGTGTGGGATGGAGATTTTCAGCTTTTAGGGAATAAGAGAGGAAAGAGAGTTTGCTATAAATTATAATCGATTGGATGGGATAATGGACCGAGGATTGGCAGATGGTGTTTAATTTAGACGAACGTGAGGTGTTGCATTTTAGGAAAGCAATCCAGGACTTAACCAGTTAATGGGGAATGTTGCTAGTGAGGGTGAGAATAGGTGGACAGGGCAGATGAATGCGTGGCTGAGGAACTGGTGCATGGGAGAAAGGATCCAAAAATGTGACTATTGGAATCTCGTCTGGGGTAGAAAAGAACTGTACAAGAAGGATGGATCGCACCTGAATTGGAAGGGGACTAATATATTGCTGGGAGATTTGCGAGAGCTGCTCAGGAGGATTTAAACTAGTAAGGTAGGGGTGGGTGGGGGGCACGGATTGCTGGGACCCAGAGAAATACTGAGGAAAGAGATCAGTCTGTGACTGGTCCAGTTGGGAAAGGGACTGAGTTAAACAATCAGAGCAGGAAGGAACAAAGCAGAGAACAAGGTATGACTGGTAAATTAAACTGCATTTATTTCAATTGCAAGAGGCCAAACAGGGAAGGCAGATGATGGTTAGGAACTTGGGACTGAGATATCATGGCAGTTACAGAAACATGGCTCAAGGATGGACAGCACTGGCAGCTTAATGTTCTAGAACACACATGGTATTGGAAGGATAGAAAGGGGGGCAGGAGAGGAGGGAGAGTGGCTTTTTTGATAAGGGATATATAACTGTGCTTAAGGAGGATATTCCTGGGAATACATGCAGGAAGCTTATTTGGGTGGAACTGAGAAATAAGAAAAGGGATGATCACCTTATTGGGATTTTATTACAGACTCCCTAATAGTCAGAGGGAAATTGAGAAAAAAATTGTAAGGAGATTTCAGTTACCTGTAATAATAATAATAGGGTGGGTATGGTCAGGGATTTTAACTTTCCCAACATAGACTGGGACTGCCATCGTGTTTAAAGGCAGTACAAAGGCAGTTGGAGTATACTTAAGAGTAAACTCAGGAGGGCAAAAAGGGAACATGAGATAGCTTCGACAAGTAGAGCTAAGGAGGAATTTAAATGTGTACAAGAAAATTTTCTGATTCAGTAAGTGGATGTTCTGACTAGTGAAGGTGCAAACCGTGACCTACTCTTGGGAAATAAGGCAGGGCAGGTGACTGAGCTGTCAGTGGAGGAGCACTTTGGGGACAGTGACCATAATTCTATGAGCTATAAAAGAGTGATGATAAAGTATAGACCAGATCTAAATTGGAGGATGGCTAACTTGGTATTAGGCAAGATCTTCCAAAAGCTAACTGGGAGCAGATGTTCGCAGGTAAAAGGATGGCTAGAAAATGGGAAGCCTTCAAAAATAAGAAACTGAGAGTCCAGAGACAGTATATTCCTGTTCGGGTGAAAGGGGAAAAACTAGGTAAAAACAAGGACTGCAGATGCTGGAAACCAGATTCTAGATTAGATGAAGGGCTTTTGCCCAAAACATCGATTTTCCTGCTCCTCGGATGCTGCCTGAACTGCTGTTTTTCCAGCACCACTCTCATCTAGAACCTAGGGTGAAAGGGGAGGTTGGTAGGTGTAGTGAATGCTGAATGACTAGAGGAATTGAGCTTTTGGTTCAGAAAAAGAAGGAAGCATATGACAAGTAAAGGAGAGATCGAGTGAATCCTGACAGAAAAAGGCAGTTGGAGTATACTTAAGAGTAAACTCAGGAGGGCAAAAAGGGAACATGAGATAGCTTCGACAAGTAGAGTTAAGGAAAATCCAAAGGGTTTTTATAAATACATTAAGGAGAAAAGGGGAACTAGGGAGAGAACAGGGCCCCTCAAAGATCAGCAAGACAGTCTATGTGTGGAGCTGCAGGAGTTGGGGGAGATAATAAACAAGTATTTTGCATCAGTGTTTACTGAAGGGAAGGACATGGAAGAAATAGAATGTGTGGAAACAGATGATGATATCTTGAAAAATGTAAAAATGTCCATACTACAAAGGTGGTGGTGCTGGATGTCTTGAAATGCATGCAAGTGGATAAATCCCCAGAACCTGATCAGTTGTACCCTAGAACTCTGTGGGAAGCTAGAGAAGTGATTGCTGGGTCCCTTGCTGAGGTATTTGTACCATGGATAGTCACAAGTGAGGTGATGAAAGACTGGAGGTTGTCTAACGTGGTACCAATATTTAAGAAAGATTGCAAGGAAAAGCCAGGGAACTATCAACCAGTGAGCCTGACATTGCCAGAGGGCAAGTGGTTGGAGGTAATCCTGAGGGACAGGATTTACAAGTATTTGGAAAGGAAAGGATTGATTAGGGATAGTCAGCATGGCTTTGTGCGTGAGAAAGCATGTCTCACGAACTTGATTGAATTTTCTGAAGAAGCAACAAGGGATTGACGAGGGCAGAGCAGTTGACATGATCTCCATGAACTTCAGAAAGGCATTCAACAAGGTTCCTCATGAGAGACTGGTTAGCAAGGTTAGATCTCGAGAAATACAGGGAGAACTAGCCATTTGGATACAGATCTGGCTTGAAGGTAGAAGATAGAGGGTGGTGGTGAAGGGTTGATTTTTAGACTGGAGGCCTGTGACCAGTGTTGTGCCACAAGGATTGGTGCTGGTTCAACTACTTTTCATCATTCATATGAATGATTTGGATGTGAGCATAAGAGGTATAGTTAGTAAGTTTGCAGATGACACCAAAATTGGAGGTGTAGTGGACAGCAAATAAGGTTACCTCAGATGACAATGGGATCTTGATCCGATGGGCCAATGGGCTAAGGAATGGCAGATGGAGTTTAATTTAGATAAATGTGAGGTACTACATTTGGAAAAGCAAATCAGGTAAGGTCCGAGGGAGTGTTGCTGATCAAAGAAACCTTGGAGTGCAGGTTCATAGCTTCTTGACAGTAGAGTCGCAGGTAGATAGAACAGTGAGGAAGCTTTTGTGGGGGGGGGGGGGGGGGTGACCTTCCACACGTTTATTCTATCCATAATCTCATGATTTTATAAACAGACAAGGTCTTTTCCCTGGGTTGTGGAGTCCAGAACTAGAGGGCATAGGTTTAGAGTGAGAGGGGAAAGATTTTAAAAGGGACCTCAGGGACAAGTGTTTCATGCAGAGGGTGGTGCATGTATGGAACGAGTGTCAGAGTAAGTGATGGAGGATGGTACAATTACGGTATTTCAAAGGCATCTGGATGGGTATATGAATAGGAAGGTTTAGAGCAATAGTGGCCACGTCCTGGCAAATGGGACGAGATTAGGTTAGGATAACTGGTCGGCATGGACGAGTTGGACTAAAGGGTCTGTTTCCGTGCTGTACACCTCTACGACTTTACTTCAGGACTCTGAAATTGTTCATGAAAACCACTTCAGTAATCTGCCCAGTTTTAAGACTACAATATACAGGAGCAGAATGAGGCCATTTGGCCCATTGAGTCTGCTCCACCAGTCGATCATGGCCGATATGTTTCTCAACCCCATTCTGTTGCCTTCTCCTCGTAACCCTTGATCCCCTTACTTATCAAAGACCTATCTATCCCTGTCTTAAATGCCCTCAATGACTTGGCCTCCACAGCGCTCTGCAGCAATGAGATCCACAGATTCACCATCCTCTGGCTGCAGAAATTCCTCCTCATCCCAGTTCTGAAGGCATTCCTTCACCCTGAGCCTGTGTCCTCTGGTCCTCGTTTCTCCCACTGGTGGAAACATCTTCCCCACATCCACTGTATCCAGTCAGAGTAACGCAGCATGGAAACAGATCCTTCGGTCCAACCAGTCCATGTTGACCATAATCCCATACTAAACTAGTCCCACCTACATGTGCTTGGCCCAATATCCCTCTGAATATTTCTTATTCGTGTACTTATCCAAATGTCATTTAAATGTTGTGACTGTAAGCGCATCTACCACTTCCTCTTGAAATTCATTCCACACGTGAAGCACTCTGTGTAAAAATGTTGCCCCTTATTTTGTTTTTAAATCTTTCTGTTCTCACCTTAAAAATATGTCCGCTAGTCTTGAAATCCCTCATTCCAGGGAAATGACTCCTGACATTCACCTTCTCTGTATCCAGCAAGATTTTATAAATTTCAAAGAAGACCTGAAATGTTAGCTTGCTCTCTCTATGTGGACGCTGCCTGACCAGCTGTGATCTACAGCATTTGTTGTTTTCAGGAATGATTCCAGCATTTTTCGCAATGCACTCCTAAATGTTGGCTACCTCTTTCCAGATCCTTTGAGACTCAACCTTACTCAACAATCCAATGTGCGGTACAGTCAATAAAGTTCCACATTGCATCTCTTTCAGCACACACGGGCAGCATGTGGCTCAGTGGTTAGCACTGCTGCCTCACAGCACCAGGGACAAGGATTTGACTCCAGCTTCAGGTGACTGTGCAAACTCCACACAGACATTGTCCTCCCCGTGGCTGTGTGGGTTTCATCTCGATGCTCCGGTTTCCTCCCACAGTCCAAAGATGTGCAGGTTAGGATGAATTGGCCATGCTAAATTGCCCCATAGTGTTCAGGGATGTGTGGGTTAGGTATATTAGTCGGAAGTAAATGGAGAGTTGTTGGGCCAAATGGCCTCATTCCGCACTGTAGGGATTCGATGTGGCAACCCCCCAGCTGTTTGCATTTCCTGTAGGGGAAGTGGGGACGGGCCGAAAGTTCAGTGAGTGTGAAGCGAAAATTAAACGTAGTGCTTTGCTTGAGCTCAAGCTGAGTGACTTGGTGGCGGACTGGAAAAGGAAGGTACAGTGTCTGTGGTTAGTGATGCTGCCTCACGGCACCAGAGAGCCAGATACAATTCCAGCCTTAGAGCCGTTGTCTGTGTGGATATTGCACATTCTGCGTCTGGTGTTTGCGGCGGATTTCTTCCAGTGCACCTGTTTCTTCCCACTATCCAAAGATGTGCAGGTTTGGGTGAATTAGGCATGTTAAATTGTCCATAGTGTCCAGGACGTGTAGGTTAGATGCATTAATCAGGTGTAAATGTAGAGCAATCGGAGTAGGATAATGGTGCTTTCAATTTCATGGAATTACAAAAGAAAAGAATGTTCCGCATAAAGTCGAATTGCTTGTTCTGAATTTCTACCCTGACTGACAGTGATGACTTTCATAATCTGTTTTTCCAGTGCATTTGAAGATTTGAAGACTGAAGTTTCAAATTCAGTAGTTGAAGGGCTTATGCCCGAAACAGCAACTCTCCTGCTCCTTGGATGCTGCCTGACCTGCTGTGTATTTCCAGCACCACACATTTTGACTGACTCTCCAGCGTCTGCAGTCCTCATTTTCATGTCAATGACAGACCGTCAATCAATCCATTGGGACTGTAATGATTTTTGACTATGATTCTGTGAGAAGGAGCAAAATTCTTTGGTTTCTGTTTCAGTACGCTTTCAGCATCAGTGGAGCTGGATGAGAGACGCTACTGTGGCAGCGCATTGAATGTGCAGCCTGTCACAATTTTCCAGCCTGGAAAGAGGAATTCACGGCAGGGAGGGTTTGTACATGCGTTTGTGTGCAGCTGAAGCTTTGGCCATGGAGAAACCAGAGGAATCTCGCCCCATGGAGAAACCGTGGAAGTGTGGTGACTGCGGGAAAGGCTTCAGTGTCCCATCTGCCCTGGAAATTCATCAGCGCGGTCACACCAGGGAGAGGCCGTTCTCCTGCCCAGAGTGTGGGAAGGGATTTATCCGCTCTTGCTACCTGCTGGACCACCGCCGAGTCCATACTGGGGAGAGACCATTCACCTGCCCCGAGTGCGGGAACAGCTTCACCCACTCCTCCCACTTGCTGGCGCATCAGTGTGTCCACACCGGGGAGAGGCCCTTCCCCTGCTCTGATTGTGGGAAGGCCTTCAGCAAATCCTCTGACCTGCTGAAGCACCAGCGGGTCCACACGGGGGAGCGGCCATTCAGTTGCCCCGAGTGCGGGAAGGCCTTTAGCGATTCCTCTGCCCTGCTGAGGCACCAGTGGGTCCACACAGGCAAGAAGCCGTTCCCCTGCCCTGAATGTGGGAAGGGCTTCAGCAGTTCCTCCTCCCTGCTGACACACCAGCGGGTCCACACTGGGGAGAGGCCATTTGCCTGCCCTGAGTGTGGGAAGAATTTTCCCCAGCCCTCCCAACTGCTGACCCACCGGCGGGTCCATACCGGGAATAAGCCATTCTCCTGCTCAGTGTGCAGGAAGGGCTTTGCGGTCTCCTCTAACCTCGTGGCCCACCGGCGGGTCCACACGGGGGAGAGGCCCTTCAGCTGTCGAGAGTGCGGGAAGGCTTTCAGCAATTCCTCCCACCTGCTGAGGCATCAGCGGGTCCACACAGGGGAGAAGCCGTTCTCCTGCCCAGAGTGTGAGAAACGCTTTAACCGCTCCTCCCACCTACTGACCCATCAGCGGGTCCACATGGGAGAGTGGCCGTTCTACTGTCCTGAGTGCAGGAAGGGCATCAGCAATTCTTCTGCTCTGCTGACCCACCGGCGGGTCCATAGAGGGGAGAGGCCATTCAGCTGCCCTGAGTGTGGCAAGAGGTTCACATTTTCCAGCAACTTGCGAAGACACCAGCGGGGGCACCAGTGCTCCCAACAATCGGATACTGCCAGTGACGCTACTGTGGATTAAACCTTGTGCCCCACTCTGACAATGGGTGCAGTGGGAAAGTTGGTGGGCTTTTAAAAAAATTTCTGGACTGCACACTGCCTCGCACCCCCAAGTGCAACTCTAAAGTGGCTCGGGGCGACATGGTGGCTCAGTGGTTAGCACAGCTGCCTCATAGAGCCATGGATTCGGGTTTGAATCTACTGTTTGATTCTCCCGTGGTCTGCATGGGTTTCCTCAGTGTTCCGCTTTTGCTCCCACAATACAAAGATGTACAAGTTAGGGTGAGTTAGCCTAGCTAAATTGTCCATCGTGTTCAGGCAATGTGTAAGTGTGGTGCAGTAGTCAGGGGTAAATGTAGAGTGGTCAAAAGTGTGGTGCTGGAAAAGCATAGCAGGTCAGGCAGCATCTGAGGCGCAGGAGAATCGACGTTTTGGGCATAAGTCCTTCATCAGGATTCTCCTGGACTTCGGATGCTGCCTGATCATCTGTGCTTTTCCAGCACCACATTCTTGACTCTGATATCCAGCATCTGCAGTCCTCACTTTCTCCAAGTAAATGTAAAGTAATAGGGTTAAGAGAATAGCTCTGGGTGGGTAACTGTACGGAGGGTTGGTGTTGCCTTGTTGGTCCAAAAGGCCTGTTTACATTCTGTAGGGATTCTGTGATTCCATAAACTTTGCTTCCAGTGGGCGACATTACTCGGAGTCTGGGACTGCACGTTCCTAAGAATCCGCAGAAACCTAAGACCACAAGACCACTGGAGCAGACATGAGGCCATTCAGCCCATTGAGTCTGCTCCACCATTTGTTAGAAACAAAACATAATTGCGGTTACTGGAATCCAAAGTAGGCAAGCAGGAGGCTGGGAGAACGCAGCAAGCCAGGTAGCATTAGGAGGTGAAGTTAGCATTTCGGGTATTAACCCTCCTTCAGGACTGAAGAAGGGTTCTTCCCAAAACATTGACTTCTGTATCAGAAACAATTTACCAGGATGTTGCCGGGGGTTGGAGGGTTTGAGCTGCAGGGAGAGGCTATTTGGCTGGGTGAGAGATTTAAAAGGGACGTAAGGGGCAATGTTTTCACGCAGAGGGTAGTGCATGTATGGAATGAGTTTCCAGAGAAAGTGGAGGCTGGTACAATTATACCACTGAGAAGGCATCTGGTTTCGGACATGAACAGGAAGGGTTCAGAAAGATAATGGGCCAAATACTGACAAATGGAACCAAATTAATTTAGGATGTCTTGTCAGCGTCGATGAGTTGGACCGAAGGGTCTGTTTCTGTGCTGTACATCTCTGTCTACTGGTCCTGATGTAAGTTTTAAAATTGAGTCCAAGTAACTTTGAATAGTTCAGTCTTGTTGAACTCACCTCTTGAAAGGTTTCAAGTGAATCCCTCCAAGTGATACTGTTTAAAAACTGTTGGACAAAATATCCCATTAAGTTCGACACACACCCACAGCTGAAGATATCAGAAATCACACAACACCAGCTTAGAGACCAACAGGTTTATTTGAAATTACAAGCTTTAGGAGCATTGCTCCTTCTTCAATGCTGCTGCTTCATCACTTCACCGACAAAGGAGCAGTGCTCTGAAATCTTGAGTTCAAATAAACCTGTTGGACTGTAACCTGGTGCCATTTGACTTCTGACCTTGTCCAGCCCAATCCAACACCAGCACTTCCACATCAGAGTTGACTAATGAGATCGGATTTTATTCTGTGTGATGAAGTGAGATGCTCATCTGAAAACTCAAAACTGTTGGAGAGACAAAGAGACACGAGTCAGTGCTACAGCACGGAGACAGGCCCATCGGCCCAAACTGGTCCATGCCGACCAAAATGTCCATCAACAGTAACCCCATTTCCCTGCACTTGGCCACTATCCTTCTCAGCCTTTCCTCTCCATGTGTTTGACCAAATGTCTTTTAAATGTTGTTAATGTACCTACCTCAACCACTTCCACTGGCAGCTCATTCCATACACAAGCCACACTCTAAAATTTTTGCCCCACATATTTTTTCAATCACTCCCTTCTGACCAGGTTTGTATGCTCTGTTTGGAGATGTAGGAGTAAAACTTCACAATAAAAGATTAATACAGCCTTTTTTCATGACTCATGATTAAACACACTTTCTCTATTTACAGCTGTAATTGAGAGGCTTCTCTGAATTAGTCGACATGTTTGTAACAAGTTGTGAAACATGAAAGGGTTCTGAAAAGATTTACAAAGATACTGCCAGGGTTGGAGGGTTTGAGCTGTTGCAAGAGGCTGAAATAGCCGCAGTCTATTTTCCCTGGAGGGTCAGAGGCTGGGGGGTGACCTTACAGACTGTTTCGCTGTAGAAGTGTTTCAGAAAAAAAAATCCCAAACCTTTTTCCGATTTTTGCCTTTGCCAACATCTGTTGGCCATTAGTGAAGTCCCTCAGCCCAGTCGAATCGGACCCTCTGCCTTTTACAACCCCTCTTGGGGAAAAAAAATCAAGATGACATAATCTTCTCAAAAGGAGTAACATCATCACAACAGAGTGCACACAAACAGAAACATTTCTATCACAAGGTTGTACAGTTAACAGGCCAAGATAATGACTTTTCAATTTAGCCAATCAATTTAAATCCGGTCCTTTGGCTACCAATATCTATTAAATTTAAATCTGATGGTTTTGACAACAGAGGACCAATCCTATTGTAAAAACTCAATATGGCATCAAGGGTATAAAAGAAGGGGACAGTTGGACAGAACCCCAGAGCTAACTCCCCATTGCTAGAGCTAAGAGTCCTCAGCACTAGAGAGAGACATCAGCTCTGACAGTCAGCTGTGAATGAGACAGCATCATTTACAAAAAAACCAGAAGAGCAGGAATTGCAGGAGGCATTCCTGACAAAAGATTCAACAGAAGGATGCTTCGAATATTCTGGAAGATGTAATCTGAGAGACTAAATTCTATTTCTTGTTGTTTTAGTGGGTCTTGTATTTACTGGAACAGCATATGACAAAAATTCTGTTTCATGCCAGAATCGTCAGTAGTTCGAAGGGATTTATTAGGTTTGTTAATAGTTTAGTTCAGTTGTTCACCATTCAAGTTGGATATGTAAATTGCTTTTTGTTGATTTTTAAAGTGTCAGGGATTTATTTTTGTTTTTAAAACTAGAGCAGATGACACTACTTTTCACACTAATTTTCTGATTATAGGGCAATGCGCTCCTCTTTTGATGTTTCAGTTTGAGATCTCAGAGGGGAGGGGATTCAGCATTCGCTTTATTACAGTATTGACGTGCCGTCCTGCTGAATGCAAAGGAGTCATTATTAATCCTAGCCTCTCACTCTCATTGTGGGTGAATCGCTTTAATTTGAATACTGACTCAGAAACTGCACAGACAACCAACTGTTGAATCATAATTTACACTTTATTGTAGGTAGGAACCAAAATATAAAACCCCTCAAGTAAGCAAGTTCACCCTCACCCCCCAAATCTTGGCTATCACCCAAGTGATGGCAGAATTTAACATTGTTTCTACCAACAGTGCCCATCTCTGGAAGTTTACAGGGGTTTGATGCAGGGTTGCTCTTCCAAGCACTGCAGGTGAAACGTTCTGGAGTTGAATTCTGGTGGAGTTCCGTCACTTTCAGATTTGTGGTGTCATGTTTCTTTAGATTCTAACACCATCTCCCCACACTTCTGGAGACCTCAGCTCTGTAGCTTACCTTCTTATCCTTGAGGGTTTTCCACCTGTTTGAAACAGCCTGTCCTGCAATTAACCCCTTTACGCCAAGATAAAAACAATGACTGCAGATGCTGGAAACCAGAGTCGAGATTAGAGTGGTGCTGGAAAAGCACAGCAGTTCTGACAGCATTCAAGGAGCAGGAAAAATTGACGTTTCGAGCAAAAGCCCTTCATCAGGAATACAGGATTCCTGATGAAGGGCTTTTGCCCGAAATGTTGATTTTCCTGCTCGTTGTATGCCCTCTACACCAAGGCCTTCCTTCTGCAAGCAGAATTAATTGTCCTTTTGTCACACAGTTATTAAACACCATTATCTCATCTGTCCAAAGAAACAGCTCATTGTTTTGCCTCCTTCTTCCCAGCGATAGTTAATGTATGTTATTTGTTAACTCCCTTGTAGCAGTTTCTCATTGACCCTTTCGTTTCTTGGTCCAGAAAGCGTTATTGCTGACTCATGAAGTTATCAAAGTTCTGGAGTTTACAGGACCACACCACATTCCTGTCTGCCTCTTCCAGGAATAACGACTGCTCCTGAGATACTTGCAGTTCCTGACATTCCTTGGTATCCCCAAATACAATCCACATGTCAGGAAATCACTAGTGCTGCCCTGACACCAGACAGTCACTGTTGGAACAGAAGGATTATGGGAAGAAAATACAGAAATCCGAAGTGCAAAGAGACTTGGGAGTTCAAGTCCAGGATTTTCTCAAAGTAAACTTGCAGGTTGAGTCAGTAGTTAGGAAGGCAAATGCAATAATGGCATTTATTTTGACAGGACTTGAATACAAAAGCAGGGATGTACTTCTGAGACTCTATAAGGCTCTGGTCAGGCCACATTTGCAGCATTGTGAGCAGTTTTGAGCCTCCTATTAGCAAGGATGTATTGGCCCAGGAGGGTGTTCAGAGGAGGTTCACGAGAATGGTCCCAGGAATGAAACGTTGAACATATGAGGAACTTTTGAGGACTCTGGGACTATATGGAGTTTAGAAGGATGAGGGGGGTTACAATTGAAACCTACAGGATATTGAACGGCCTGGACAGAGTGGATGTTGGGAAGATGTTTCCATTGTTAGGACAAAGTAGGACCCGAGAGTACAGCCTTAAGAAGAAAAGGAAGACCCTTTAGTTGGGAGATAAGGAAAACATTCTTCAGCCAGAGAGTGGTGTATCTATGGAATTCACAGCCACAGAAGGCTGTGGAGGCCAGGTCATTGAGCAGATTTAAGATGGAAACAGAAATGTTCTTGAGTATCAAGGGGATCAAGGGTTCCGGGACGAATGGGCTTGAGAAAGTTAACAGCCACGATTGAATGGTGGAGTTGACTCAATGGGATGAATGGCCTAATTTCAGCTCCTATGGTCTTATGATATGCTGATGTGTGGAGGGGTGATGAGTGGGCAAAGAGATGAAGAGGGAGTAGAATTAAGGGGAAGCTGGATACAGCCACAAGGGAGAAAGAAATACAAGAACTGTACAATAAATGACAGAACTCTTAGGAGCACTGGCATGCAGAGGGATCTGGAAGTGGAAACAGAGGTGGGTATGGTGGTCAAGAAGGCACATGGAGGCTTGCCTTTCCTGGGTGTGAGAGTTGGCAAGTTACATTACAGCTATTTATTTCAACCACATTCGGAATATTGTATGCAGTTCTGGTCACCACGCTATCAGAAGGACGTGGATGCTCTGGGAGAGGGTGCTTTAGTCAAGGGCTAATGTTGCATAATAGGAGGAGGTGAATAAGTCTATGTCAGTTACTCTTCAGAGGGTCAGTGTGCACATGTTGCGCCGAATGGTCTTTTCCACACGAGGGATTCCATGTTACTCAGAGGTTTTTTTATTCCCCAGAGTGAAAAGAACAACAACAAAAGGGCACAGGTTCAAGGCAAGAGGAGGGCAGTCTACAGGAGAAGTGGAGGGGAAGGTTTTTCACACAGGGGGTGATGGGTGGTGGAAGGAGGCATCTCAGCAACGTTTAAGGTGTATCTTGATAGACACATGAACGCGAGATGAACAGAAGGATAGAAACCGCACATGGGCAATAAATAGCAGGTCCAAGTGAGAATTAAGAATTGGCACAGGCTTGACAGAGGTGCCTAAACCAAATAAGAATGGCTTGTGACTGTGTTGTACTGATACAGGTTTTCCCCACTATCCAAAAGTGGAGCGTTCCTATGAAACCTTTCATAAGGCAAAATAGCGTAAAGCGAAGAAGCAATGAACATGAATTCATTTATATCGTATATACTCAAGTAATAGTCAAATTTTTGACTACATTTTAAGGTTAAATTTCGGGGGTCGACTGTTACTTGGATACTACTTGAGGGGCTGAAATTCATGCCTGTCAAGATTCATACCGTATCATAAGCAGAAGCTCAACTGATGAATAAAGCAAAAAAAATTATGGTAATTCTGAAAACTGAGTGGAGCATACAGACAACGGACTGGAAGACAGGAATAGAGCCGAACAACCGACAGACTGCAGAGCTGGAGTGGAACATGACGGCCATCACACTGTCTCACAAACATGGGTCTGTTGTCTATGAAGAACTAGGGTCGACTTTTACATGATCAGACTACTTTTCACAACACTTGCAAGAAAAAGAAATCAAACACGTCCAATTCGCCATGCATGGAGAACAGGAAATAAAGTAAAGATTTTTTTTTAAAAAAAGAGATTTCCAGCATTCATACACAACTATACATGTGCACACGTCCATTTAAATACTGGGTAGGTTGATTCTTTGGAAGATGACAATCGCAAAGAAATGAAACTCTTCAACAAAATGCTGGATTTGGTAGAATGATTAATTAGTACCCCCACTCCCCTCCCTCCATCACATCACTGGGCAAGACAAAACCCCAGGATCTAAATAACATACCTACATACACACACACACACACACACAATCCTACCCATTTTACGTGCAATTACCTCAAATCACATTTATAAAACATAACCATAGAGGTTTACACAGGCTCTCGTACACAATATTGCCTGTGACCTTCTACAGCGCTGTAAAGTGCTGCAAATCCCATGATGACAGTATGTCATATCCAATGTGTTAAATAACATTGGATATTTTATAAAAAAAAATATCTATACATTATACACAATTTAACATCGGAACAGTTCAGTCAGATGGTACAGCCTGCCCTCCTACATGGATGATAGAAGGTGTATGGAGGATTAGATGGTGATTCTAATATAAATTATGTTTGTTTTAGGAATGGGAATGATTGTGGCTCCAGGCTAATGGCGATACGCCTTATCCCCCGGGTTCCCCCTCAGCCCAGCCCGGTAGTTGGTAGAGTGAAGCCGCGGGTAGCTCCAGGCTCACGGTCCAGCAGAGCACCGAGTGCAGCCTCTCCTCCAGCTTGTGTTCCGCCGGACTTTACCCCCCGCCGCCGCTCCTCCACCTCCCGCCGCCGAAGAAGCCGCGGGCGCCGGCTCTCTCTCCTCCACCGCCGACATTTTTAATTTGTTTTCTCGTTCACCCGGTAACCGTCACCTCCCCCTTCCCGGGCCCCGGGAATTATACACAAATAAACAATAAACACCACCGGGGACTGTCTCCTTTTCTTCACAACTTTTGTTTGAAAAGTTCCGGCTTTAATTTGAAATGTATTTTAAAGATATTTTCTGAGGTAAACGATGCCTGTCTGCCCCCCTCCCTCCGTCAGAAACCGCCCGCTGAGTCGATGAGAAAACCGCAGCCTCGCGCCGCCATCTTTGTTTTTCTCCCTTCCGTCTCCTCCTTCAGTGACGCGCGTCATCCACGCTCCGCCCAATCAGAGCGCACCTTACTCCACCTGACCAATGGCGACCGGTGCTGGTTGTTACTGACAGAATTTGTGTCCAATTGCCAATTTGGGATGAAAAAGGCGGGAGTCACAATTTTTTTCCCCTGTGACTGCTCTTCTCATTCCTTTTGCTTGTCTCTTCCGCAGGGGAGGGGGAATCCCAAACTAGAGGGCACAGGTTTAGGGTGAGAGGGGAAAGATTTAAAAGGAACCCAAGGACTAAAAAAAAAGTGTGAAAGTTAATTCGCCTCAAGAAAAGCCCCCTCTTACGACCTGAACAAAATAGATTGTTCACAGCCTATTACTCACTAAACAAGAAGGATGTTGTGAAACTTAAAAGAGTTCAGAAATTATTTATAAGAATGTTGCTAGGGTTGGAGGGTTTGAGCTACAGGGAGAGGCTGAATTGGCTGGGGCTATTTTCCCTAGAGCATTGGAGGCTGAGAGGTGACCTTATGGAGGTTTATAAGATCTTGACAGGAATGGATATGAGAAAAAGATAAGGTTTTCCCTGGGGTGGGGGAGCCCAGTAGAAGAGGGCATTAGTTTTTAGGTGAAAGGGGAAAGATTTAAAACGGCCCCAAGGGGCAACGTTTTCAAATATAGGTTGGTGTGTGAACTGAATGAGCTGCCAGGAAAAATGGTGGAGGCTGGTACAAATATAACATTTAAAAGGCATCTGGATAAGTACATGAATAGGAAGTTTTAGAGGGAAATGGACAAAGAGCTGGCAAATGGGATGAGATTAATTTAGGCTATCTGGTTGGCACATACCGAAGGATTGTTTTTTGTGCTCTACAACTCAATGGTTCTATTTCCACAGAGCCAGAACCAATTTCAAAAGGCTAGGAATAGGCGATTCGCCCCTTACACACTGTCCTCAACTGTGGCCTAACTGAGCATATTTCAATTCTTAGTGCTATGTAATGAGCCAGACTTTATTAAAAATCTTAAAGCAAATGAACACTTAGGAGGCAGCGATTATAATATGGTGGAGATCAGTGTGCAGTTTGAAAGAGAGAACTGTAACACTATTAGATGTAATAGTGTTCCAGTTAAATAAAGGGCAATAAGGGAGGAACTGTCAAAAATTGAGTGGAAGCAGAGCCTAGTGGGGAAGACAGTAGAGCAACAATGGCAGGAATTTCTGGGTGTAATTGAGGACACAGTACAGCGGTTCATCCCCCCAAAAAATAAAGATTATCGGGCAGCGTGGGGGGGAAGAAGACTGCCATGGCTGACAAAGGAAGTCAGGAAATGTATCAACGAAAAAGAGAGCCTATAAAGTGGCCAAGACCACTGGGAAATCAGAAGCTTGGGAAGACTACAAAAACAAACAGAAGATAACAAAGAGAGAAATAAGGAAGGAGAGGATCAAATATGAAGGTAAGCGGACCAGTAATGTTAGAAATGATAGTAAAAGATTTTTTGCAATACATAAGAAACAAACCAAAGGCAAAAGTAGAAATTGGGCTGCTCCAAATTGATGCAGGAAGGTTAGTGATGGGAGATAAGAAAATAGCTGAAGAACTTAATAAATACTGTGAAAACTGACACACAGTGGAAGACATGAGTAATATCCTAACAATTAAGGAGAGTTAAGGGGCAGAATTGAGTATGGTAGCCATTACAAAAAAAGAAAGTGCTCGAAAAGCTCATAGGTCTAAAAATTGAGAAATCTCCTGGCCCTGATGGCTACAGCCAAGCGTTCTGATGGAGGTGGTTGAAGAATTAGCAGAGATGTTGGTTGTAATCTTTCAAAAATCACTGCAGTCAGGGAAAGTCCCAGATGATTGGAAAATCACTGTTGTAAGTCCTTTGTTCAAGAAAGGATCAAGACAAAAGCTGGAAAATTATTCGCCGATTAGCCTAACCTCAGTTGTAGATAAAATTCTAAAATCTATCGTTAAGGATGAGATTTCTAAATTCTTGGAAGTGCATGGTTGGATTAAAATAAGTCAGCATGGATTTAGTAAGGGAAGGTCATGTCTGACAAACTTGAAGAGTTAACAAGTAGGTTAGACTTGGGAAACCCAGAGGATGTCATCTACCGAGATTTCCAAAAGGCCTTTGATAAGGTGCCTCATAGGAGGCAGCTGAGTAAAGTGAGGATCCATGGTATTCGAGTTGAGCTACTGGCATGGATTGAGGATAGGCTGCCCGAGAGAAGGCAGAGAGTTGGGATAAAAGGTTCTTTTTCGGAATAGCAGCTGGTGACAAGTGGTGTCCCGCAGGGCTCAGTGTTGGGGCTGCAGCTGTTCACTTTATATGTTAATGATCTGGATAAAGGGACTGGGGGCATTCCCACGAAGTTCGCTGATGATACAAAGTTAGGCAGACAGACAGGTAGTTCTGAGGAGGTGGGGAGGCTGCAGAAAGATTTGGACAGTTTAGGAGTGTGGTCCAGGAAATGGCTGTTGAAATTCAATGTAAGCAAATGTGAGGTCTTGCAGTTCGGAAAAAAGAATACAGCATGGACTATTTTCTAATCATTGAGAAAATTCATAAAGCCAAAGTATAAAGGGATCTGGGACTGCTAGTCCACGATTCTCTAAAGGTTGACTTGCGGGTTGCGTCCGTGCGTAAGAAAGCAAATATAATGTTGTCATTTATCTCAAGAGAGTTGGAATGTAAAAGCAGCAATGTGCTACTGAGACTTGGAGCTCTGGTTAGGCTCCATTTAGAATACTGTGTCCAATTTTGGGCCCCACACCTCAGTAAGGACATAGTGGCACTGGAGCGTGCCCAGCGGAGATTCACACGATGGTCGCTGGTATCATAGGCCTAACAGACGAACAGCTGAGGATCCTGGAATTATATTCATTAGAATTTAGAAGGTTGATGGGAGATCTCATAGAAACTTACACGATAGTGCATGGCTTAAAAAGTGTGGATGCTGGTAAGTTTATTTCCATTAGGCAGGGAGACTAGGACCCATGGGCACAGCCTGATAATTAGAGGGGGTCAATTTAGAATGGAAATGAGGAGACATTTCTTCAGCCAGAGAGTGGTGGGCCTGTGGAATTCATTGCCATGGAGCGCAGTGGAGACCGGGTCATGAAATGTCTTCAAGGCAGAGATTGATAAATTCTTGATATCTCAATGGGGAGAGTATGGTAAGTGGAGTTGAAATGCCCGTCAGCCATGATTAAATGGCGGAGTGGACTTATGGCCTTACTTCCACTCCTGTGTCTTATGGTCTTAAGGAAGAGCTCTTTGCTCTTCACTTTACCTCCACTCCTAATGATTTTATAAATCTTAGTAAGGTCACCCCTCAACCCCCTACACTCCAATGAAGGCAGTCCCAACCTTTCCTTATAACTCAAACCCTCCAGTCCTGGCAACATCCTGGTAAATCTTTACGGAACCCTCTCTAATAGTATTCTTCCTATCACAGAGCCACCAAAACTGTACTCAGTACCCAGAAAGTGGCCTCACCAACATCCTGTACAACCTCAACGTGATGTCCCAACTTCTATACTCAATGGGGTGGACAGTGAAGGCAATGGTGCAAAATGCCTTCTTTACCACCTGTCTACCAGTGATGCAACTTTCAAAGAACTATATACATGAACCCCCTAACTACCCCCCCCCCCCACTGCCGCCGCCAAAGTATCTCTGTTCTACAACACGACCCAGGGACCTACCATTAACTGTACATAGCAATGCTGAAAATTCCTGCATTCTTCACCTGAAGCCCACTGAAGACGTTACCCAGTAGGTAACGAAACATCTGGAAATGAACCTTGCAGCTTAGCAAGCAACCCTACATCCAAAACCTCAACCTGAGCTACAAATCTTCTCAAAACTCACTACTTCCAGCCCTTCCTTGTTTAGCAAAATGCAACCTCTCACTTTTATTCATACCTCTCTCATAGACACACACTCACAGGCTTAAACTCCATCACACTCACACTTCACTCTTACGCACGCACTCACACAAACTCACATACACACAAAACTCTATGGAGTGAATTTGTATTGGCAGAATTATATTTGCAGATATTTTCAATTTTGCTCAAAAAGCACACAATCTGCAGGCAGTCAATCCATGCAATATTTTATAATTTCCTACTTTGGAAATAGAACCAGTCTGTTTCAAGATTGGAATATTGACAGACTCTCGAACCTCACATCTTTAATGCATTGTCTGAGCTGAGATGTCACTTTTTTTTTATAAAACATGAAGTCATCTCGAGAACGTGAATTTAAAGATGATCTGGGATTTATATATTAATGGAGCAAAACCTGCAACCCATTCGAAAAGATGAAAGACATAACAACAATCTAGGTTTGTTCAATATATCCTATCAGTCGCATGACACTGTGATCTTTTGCTGTACAATCGGTGTATTATTCCCCGGCCAACAGCTACCCGATGAAGGAGCAGCACACTGGAAGCTAGTGCTTCCAAACAAACCTGTTGGATTATAACCTGGTGTTGTATGATTTTTAACTTTATCTACCCCAGTCCAACACCGGCACCTCCACACCGTTTCCAGTGAACACAGCCGCTGCTGCCAGTAAACTATACAATGCTGATGAAACGGTGCAGTACCTGCACTTCTGAAAAAATTACAATTTCTAATGATACTAGCTACTTATTCACTGCTCCAGCTGATACATGACATTGGAAACTTAGTGCAGGAGGCTGAAATGAAATGAGCAGCTTTAAAACAAAAAACCTCTTGGAGCTCAAAGCCTTCAATGAGAGTCTGAGCCCGGCGATAAGTTCAGGTAACCTTTATTGTGACCCAACGTTGTTACAGCTTCAGATCCCCCCAGCAAAAAGGTGTAGAAAAAGTAGCTGCTTTTTAAATAGCTTAAGGTCAAAGCGTGCACCCCCACCCCACACCACCTCACCTTCTTTACTATGGTCACCACCGAGTTGTCAGTTTGTAATTGGATCCTTGGTACAGCCTTAACTGTAGGAAGTATTGCCTCACTCAGCAATTTCAACCCATACCCTGTAAACAAGTAAGTCTTTCCCCACTGAATGACTGGTGGCAGTGGTGGGCAATGAAGAGTCAACCATGCTGTTGTGGGTCTGGAGTTACGTGTAGGCCAGACCGGGTAAAGGATGCAGCTGGGACAACTGAGTGAATCCTTCCCCACAACAGCAGTTTCCTTTCCTAAAAAGGGATGTGAGTGAATCAGATGGGTGATGTCCCCCAAACAATCATTTCTTCATTAGGTTCTGAACTCCAGATTTCTGACCAAAATCCAATTCCAGCATCTGTCACGGCGGGATTCAAACCTGGCAGTCCCCGGAACTGGGTTGATAGTCCAGTCAATAAGGCAATTGGCTATCCTTCGATGGCACATGAACTCGCTGGTGCCTCCGCAGATGGGAAGCGTGGGTAAAGCCCTTCTCACACTGAGAGCAGGTGAACTGCCTCTCCCCTGTTTGCAGCTGCCGGTGGGCCAGCAGGATGGAAGAATTGCTGAAGGCCTTCCCACACAGTGCAGACGAACGGCCTCTCTCCGGTGTGCCCCTGCCTGTGGGTCAGCAGGGTGGAGCCCTGGGTAAAGCCCTTCCCACACTCGGGGCAGCTGAAGGGCCTCTCCCCTGTGTGGACCCGCTGGTGCCTCACCAGGTCAGAGGAATTGCTGAAGGCCTTCCCGCATTCGGGGCAGCAGATGGGCCTCTCCCTGGTGTGGACCCGGTGGTGCCTCACCAGGTCGGAGGCATAGCTGAAGCCCTTTCCGCACTTGGGGCAGGTGAATGGCCTTTCCCCAGTATGACTGCGCTGATGAGTCTCCAGGATAGAAGGGACACGGAAGCCTTTTCCGCAGTCGCCACACTTCCACGGTTTCTGCATGGGGCGGGATCCATTAGGTTTCTCCATGGCCGAAGCTTCAGCTGCATACAAAAGCATGTACAGCCCCTCCCTGACGTGAATTCCTCTTTCCAGGCCGTATAACTGCTTCAGTTCCACAATCAGTGCGCTGCAACAGTAGGGTCTCTCATCCAGTCCCATTGATGCTGAAGACGTGCTCCAACAGGAACCAAAAGGCTTTGCTCCTTCTCACAGACTCAGTTGAAAATTGTTGCAGTCCTGATGGATTGAGTGACTGTCGGACATTGATGTCGAAGTGAGGACTGCAGGAGCTGGAGAGTCAGAGTTGAACAGTGCGGCGCTGGAAAAGTACAACAGGTCTGGCAGCATCCGAGGAGCAGGAAAGTTGATATTTCAGGAATCAGCCCTTCATCTGTTGATTTTGAAACTTCCATCTTCAGATCATCAAATGCTTTGTAAAAAGAAAGAGATTACAAAAGTCATGACTGTCAGTGCAAGGTAGAAATTCAGAACAAGCAATTCTACTTTCTGCAGAACATTCTTTTCTTTTGTTATTCCACACTGAAAATTGAAAGCACCATCCCACTCTCTCTCCCCCTCTGTTCTCACACCTCTCTAACTAATTCTCCTGAAGGTGTTGATTCAGGATCTTACAGGGGCAGAACAGCAAAAACTTCAAGACTGACATCTCTCTGAATTTTGGATAACTCCACTGCTGAGAGTGAGCAGGTCTGATCTTGGGAAGCTCAAAAAATAATGTCAGTTCAGGGTGAACCTGCAATGCAAGTTCTTGAGGAACAACCAGACATGAAATCCCTTGAAAGGACAGAGCAAAATGAGACATCAAAGGCATTAACACCGACACCAGGGAGAAACTGAACATACAGATGTGGCAAGCCAGAGTCAGAGATATACAGCATGGAAACAGTCCAACTCGTCGATGCCAACCAGATATTCTAAATTAGTCTAGACCCATTTGCCAGCATTTGGCCCATATCCCTCTCAACCCTTCCATTTTATAGTTCCATCCAGATGCCTTTCAAATGTCATAATTGTACAAGCATCCACCATTTCCTCTGGCAGCTCATTCCTTACACGTACCACTCTCTTAATGATAGTGAATTTAGCACAGTGAATCCATCTTACCCATAGTGCCCAGGGGTGTGTAGGTTAAGTTAGCACAGCCAATCCACCCTAACCTGCACATCCCTCGACAATATGGGTAACTGAACACTGCCAATCCACCTGAACCCATCCAAAACAGAACACTATGGGTCATTTAACATGGCGAATCCACCCCAACCCGGACAAAGTTACATATAACACAATACCAGGTTACAGTCCAATAAGTTTATTTCGAAGCACCGGCTTTCGGAGTGCTGCATCTTATTCAGTTGGTTGTGGAGTACAAGATCATAAGACACAAAATTTATGGAAAAACATTACAGTGTCCTGCCACTGAAATTATATACTGAACAAACCTGGATTGTTAAGTCTTTCATCTTTTAGAATGGGTTGCAGGTATCAATAATATGCAAGTCCCAGAACTTCCTGTCAGGCTCCTTCTCGAGATAACTTCAGGTTTTAAGAAAAGGTGACATCTCAGCTCAGATATTGCATGGAAGGAGTGAGGTCAGAGTCTGTCTGTATCCTAATCTTGAGTCAGCCCGCTTCGATTTGCAAAGTGAAATTTACAAAATATTACATGTATTGGCTGCCTGCATTGACTGCCAGCACATTGTGCATTTAGAGTTATACAGTCATAGATGGACAGCATGAAAACAGACCCTTCAGTCCAACTCATCCATGACGACCACATATCCCAACCCAATCAAGTCCCACCTGCCAGCAACTTGCCCATATCCCTCCAAACTCCTTCCTATTGACATGCCTATCCAGACTAGCCTCCTCCACTTCCTCTGGTGGCTCATTCCATACACATACCACTCCCTGAGTGAAGAAGTTGCCTCTGAGGTCTCTTTCACCCTAAACCTATGCCCTCTAGTTCTGGACTCCCCCACTCCAGGGTAAAGACTTTGTCCATTTATCGTATCCAAGCCCCTCATGATTTTATCAATATCTGCACGATCACCCCTTAGCCTCTGACGGTCCAGGGAAAACAGCCCTAGCCTATTCAACCTCTCCCTATAGATCAAATCTTCCAATCCTAGCAACATCCTTGTAAATCTTTTCTGAACCCTTTCAAGTTTCACAACTTGATAGGAAGGAGACCAGAATTGCATGTAATATTCCAACAGTGGCCTAACCAATGTCCTGTGCAGCCGCAACATGACCTCCCAATTCCTGTACTCAATACTCTGACCATTAAAGGAAAGCAGACCAAATGCCTTCTTCACTATCCAATCACGATCCTATTCTTCACTACCTGCGACTCCACTTTCAAGGAGCTATGAAACTGCACTCCAAGACCTCTTTGTTCAGCAACACTCTCTAGGACCTTACCATTAAGTGTATAAGTCCTGCTAAGATTTGCTTTCCCAAAATGCAGCACCTCACATTTATCTGAATTAAACTCCATCTGCCACTTCTCAGCCCATTGGCCCATCTGATCAAGATCTCGTTGTAATCCGAGGTACCTTCTTCGCTGTCCACTACACCTCCAATTTTAGTGTCATTAGCAAACTTATAGCTATACCTCTTCTGCTCACATCCAAATCATTTATATAAATGATGTAAAGTAGTGGACCCAGCACAGATCCTTGTGGCACTCGACTGGTCACAGGCCTCCTGTCTGAAAAAACAACCCTCCATCACCACCTTCTACCTTTGAGCCAGTTCTGTATCCAAATGGCAAGTTCTCCCTGTATTCCATGAGATCTAACCTTGCTCACCAGTCTCCCATGGGGAAACTTGTCGAACACCTTACTGAAGTCTATATAGATCACATCTATTCTCTGCCCTCATCAGTTCCCTTCGTTAGTTCTTCAAAAAAACTCATTCAAGTTTGTGAGACATGATTTCCCACACGTAAAGCCATGTTGACTATCCCTAATCAGTCCTAGCCTTTCCAATACATGTACATCTTGTCCCTCAGTTGGATTCCCTCCAACAACACCGACGTCTGGCTCACTGGTCTATAGTTCCGTGGCTTGTCTTTACCACCTTTCTTTAACAGTGGCACAACGTTAATCAACCTCCAGTCTTCCGACACCTCACCTGTGACTATCAATGATACAAGTATCTCAGCAAGAGCCCCAGCAATCACTTCCCTAGATTCCCACAGAGTTCTAGGGTACACTTGATCAAGTCCTGGGAACTTATCCACTTTTATTCATTTCAAGGCATCCAGCACTTGCTCCTCTGTAATATGGACATTTTTCAAGATGTCACCATCTATTTCCCTACATTCGATATCTTCCATGTCCTTTTCCACAGTAAACTCTGATGCAAAATACCCGTTTAGTATCTCCCCCACCTCCAGCGGTTCCACATAAAGGCCACCTTAATGATCTTTGAGGGGCCCTATTCTCTCCCTACTTATTCTTTTGTCCTTAATGTATTTGTAAAAATCCTTTGGATTCTCCTTAACTCTAGTTGCCAAAGCTATCTCATGTCCCCTGTTTTCCCCTCCTGATTTCTCTCTTAAGTCTCCTCCCAGTCCCTTTATACTGTAAGGCTTCACTCGATCTGCCCTGTCTGTACTTGACATTCCTTCATTTTCTGAACCAAACCCTCAATTTCTCCAGTCATCCAGCATTCCCTATACCTACCAGCCTTTCCTTTCACCCTAACAAGAATATATTTTCTCTGGACTCTAGTTATCACAGTTCTGAAGGCTTCCCATTTTCCAGCCGTCCCTTTACCTGCAAACATTGGCACACAATCAGCTTTTGAAAGTTCTTGCCTAACACCGTCAAATTTGTCCTTCCTCCAATTTAGAATTTTTGAGCAAAATAGAATGTATCTGCAAATGTAATGCTGCAAATTCAAATTCATCCCCATGGAGAGTGTGGTTCTATGTGTGTAATAGAGAAACCCTGTTTCCATGCTGTTTATCCATATGTCTATTGGATAACAGATGCTATATTTTTGTTGGTGCAAGTATGGTTGTAAATCATAGCTGGATATTAATAGTTAGATGAAAGGGAGAGAGAATTCCTCAGGTAGAGCACTATCAGAATCCTGGGAGACCCCTACTTCAGATTTACTTGGACTGGTTGACAGTCTGGGAGATTATGGATTGGGTCTCGATTAAATAAATGATTTATTTTTCCTGAACGTGTAAAAGGGGGTGTTAAAGCTTCAGCAGAAATCCAGCAGAGCTGAGAACAGACCAACATCTTACTCTGTGGGAACAGGGAGATCAACAGAGGACAGAGAAATCCGGACCTGAAATCCAAGCTGACAGCAGACTACCCTGTGATCAGTGCTTTGATGAGCAGCACCAACCATCTCCCTTTACTGAGCTTCCCATTTGACTACCCCCTCGATATTCAGGATCCAGTCCTTGCCATCCTGAAGCCATGTCCCTGTAAGGAGTCTCAGATCATAATTATTCTCTTCAATGTGTTCAGTCAATTCATTCACTGTTACAATGCAGCTCACATTCAGTTTTTAGTTTCAGTTTTTCTGATCTTCTGAATCCAGTTTTGATTGCTGGTATATTTACTCTCCTTGTCCCTTTCTATCATTCTCTGATGTTCATTTTCACATCACGACATTGTTCACCAGCCTTGATTTGGATTGGCCAGGCTAAATTTCCCATAGTGTTCAGGGATGTGCAGGTTAGTTGGGTTAGCCATGGGAAATGCAGGGTTATAGGCTCATTGTAATAGAAGCAGGAGTCAGCCATTTGGCCCGTCCTGCCTGCTCTGCCATTCATTAAGATTATGGCTGATCTATCCATCATTTCAGCTCCTCCTCCCTGCAATGTCCCAACTATCCTTAATTCCCCAATTATGCAGAAACCCATCTGATTGTGTCTTGAATATACTTAACGAAGCTGCCTTCTCTGCTTCCGTGGGCAGAGACTTCCATAGTTTCACTACTCTTCAGGAAAAGCAGTTCCTCCTCATCTCTGTCCTAAATCTATTTCCCCTAATCTTGGGGCCTAGTCTCATCTACCAGCAGAAATGACTGGATAGGGTAGGGTTTCATCCCCACAGTGCAATGAATTCCCACTTTCCACCAAATCCCAGATGTACTCACTCACTCATTCAGTTGCTGTCTCACAAATGGAAGATTTCATTGTAACTTCTTCTGCTCTGAGTAAGGGCAAAACATTTTTGAAAGCTGCTCTGAAAGTCCAGTCTTCACAACAACACTTCTGCTTTCACTGAAGATGATTAAAGTCATACAGCACAGAAACAGACCCTTTGGCCCAACTCATCCGTGCCAACGATATATCACAAATTAATCTAGTCCTATTTGCCAGCATTTGACTCATCCCTCTAAATCCTTCCTATTCAAGTACCTATCCAGTGGCTTTTAAATGTTGTCATTGTACCAGCCTCCCCACTTCCTCTGGCAGTTCATTCTATACACGTTCCACCTTCTGTCTAAAAATATGTTGCCCCTCAGGTCCCTTTCCCTACTCACCATAAACTTCTTCCCCTTTAGTTCTGGACTCCCCTACCATGGAGAAAAGACCTTGGGTATTCACCCTATCCATGCCCCTTATAAACTTCTTTAAAGGTTACCACTCAGCCTCTGATGCTCCAAAGAAAATATCTCCCTGGCCTGTTCAGCCCCTTCCTGCAGCTCAAACCTTCCAAATCTGGCAACAGCCTTCTCAATATTTTCTGACCCCTCTCAAAGTTTCATAACATCTTTCCTACATCAGAGAGACCAGAATTGAATGCAGTATTCCAAAAATGGCCTAACCAATGTCCTGTACAGCCGCAAAATGATCTCCCAGTTCCTATACTGAATGCTCTGGCCAATAAAGGAAAGCATACCAAACACCTTGTTCACTATACTGTCTATGTAAGACTCCACCTTCAAGAAACTATGAACCTGCACTCCAAGGTCTCTTTATTCTGCGACACTCCCCTTAACTGGATTGCTGGACCAAAATGCAACATCTCACATTTCTCTGAATTAAACCCCATCTGCTACTCCTTGGCCCATCCAATCAATTCTAATTTATGCTAAACTCTCTTTCCTCTGTTATTCCCTAGAAGCTGAAAATCTCTGTCCCACATACTCTCCCTCCATTCTCTCATTGCTGAACCTAATCCCTGCTGTACCCCATCCTGAAGGGTCTGTTTCATGCTGATTAATAGGCCCACACTGAGGGGGATCTAATGGAAACATACAGAATACTGAATGGTCTGGACAGAGTAGACTTTCAGAGGATGTTTCCATTGGTTGGAGAGACTAGGACCTGAGGGCACAACCTTCGAGTAAAGGGAAGGCGTTTTAGAACGCAGATAAGGAGATACTTCTTCAGTGAAAGAGTGGTGAATCTATGGAATTCATTTCTATAGAAGGTTGTAGAGGCCAGGTCACTGAGGATATTTAAGACTGAGGTAGATAGGTTCCTGAGTATCATGGGGATGGAGAGTTCCAGGGAGAGCGCAGGAGAATGGGGTTGAGAAACCTATCAGCCACGATTGAATGGTATGAACAGACCTGATGGGCTGAATGGCCTAATTTCTGCTCCTATGTCTTATGGTCTCTTGCTGTCCTGGTCACAGTGAGAGAATTGGGAGCAGGAGTTGGCCATTTGGTCTTTCGAGCCTGCACAAGCATTGAACAGATCATAATTGAATATGGATCTACTTACATCTAGGTGAATAGGCTGGAACTTTTTCACTGGATCATAGGAGGGTGAGAGGTGACCTTATTGAGGTTTATAAAATCACGAGGAGCATAGATGAGGTCAATATCAGCTGTTGTTTCAAGAATAGGGAGCAATCTTTTTAAGGTGAGAGGAGAAAAATTTTAAAAAGACATGAGGAGCACATTTTTCGTTTAAGAGCGTGGAGTGTGTGTCAAATGAACGTCCAGAGGAATTAGTGAATGCAGGTACAGTAACAACATTTAAAATAAATTTGAATAAGTGCACAAATAGAAAAGTTTCAGAAGGATATGGGCCAAACATTGGCAGGTGGGACTAGTTTAGTTTGTGAATATAGTCAGCATGGACTAGTTGGACTGAAGGGTCTGTTTCTGTGCTGTATGACTCTGTAACTGTTCTATACTGGTCTTAAAACCATTTTCTTGCCTTCCCCCAAAACCATCCACTTCTTTGTTCATCAAAGTCAAATGAACTCAGCCTTGAATACATTCAATGACCGGCCTAACTGCTGAAAGACATCCACACTTCTGAACTCAATTCCTCTTGCTAATATATCACTTGCTTTGCTCATTGCTTGCTGCACCTGTCTGACAAGATTACTTACAGTGTGGAAACAGGCCCTTCGGCCCAACAAGTCCACACCGACCCGCCGAAGCGCAACCCACCCATACCCCTACATCCACCCCTTTAACCTAACCCTACGGGCAATTTAGCATGGCCAATTCACCTGACCCGCACATCTTTTGGACTGTGGGAGGAAACCGGAGCACCCGGAGGAAACCCACGCAGACACGGGGAGAATGTGCAAACTCCACACAGTCAGTCGCCTGAGTCGGGAATTGAACCCGGGTCTACAGGCGCTGTGAGGCAGCAGTGCTAACCACTGGGCCACCGTGCCGCCCACTAACTGGCAGTAACTGGTTTGGAAGGACGCTGAGGCCCCTTTGTCCATCCACACATCTTTCCTGATGAAGAGCTCGTGCCCGAAACGTCGACTCTCTCCTCCTCAGTTGCTGCCTTACCTGCTGTGGTTTGCCAGCGCCACACTTTTCAACTCTGATCTCCAGCATCTCACTTTCGCCACATCTCAACATATCACTACATAAACAATGCACCTCCTTTCTGCTTTTTTTTTACATACATCAAAGGCTATACCTTTACATTGTGGCACTGCGTTTGCAAAGTGAGACACAGACCTGGATCAACTTTTCCAGAGTCTGCCCCCTCCCTCGATTCACTCTTTCCTTTCATTTGCAACAAATCAGTAATTGAACCCCAGAATGAAAAGAAAATGGAAAACGTGTTGACAGAAACACTATTATACTCACAAATTTTAGACAGAGGAAGGAATTTATAGTCTGGGGTGAGGTTTAGTCTTCATTCAGTGACAAAAGAGCAGCATCAGCGGCTTCAGAGCTCACGGTCCAACTTCCGCATTTCGACCACGGCCAACTCTGATTGGCAGGAGGACCAGACTCCTTCGGGTCCTCCAAGGTTCTCCATTGGTCCATGGAAAGGAGCTCGTGCGCCTTTTCTGCGGACACCCAGGAGTATGCGCAGTACTTTGCTGACACCGACAGACATGCGCAGTGCTAACTGACACCGCGGAGCATGCTCAGTATGCTCTGTCACGATGCTGGTGTTAACTGACAAATTTTAGAGTTAAAAATCACAAAACACCTGGTTCTAGTCCAACAGGCTTATTTGGAAGCACGGGTTTTTGGAGCGCTGCTCCTTCATCAGGTGGTTGTGGAGTATAACATGGTAACACACAATTTATGATCTTCTGATCTTATACTCCACAACCGCCTGATGAAGGAGCAGCGCTCCGAAAGCTAAGTGTTTCTAAACAAGCCGATTGGACTGTTACCTGGTGTTGTGTGATTATTAACTTTGTACACCCCAGTCCAACACGGGCACCTCCAGATCATGACAAATTTTCAGTGTCCAAATGGGAATACGAGAGAAAAATGCCAACGCCATTTTTTTTTGCCGAAATGTTTTTTTTCCCCGTGCCTCGACGTTTTAATCCTTTTGCATTTTGTCTGGCTGCTCAACGTTCCTGCCTTTACCCCAAGGTAGAGGTGTTTCAAAACTAGAGGGTACAGGTTTAGGGTGAGGAGGAAAGATTTGAAGAGATTCAAAAGACTCGGCATTGAACATTCACCCCCTACAGGGCGAAAGTGACGACTGCAGATGCTGGAGATTAGGGTCGAGAGTGTGAGCTGAAAAAACACAGCAGGTCAGGCAGCGTGCGAGGAGCAGGAGAATCGACGTTTCCGGCAAAACCCTTCATCAGGAAATAGCTATGTGGAATTGCAGAGCTGTAGCATAATCGAGTGGGTCTGGATGGGATGCTGCTGGGAAGGTCGGTGTGAATGGCCTGTAGGGATGATATGATTCCACTGCCTTAGCCACGCGTATATTGAGAAATGATTGCCCCAAGTCTGCTGTGGGAGGAGTGGGTTCGTTCGTTGGACACTGATACCAGTTCTGGGGAAGGTAGGATTGTGCTGTCTCTCTCTTCACACACTGACCCCCCCCGTCCATTTTCTCCCCACCCACTGCCCCCTGCCCATTCTCCCTCCTCACACTGCACCCCCATTCTCTCCCCATAACCCTCTGAACCCCAGTCCTTCTCTACCTCCAAACTTCTGTCCCCCTCTCCATTTGTCTCCCTTCTCCACCCCCACCAGCGCCCCTCCCCCTCCTTTCTGGTGCCTCAGCCCTCTTTGATCGCTGTATCAAGCCCTTTTTAGGAGAGAGAGAGAATGGGTGGTGACGATTCTACCTGGGAAACAGGGTGTGCGAGAAATGACTGATTTTTAAAATTGAGAATAACTAAAATCGTATATTCAGAAACGTTGTTAAAGTCTGGAAGAATTTTCTTTTTAAAAAAAAACAAGCTGTAGAAACCTTTCTGAAACTTGCATTAATATATGCACAGTTCGGTACAACCAAGGACAGGCTGTAGGAGTGAATGAGTGAATAAAAGACAAGTCCCACCTCGCCCATGAGGAGAAAGTGAGAACTGCAGATGCTGGAGATCAGAGTCGAGAGTATGGTGTTGAAAAAGCACAGCAGGTCAGGCAGCATCCAAGGAGCAGGAGAATCAACGTTTCAGACATAAGCCCTTCACCTTGCCCTCTCCAGTGTGTGTTGTGAAACTGCTTAATCATTTCTAGTGGCCAAGCAAAGGCTGATAACAAGTTTGGAACACACGAGAATGACCTCAGCTGAGACCTTGGATTCATGTCTCACTACAGGAGACCCAGCTACACAATACACACACAAACTCTCTCTCTCTCTCTCTCTCACACACACACACACACACACACACACACACACACAAACACATACACACACACACACACACATACTCAAGTACTCACACGGTCGTGCAGACCCTCTCTGATAGACAGGCTCTCTCTCAGACACACATTGATACACCCCTCACACTCACATCCATGCACACACCTTCTCACACAATTATACTCCATCACACGCACACTTTACCCAGCATGCACACACACACACACACACAGACGCTCTGTCTCATGCATGCACTCGCACATCGAAGTCTTTGGGGTGAATTCCATTTGCAGGATTATATATTTGGAAATAGAACCAGTCTGACTCAAGACTGGGATACAGAAAGACTCTAACCTCACAGCTCTCATGCGTTGTCTGACCTGAGGTGTCACCTCCCTTTATAAAACATTAAGTTACCTGGAAATATGACTAAAAAGAAGTTCTGGCATTTACAGATTAATGAACCGAAATCTGCAACCCATTTTAAAAGATGAAAGACTTAACAGGTTTCTTCAATATATCATTTATGTTGCATAAAGCTATAATCTTTTGCTATACATTCTGTGTCTTACCATCCTACTCAACAGCTACCTGATGAAGGAACAGCGCTCCAAAACCAGGTGCTTCCAAAAAAACCTGTTGGACTATACCCTGGTGTTTGTGTCATTTTAAAACTTTGTTTCCAGTGAATACAGCCCACACCTCCCACTGTTGCCAGTAAACTTTGCAATGCCAATGAAACAATAAACCTGCAGTCCTGAAAAATTTACAATTTCGAACAATACTAGCTACTCATTCACTGCTCCTTCTGAGACACGACATTGGAAACTCGGTGCTGGTGGCTGAAAGAAATGAGAAGCTGTTGGATCTCACAGCTTTCAATGAGAGTTTAAGCCTGGCGGTAAGTTCAGGTAACCTTTACTGCGACCCAACGTTGTTCCAGCTTCAGATCTCCACATCACAAGGCATACAAAAAGTAGCTTTTCTTTAAAAAAAAGCACCTCAAGCTCAAAGTGCACACACTCGCCCCCCCACTCCCCCCACCACTCCCCCCACCACACTTTCTTTATTATTGGTCAGTTGAGTTGTCCCTTTGTAACTGGATCCTTCGTACAGCCGGGTAAAGCATGCAGCTGGGACGACTGAGTGAATCCTTTCCCGCAATGGCAGTTTCCATCACTGAAAAGGACATGAGTGAATCAGGTGGGTTTTTGCCCTCTGAAAATGCTTTCATCCTTAGATTCTGAAGTCCAGACTACTGACCGAATCCCAATTCTGCCATCTGCCGCGACGAGATTCGAACCTGAGAGTCCCCAGAGCTGGGTTGTTAGCGGCGCTCGGTCATCGCTCCTTCCATCCCCCTGCGAGGGCACGTGAACGTGCTGGTGCCTCCCCAGGTGGGAGGAGCAAGTGAAGCTCTTCCGGCACTGACAGCAGGTGAACGGCCTCTCTCCGGTGTGGACCCACTGGTGGGTCAGCAGTGCAGCTGACTGAGTGAACCCCCTCCCGTACATGGGACACGTGAATGGATTCTCTCACTTGTGGACCCACTCGTGCGTCTCCAGATGGCTGATCCGACTGAAGTCCTTCCTGCACACCGAGCAGGTGAATGGCGTCTCCCCGCTGTGAATACGTCTGTGGGTTTCCAGCAGGGATGGGGAAGGGAATCCTTTCCCTCAGTCCCCACATTTCCACAGTTTCCCCGTTGGGGGAGCTTTCCTTGTGTTGGTCTGTGTTTGAAATTACAATCAGAACGGGGACATAGTCTATCCCCACCGTGAGGGATGAGATTTTGATTCCTCCAAGCTAAGTAAATGGTGTGAAGCACTTTTCACAGTCAGCGCACTGAATCTCCCTCACTCGGTGTCTCAGTATTCTTCCTGCCCCACCAGTGTCCAAAATCTTTCAAGCAAACAAAAGCAAACATGTCTTCTTGATTGGAATGGCTGCTGATATTCAAGTCCCAATGAATCAAGTGGCTCTGTCAGAAGTTGATGTATCATTTGTTTTCAGATTTCTTTCGGCAGGTCTTCCTGCAAAGAAAAATTACAAAATAAGTGATCATTGGCAGTACACTTAAACGAACATAACATAGGTGGCAGTTCCTGTAGTTTGCCAGATGCCTGCTGATCACATAATACCCACAGAAACCTGAAATCCCTCATGCAGCCAGATAGACTTAGGTGTGTTTAGAGGAAAACTTCATTCAAATCTAATCTAAACTATTCTTAAACTAAATACGTGTGCATATATATCAATATGCCAATCCTTTCAATGCGGCTCAGTTCCATGAGAAACTACACTTTTAATTGTGAACATGAGGAAAAAAGCAACCATTTTCCAGGGTGCGAACTGCATACGTGCCAAACTGAGGGAATACACAAGGAAAATAACTAAAAGAGAGATAGAAAGTATTTGAGCACCTTTGCAGAATCTGCACCCTCTCTGGATTCACTCCAGTTGCTACAAGTAAACCTCCCTGGGGGTCAGGCAGCCCTGCATCGGGAAGCACTGGGATGGTCAACTACGACCAGTTTACATGGAGAACACATCTCCACATTAAACAGCCTCAAGGCAAACTTCCCTTCCTTCCACTTAAAGTTCAAGACCCCTCAAAGCGAAATTCCCCAGGTAAGTTCGGAAGAATTTCTTCCAGTTGTTCACTAATCATTTGTATGAGCACTTTGTTAAAGTTTGAATATTGCGAGTTTTGAAAATTAGTGATTCTGAGCGAAATCACAGTTCGAAAAACAGAATGTGGGAATTTAGACAGAGTTAATTTTTGCACATCGACGATATGTCTGTACAACAGCATATGACACGACAGCAGTGAAGATCTTTTGACGTCATTCTCAAACGTGCCTGCCACACGCCAGATGAAAAGCTGAATACTTCTCTGGAAAATCTGCCGAGCAATGCAGGAGAATGGCACAACGCGTGCGTGTTGGGACCATAACCCAAAAGAGAAACCATTCTCTCCTATTCATTCAACGTCGTCTTTAGCAGCTTTCCCGTATAACGGGGCTCTGTTCTGCACCTTGCCTTCTCATCCGCTTCTCAAAAAAGCTTCGACATAAATATTTCGCAATGATATACTGGCCCAATGTGCACAGTTGAGGTGACAACCTCTGAGTGGTCTCCTGTTCTCTGTATCCTATGTTGAGGAGGGCAACGCTTGTCACTGACCACTCGGGTGTCAGAGAGAAGTTTCGAAACAGTGGAGGGAGCCCGGTTCCTGGGGACGGGACAAACAGCAGCAGGGAGACAGATGAGAAGCAGCTGCTCTGGAAACTCTTCGTCACTTACAATTCTTAGAGCAATGTCAAATGTATTTCACACTAAGCAAGTCTCAGCTGGCTCAAGAGATGTGTGGTAGGTCGGGGAATATCCGCTGTTTGGCTTGTTGGTCTCGAGACATGATTCTCAAGTAGAGTCTTTAACTGTGCAGACTTGTGCGCGGTCCTGGATTCAAATCCCAGACGAAGGCTGCGTCTCTTCACTTCATTTGTGCAAAAATGCCCCATTAATTTTCTCAAAAAGCATCTTCGTGAAACGAGGTTAGGCTGCCTGGAGTACGAATGGCTGAGAAAACAGGGAAGTGAAATGGTTGACGTGAGTGGTGTGGTGTTTGAGGAATGTCAGCAATAAAGGTAGATTGAAATATTGGGCCAGCTCTCCTCGGAGAACCGAAGTTTTCCAAGTCAGTAGTGGCCTAGAAACAGGAAATAATGCTGTGAAAATGCTCCCATGCCTGAAAGGATCTGTAGTGATTCGGCAGAGCGTTAAAGTCACGAGGACGAGCGAATGCTGTAGACGAGGTTGCGGCAAATGTGCAGGTTAAGTGCTGCTTCACCTGGAAGGTATGTTCGAGTATGGAAGGATATTCAGGAGGGAGCGGGTAAATTGTGCTTCTGAGTGAAGTCACGGTTCGTAAAAACAGAATGTGGCAATTTAGACAGAGTTAATATTTGCTTGCCGGCGGTATGTCTGTCGGTGCGTGATGGGAGCATAACCCAGAAGGGAAGCCATCTTTCCTATTCACTCAATGCCGTCTTTAGCAGCTTTCCCGTATAACGGCGCACTGTTATGCACCTCGCCTTCTCATCTGCTTCCCAAAAAACTTCGACGTAAATATTTCACATTGATACACAGGCCCAATGTGCACAGTTGAGATGACACACTCGTGGAGGTCTGCGAGGTGGGCAATGCTTGTCACTGGTCACTCCGGTGTCAGAGAAAAGTTTAGAAAGAAAACGGTTTAATTTTCTGCCAGTAGAGAACGGCCGGTTCCTGGGGACGGGCAAACGGCAGCTGAGAGACAGAATGAGAAGCAGCTGTTCATAGAGTCATAGAGATGTACAGCATGGAAACAGACCCTTCGGTCCAAGCCGTCCATGCCGACCAGATATCCCACCCCAATCTAGTCCCACCTGCCAGCACCCGGCCCATATCCCTCCAAACCCTTCCTATTCATATATCCATCCAAACGCCTCTGAAATGTTGCAATTGTACCAGCCTCCGCCACTTTCTCTGGCAGCTCATTCCATGCACGCACCATCCTCTGCGTGAAAATGTTGCCCCTTAGGTCTCTTTTATATCTTTCCCCTCTCACCCTAAATCTATGCCCTCTAGTTCTTGACTCCCCGACCCCTGGGAAAAGACTTTGCTTATTTATCCTATCCATGCCCTCATAATTTTGTAAACCTCCATAAAGTCACCCTTCAGCCTCCGACGTTGCAGAGAAAACAGCCCCAGTCTGTTCAATGTCAACTGTACTTCACTCTGAGCAAGACTCAGCTGGTTCAAGAGGTAGAGCGGGGGATGGGGCGGGGGATGGGGCGGCGGCGCGTTTGCTGTCTGGCTCGTTGGTCTAGGGGTATGATTCTCGCTTTGGGTCTTCGTCGACATCAAATGTGCGAGAGATCTCGGGTTCAAATCCCGGACGAGCCCGCGTTTCATGACTTGTGCAAAAATGCCTCTTCCACTTTCTCAAAAAGCACCTTCGTTAAACGAGGTTGGGCTCTCTGGAGTACCAATGGGACAGAAAGCAGCGAAGTGAAATGATTGGAGATAGCGTTGAAGAGGTTGACGTGAGTGTTGCGGTGTTTGAGGGATGTCAGCGATGAGGGTGGATTGGAAATTTGGGACAGCTCTCTTCGGAGAACAGAAGTTTGAAATCTGGCCCGATTGAAGCTTTCCAAGTTACGCGAAGTCGAGACAGAGAAAGTAATGTAGTCAAAATGCTCCCACGCCTGAAAGGATCGGCAACGATTCGGCAGAGTTTTAAAGTCATGAGGAAAAGAACCAAAAGTGACATTAGGGAGAACGCTTTCGTACAGGGAGTGGTTGGGGTCAGTAAATCCCTAACTGACACTGACAAAGAGGCAGATTCATGAGACGCAAACGGGAATCCAGTGGTCATGTTTAAAGTAACAATGTGCAGAATTACATGGAGAAGGCAAGAGAATGCTACGAATAGAGACCCACGTTTACTTACTGTGTCGACCCAGCAGAGCGAAGGTGGGCCGCATGGCGTCTATTCAGAGTGAAATCACAGTTCGACCAACAGAATGTGGGAAGTTAGAAAAAGTTTATATTTACACAGCCTCCATACGCCTGCGCAACACAATAGAAGACGACAGCAGTGGAGATCTTTGACAACAGTCTCGTCAGACGAAAGGCTGAAGGGACCTGTGGAAAACAGTGCTGTGCGTCAGAGCAGAGTGGCGCAGCGGGAGCGTGCTGGGCCCATAACCCAGAGGTCGATGGATCGAAACCATCTTCTGCTATTGTTCAGTGTCTCCTTTGCGATGGGACTCCGTTCCACATCTTGCCTTTCAAAAAACTTCCTGAGTGTCGAGATGCCCCGGATCATACCAAAAGAGTCGCGAAACTCACACCGTTCAAGTGCTGGGCTTTTGGAGCTCTGAGTGGTCTTCTCCTGTTCTTCGTTGGTTTCCTATGAACTGAACTGCAAAACCACTTCTTTGAGATGCCAATGAGCTGATAAAGTTGAAACGCATGCCTTGTGGTTTCGTGCCTTCCCTGCAGTAATTCGCCACGCCGGTTCGTACGTGAATGACAAGACGATCAGCACGTCAGAAACGGTATCACCATTCAGACACAGTCCCTTAGTATTCGGACAGATATCACTGATTGTGAATCACCTCAGAAAGAGACACGTGGCAGAGAGTCGCCGTGGACACGATGGGCTGGACCGCCTCTGTCGGCGGGAGAATGATGCTACGTGTTTATGCCGTCCCGCTGCCTGTCTGTGGCACAGAGAGGCTGAGGGAGCGACAATGGTTCATTTAACCGTCCCTTCCGTGTTGGACTGCCTGCAGTCCCGCAGCTCAGGACCGTGGGGATGACTCTCAGTGAGTGAAGGTTTCACTCGGATTCTCTTCATCTGGGGCACTTAGGCTCAGATGTTAACTGCTGCGTGGTCGCAGCGATGAAAGCGATGCCCACTTTGCGAGAGATTTTCTGTAAGATTGCTGCGTGAAGACGAATTCTGAACACCAAGCAATGTACAACAATGTACTCATATGAATCTACTTTAGGGAAGAGTCCTCGGTGTCCATTTCTCTCTGCCCCACCAGCACAGCATCTTTCTATCTCTCCAATAACAGACGTTTGGAGGAAATTCACAATCAAAGTTACTCACTTCCCACTCATTAGATTACTTACAGTGTGGAAACAGGCCCTTCGGCCCAACAAGTCCACACTGACCCGCCGAAGCCCAACTCACCCATACCCCTACATTTACCCCTTACCTAACACTACGGGGAATTTAGCATGGCCAATTCACCTGACCTGCACATCTTTGGACTGTGGGAAGAAACCGGAGCACCCAGAGGAAACCCACGCAGACACGGGGAGAACCTGCAAACTCCACACGGTCAGTCACCTGAGGCGGGAATTTAACCCGGATCTCTAGCGCTGTGAGGCCGCAGTGCTAACCACTGTGCCACCGTGCCGCCCACAAAGTGTAAGTGATACCTCTCACCCCAAGGGATTGGGAGTTAAAGAGCAGAAGAGCGAATGGACTCTTCCCTCCCTCCTGAAAAGCGTACAAGTAGAAACAAATTGGTTTAATTATCCGCCAGTGGAGATAGACCAGTTCCTGGGGATGAGACAAACGTCAGCGCCCCGGGGACAGAATGACAAGCAGATGTTCTGGAAACACTTTGCTGCTTGCAATTCTTGGAGCAATGTGGAATGTATTTCACACTGAGCAAGTTTCAGCTGGCTCAGAGTCTCTAGTGTCCATTGCTCTCTGAGCTTATATTTGCACATCGGCGACATGTCTGCACAACAGCACATGACACTACAGCAGTGAAGATCTTTTGACGTCATTCTCGAACATGCAAGTCACACGCCAGATGAAAAGCTGAATACTTCTCTGGAAAAGCCACCGTGCAATGCAGGAGAATGGCACAACGGGTGCACGCTGGGATCATAACCCAGAAGTGAATCCATTTTCTCCTATTCACTTAATGTCTTTAGTAGCTTTCCCGTATAACGGCGCTCTGTTCTTTTCCTTGCCATGTCATTTGTTTCCTGAAACTTCGGGTATCTGAACTCGATATATCACATCGATACACAAGTCAAATTTACACAGTTGCGCTGGCACCCTTGTGGAGCTCTGAGTTGTCTTGTCCTGTTCTCTGTCGGTGTGTCCTGATCTCGTGTGAAACCTCTGCTCTCAGATGGCAATGAACCGGTGAAGTTGAAACACATGACTTGCTGTTTTAGTCCATTTCCCGCAGGAAAGAAACCAACGGTGTAAGAAAAGACTTCCTGCAGGATTGTTGTGTTAAGACAAATTCTGAACACCAAGCAGGCTGCACAAAAATGTACTCATATCAATTTACCTGAGGGAAGAGTCTCCGGTGTCCATTTCTCTCTGTCCCGACAGCACAGCATCTTTCTATCTCTCCATTAACAGGACCTTTGGAACATGTTCAAAGTTGCCCATTTCCTCCGCATGACTGTAACTGACTTCTCCCGCCTCACATAATAGTGTGAGAGAGCAGAAGAGTGAATGGGCTCTGCCTTCCACCAGCACAGCTTGCAAGTAGAAACGAAATGGTTCAATTATCCACCAGTGGAGAGAGCCCGGTCCCTGGGGACTGGACAAACAGCAGCGTCCTGGGAGCAGCGAGACAGATTGAGAAGCAGATGTTCTTGAAACTCTTCCCTGCTTGCAATTCTGGGAGCAATGCACAATGTATTTCATACTGAGCAAGTCTCAGCTGCTTCCGGAGGTGGCTGCACCCACGGCTGGTGGCTCGTTAGTCTGGGATATGATTCTAGCTTTGGGTCTTCGAGCATATCCAACCGTGTGAGAATTCCCGGGTTCCAATCCCAGGCGAACCATCATTCCTTAAATTGACCTGAGCAAAAATACCTGATGAATTTTCTCAAAAAGCCGCTTCGTTAAATAAGATCGGACTGCCTGAATTAGGGACGGCGCAGAGCTGCCATTGCAGTGAACACGGCGAAGGGAAACACTTGTTCAAAGTATTGCAGATCTTTCGCCCGCGCAATCCGAGTCTGAATGAATCCTCCACCTGTATTACGCTCAATTCTGAGGCTGACACTTCAGGAAGCGGGGAAGTGAAGTGATTGCAGACAGCGCTGAACAGGTTAACGTGAATGGTACCGTCCTGACGAATGTCAGCAATGAAGGGAGATTGGAAAGTTTGGGGCAGCTCTCTTTGGTGAACAGAGGGCTGAAAGCTTGTCTGATTGAAGTTTTCCACGTCATGAGGGTTTTAGACAGAGGAAATAATGCAGTGAAAATGCTCCCAGGTCTGAAAGGATCGAGAATAATTTGGCAGAGATTTAAAGTCATCAGGAAAATAAGTAAAACTGACATTAGGAAGACCGTTTTCGCACAGGGAGTGGGGTCAGTAAGTCGCTGTCTGACAGTGACAAAGAGGCAGATTCAATGGAAACAAATGGGAATTCGGTGGGGAATATTCAATGTAACAATGTGCAGATTTACAGGGAGAAGGCGACAGAATGAGACACTTATTTACATATTGTGTTGAGCCTGGTGAAGGTGAAACACATCAGTTGCGGTGTGTTCCATGCGCAGGAGGCCCTGCAGTAATTCCCCACGCTGTTTCACACAGCAGCATCTTCTCGGTGAATTACTCTTGGTAAAAAAAATCGATTGAACCAAATCAGTGTCCGCCACTGGATTTTACTGACACCATTTATAAAATTCAGGCTCACCGTTAATGTGGAGAGGGGCGTCAGACTAGAGTTTCCGCTTCTCCTGTTGAATAAAGATAATTTTAACTGTGTCCAGTGAGAGGAAAGGATTTGCAGTTGGTGGGAAACATTTCTATCTGAACTCGCTAACACTCTCCTGATAGATTGAAACATAAAGCTGGGAGTCTCTGTATTATGTTGTAAAACTATCGGTATTACATTATTCACACCGCGCTGTCACCAACTGAATGAAGCGGCTGCCCAGAGGGAGGCGGCTGTGTTTAAATCCCGTGATGAACTGGGGGAGCTGAGCATTTACCCAGACAATTGGCACACCACCTCCCTGACACAGTGTTCACAAATCAAACTGACAGCAAAGCTTCACGTGTGATCGAAAATTTCCGCAAAGAAGATTTGGCTCAACAGATACCCGGCGTGAACGTTCTCCTTTCTTGATTTGAAATGTAAGAAGTTGACGTCAGTGAGCCTGACGTGATTCGAACACGCAACCTTCTGATCTGGAGTCAGACGCGCTGCCGTTGCGCCACAAGCTCACGGATCACCCGCGACTTCTATTCATGCTTAAGGGAAGTGATCGCACTGCAATGATTTTACGTTGTGAGTAACAACGGAGATCAACAGTTCATGTCTGTTCTGTCTCTGCCCCCACTCCTTCTGTCTCTCGAAGTAATTTCCAACTCTACCTCAATAAAAAGGTGAAAGAACTGTGGATGCTGTATATTTGAAACAAAAAACAGGAGTTGCCGGTGACCCTTCCACAGAACTGATGGTGATTGGGAAAACGTTGGTTTATATGCAGGAGATATTTTGGGAAAACGTTGGTTTATATGGGAGGAAGGCGGACGCAGTTAATGATAGATCAGGACAGAGTCCAAAGCGAGGGAAGAACTGTGGACCGGAAAGGAAGTTGATAACGATCTGCATGGGAGGGTGAATGGAGACTGTTCGTGGCTAAGAATAGGTAGTGTGTAATGACAGACTATGTGATAACAAGGCTTGGTGTGTGTGGAAGGGACGATGATACTATGGATTTCAGGCCCGAGAATTATTGAATTCGATATTGGGACCAGAGGGATGTATGGTCCCCAAGTGTAATATTCGGTGCTCTTCGTTCTGGTGGTGCTGAACTTCGCTGGAACACTACAGCAAACCTGAGACAGAGATGTTGGCCAGGGAACAGGGTGGGGTGTGGAATTGGCCGGCAACTGGAAGCGCAGGGTCTTTTTTGCGGGCAGAACGTCGATGTTCTGTGCAGCAGTCACCCAGTTTATGCTTCGTTTTTCCCCAATGTAGATGAGACCACATTATGAGCAGCAACTGCAGTCGACTGGGTTGTGGGAAATGCAGGTCAAGTGCTGCTTCACCTGGAAGGTAAGTTTGGACCCTTGGATAGAGAGAAGGGAGCAGGTAAATGGGCTGGTGTCACACATTCGGCAGTTGCAGGGGAAAGTGCCGTTGGACTATTGGGGTGGGAATGGGGTTAGGCTTGGTGGGAATGAAGGAAGAGTGGACCCAAGGTATAACTCCTGCCCATTTTCCTATCTGCCAAATAGAGGAATTTGTAAAGTGTGTACAAGGACATTTTCTAATTCACAATGTGGATGTACATACTGGCGAGGGTGCAAAACCTAAGGGTAAACCATAATTCTATTAACTTTAGAACAGTGATTGAAAATAATGTATCAGATCTAAAAGTTGGAGTTCGAAATTGGAGGAAGACTCAGGTATTAGGCAAGATCTTTCAAAAGCTGATTGGGGGCAGATGTTCGCAGGTTAAAGGACTGCTGGAAAATGGGAAGCCTTCAAATATGAGATAACAAGAGTTCAGGCACAGTTTCTTCCTGATTCGGAGATGCCGGTGTTGGACTGGGGAGTACAAAGTTAAAAAATCACACCACACCAGGTTATAGTCCAACAGGTTTACTTGGAAGCACACTAGATTTCTGAGCGATGCTCCTTCATCTGAGTATATTCCTGTTCGGGTGAAAGGAAAGGCTGGTAGGTTGGGGAATGCTGGATGACTAGAGAAAATGAGATTTTGGTTAAGATAAAGAAGGATATATATATCAGGTATCGGCAGAGAGATCGAGTGAATCCTTAGAGTATAAAGGCAGTACGAGCATACTTAAGAGGGAAATCATGAGGGCAAAAAAGGGGACATGAGATAGCTTTGGCAAATAGAGTCATGGATAACCCAAAGGATTTTTATAAATACATTAAGGACAAAAGGATAACAAGGGAGAGAATAGGGCCCGTCAAAGATCAGCAAGGCGGCCTTTGTGTGGAGCTGGGGGGGGTGGGGGGGGGGGTGGGGGGCGAGATACTGAACGGATATTGTGCATCAGTGTTTACTGTGGAGAAGGGCATGGAAGATCTAGAATGTGAGAAAGTAGATGGTGACATGTTGAAAAAATGCCCATATTACAGATGAGAAATTGCTGGACATCTTGATCTACATAAAAGTGGATAAATCTCAAGGACCTGATCAGGAGTACCCTAGAACTCTGTGGGAAACTGGGGAAGTGATTGCTGGGCCTCTTTCTGAGATATTTGTATCATCAATAGTCACAGGTGAGGTGCCGGAAGGCTAGAGGGTGGCTAACGTGGTGCCACTATTTAAGAAAGGTGGTAAGGAAAAGCCAGAGAACTATAGACCAGTGAACCTGACATCCGTGTTGGGCAACGTTTTGGAGAGAATCCTAAGAGACAGGATTTACATGTATTTGGAAAGGCAAGAAATGATTAGGGGTAGTCAGCATGGCTTTATGCTTGGGAAATCATGTCTCATGAACATGATTGGGTTTTTTGAAGAAGTAACAAAGTGGATTGATGAGGGCAGAGCGATGGACGTGATCTATATGGACTTCAGGAAGGCGGTCATCGAGGTGCCTCATGGGAGACTGGTGAGCAAGGTTTAATCTCATGGCATGCAGGGACAACTAGCCATTTGGATACAAACTGGCTAGAAGGCAGAAGACAGAGGGTGGTGATGGAGGTTGCTTTTCAGACTGAAGGCCTGTGAGCAATGGTGTGTCACAAGAATTGATGCTGGGCCCGCTACGTTTTGTCATTTCTATAAATGATTTGTATGTAAACGGAGGAGGTATAGTTAGCAAGTTTGTAGATGACACCAAAATTGGAGGTGTAGTGGACAGTAAAGAAGGTTACCTCAGATCACAACGGAACCTTGATCAGATGGGCCAATGGGCTGAGGAATGGCAGTTGGAGGTTAATGTAGATAAATATGAGGTGCTGCATTTTGGAAAATCAAATCAGAGCAGGACTTTTACACTTAATGGTAAGTTCCTTGGAAGTGTTGCTGAACAAAGAGACCTTGGAGTTCAGGTTGATAGTTCCTTAAAAGTAGAGACACAGGCAGATTGGATAGTAAAGAAGGCGTTTGGTGTGCTTTCCTTTGTTGGTCAGAGCATCGAGGATAGATGTTGGGAGCTCATGTTGTCACTGTACAGAACATTGGTCAGGCCACGTTTGGAATATTGCATGTAATTTTGGTCTGCTTCCTATCGGAAAGATGTTGTGAAACTAGAAAAGGTGTAGAAAAGATTTACAGGGATGTTGCCAGGGTTGGAGGTTAGAGGGTAGGAAGGTTTTATGGGGATATGGGCCAAGTGCTGGCAAATGGGACTAGATTAGGTTAGGATATCTGGGCTGCATGGATGAGTTGGACCGAAGGGTCTGTTTCCGTGCTGTAAATCTGTGTCACTGTGAGACTCCATGGGATTCTCTGCCCAAGAGAGCAGTTGAGACAGCTTCATGAAGTTTATTGAAGACGCAGTTGGATGGGTTTTTGCATGGTAGGGGAATTAAGGGTAGTCGGGATAGTCCAGGTTGGTGGAGCTGTGATCTTAATGAATGACGGAGCAGGCTTGACCAAATGGTCTACTCCTGCTTCTGTGACTTTGAATCTGTAATACTGCATTTCCCGCGGCCGGAGTTTTCCCACGGCACAAAGGAGGTTTTCTAAAGTATATTTAAACCCCTTGCTTTGCTTGAACTCAAACTGCATAGACTTGGAGGAGAGTGGGATTTGCAAAGTGCCCTCCCCTCCACACGTGCCTCAACTGCAGGACAGCTGTCCGGCCCGCCCTCCATTGTTGACGTCACAATGCGGATGCAGCCCTGTCAGTTTCAGAGTGAAACTCCCTCCCTCTGGGCAACATCTGGGAGTAAAGCAATGTCTCCCTCTTTCCATATACCATCCTCCAGCAGCGAGGGGGAAGGGCAGGTAGGGGTGGGTGAAACACTGTTCACTTGTAGCAACTGGAGTGAATCCAGGGAGGGAGCAGACACTCCAAAGGTGCTCAAATACTTTCTATCTCTCTTAAACCTATTTTCCTTGTGTATTCCCTCAGTTTGGCACGTATACAGTTTGCACCCTAGAAAAGGATTGCTCCTTTCCTCATGTTCACAACTAAAAGGTTAGATTCTCAAGGAACTGAGCAGCATTTAAGGGATTGGCACATTGCTCAAAAAAATGGAGGACGCTAGGGGCCTGTGGCTCGTTGGTCTAGGGGTATGATTCTCGCTTCGGGCCTTCTGGTGCGTGGGCATGCGAGAGATCCCGGGTTCAAATCCCGGACGAGCCCTTGTGCAGCTTATGAACGCGGCAAGGGCAGCACTTATTCCAACGCGTTGCCAGCAGACGTCGGAGAAGCAGGCACGGTAGATTCATTTAAAATGCGTCTGGATAAATGCATGAATGGGTGGGGAGTAGAGGGATACAGATGCTTAGGAATTGACCGACAGGTTCAGACAGTACATTTGGATCGGCTCAAGCTTGAAGGGCCTGTTCCTGAGGTGTAAACTTTCTTTGTTCTATATGGTGTATATCTGATATTGTTGACTGTTGTAAAAGTTTCTTTGTAATTATTATTCACCTTCTGATGTAGTAATAGAGTTACGTCCTTTTTCGTCATAATTTTTTATTTAAAAGGTTAGCAGGAAGTCATTCAGCAATTTTACTGCCTTCCTTTTCTCAAGCAGCCTGAACATTTCATTTTCATATCCTTGATTCAGCTCCATTTCCAGCATCTTTGTAGGCAGTTTGTTCCATGTTATTGTCACTGAAATGAAGTTTTCCTCCATGCACAGCTAAGCCGATCTGGCTGCATGAGGGTTTTCAGGTTTCTGTGGCCTGGATAATATGTGATCAGCAGACATCTCGCAATCTACAGGAATTGCCACCAATGTTATGTTCATTAACTGTACTGACAGTGATCACTTGTTTTGTGATTTTTCTTTGCAAGAAGACGTGCAGAAAGAAATCTGAAAACAAATGATACATCAACTTCTGACAGAGCCACTTGATTCATTGGGACTTGAATATCAGCAGCCATTTCAATCAAGAAGGCATGTTTGCTTTTGTTTGTTAGAGAGATTTTGGACAGTCCTGTGGCAGGAAGAATACTGAGACACCGAGTGAGGGAGATTCAGTGCGCTGACTGTGAAAAGTGTTTCAAACCATTTACTCAGCTTGGAGGAATCAAAGTCTCACCCCTCAAGGTGGGAAAGGCTATGTACCCGTTCTGTTTGTAATTTCAATCCCAGAGCAACACAAGGAAGGCTCCCTCCAAAGGGGAAACGTTGGAAATGTGGGGTCTGTGGGAATGGATTCCCTTCCCCATCCCTGCTGGAAACCCACAGACGCATTCACACCGGGTGAGGCCATTCACCTGCTCAGTGTGTCGGAAGGGCTTCAGTCGGATCAGCCATCTGCAGACGCATGAGTGAGTCCACAAGTGAGAGAAGCCATTCACATGCCCCATGTGCGGGAGGGGTTTCACCCAGTCAGCTGCACTGCTGACCCACCAGCGGGTCCACCCTGGAGAGAGGCCATTAACCTGCTGTTTGTGCCGGAAGGGATTCACCTGCTCCTTACACCTGCGGAGGCACCAGTGAGTTCACGCGCCATCACAGGGGGATTGAAGGAGCGATGGCCGAGTGCCAAGTGCCTATGCACGAAACGTCGATTCTCCTGCTCCTTGGATGCTGCCGGACCTGCTGTGCTTTTCCAACACCACACTCTCGACTCTGATCGCCAACATCTGCATTTTTCACTTTCTCCTCGAGGGCAAGGTTGGACTTGTCTTTTATTCACTCATTCACTCCTTACAGCCTGTCCTTTGTTGTGGCCTAACTGCACATACATCAATGCAAGTTTCAGAAAGATTTGTGCAGCTTTGTTTTGAAAAAAAAATAACATTCTTCCCGACTGTAACGAAGTTTCTGAATATTTGGTTTTAGTTATTCTCAATTTTAAAAATCAGCTGTTTCTCACATGCCGTGTTTCCCAGATAAAGTCATCACCATCCATTCTCTCTCTTCCCTGAGAAAAACTTCATACAGCGATCAAAGAGGGCTGAGGCACGAGAAAGGACGATTGTGGGGGTGGAGGGGGTGAAGGGGTCGCTGGTGGTGGCGGAGAAGGGAGGAAAATGGACAGGGGAACAGACTGGGGTTCAGAGTTTTGGGGGAGAGAATAGAGGGTGCAGTATGAGGAGAGAGAATAGGCATGGGGCAGTGGATGGGGAGAAAATGGACAGGGGGGCAGAATGTGAAGAGAGAGACAGCACAAATGCCACCTTCTCCAGGACTCGTGTCAGTGTCCCACGAACTGGAACCCACTCCTCCCACATTTCTCAAAATACGCGTGGCTAAGGCAGTGGAACCATATCATCCCTACAGGCCATTCACACCGACCTTCCCAACAGCATCCCACTTAGACTCACTCGTTTAGGCTACAGCCCTGCAGTTCCCCATGGCTATTTCCTGACGAAGGGTTTTGCCCGAAACGTCCGGTCTCCTGCTCCTCGGATGCTCCCTGACCTGCTGTGCTTTTCCAGCACCACACTCTCGACCCTAATCTCCAGCATCTGCAGTCCTCACTTTCGCCCAGTAAGGGGTGAATGTTCTATTCCTAGTCTTTTCGATCTTTTAAAATCTTTCCCCCACACCCTAAACCTTTACCCTCTAGTTTTGGAATACCTCTTACCTGGGGAAAAGACAGAAACGTTGAGCAGCCAGACAAAATGCAAAAGAAATAAAATCCTAATTTTCCAGCATTTGGACGCTTAATATTTGTCATGATCGGGAGGTGCCGTGTTGGACTAAGGTGTACGAAGTTAAAAATCACACAACACCAGGTTACAGTCCAATAGGCTTGTTTGGAAGCTCTAGCTTTCGGAGCGCTGCTCCTTCATCAGGTGGTTGTGGAATATAAGATCGTAAGATCATAAATTCTGTGTCTTACGATGTTATACTCTACGATCAGCTGATGAAGGCGCAGGGCTCCGAAAGCTAGTGCCTCCAAATAAGTCTGTTGGACTATCACCAGGTGCTTTGTGATTTTTAACTTTAAAATTTGTAACAAATTCCTGCACACTGAGCATGCTCCATGGTGTCAGCAAGCACTGCGCATACTCTTGGGTGTCCGCAGAAACGGCGAGCGAGTACCTTTCCATGGAGCAATGGAGAACCTCTGGTCCTCCTGCCAATCAGAGCCGGCCATTGTGGAAATGCGGAGGTTGGACCATGAGCTCTGAAGGTGCTCTGCTCTTTTCTCTCTTCAGAAGGTTAAACTTCACCCCAGACTGTAACTTCCTTCCTCTGTCTAACATTTGTGAGTACAACAGTGTTTTTCTCACCACTTTTCCATTCTGGGGTTCAAGAGTGAACCGAGGGAGGGGCCAGACTCTGGAAAAGTTGATCCAGGTCTGTGTGTCAGCTTGCAAACACATGGAAAATGCAATATCACAATGTGAAGTTATAGCCTTTGTAGTGTGAAAAAATAGCAGAAAGGAGGTGCATTGTTTAAATGGTGATATGTTGAGATGTGGCGAAAGTGAGATGCTGGAGTTCAGAGTTGAATATTGTGGCGCTGGAAAACCACAGTCGGTCAGGCAGCAACTGAGGAGGAGGAGAGTCGACGTTTCGGGCACGAGCCCTTCATCAGGAGTGATGTGTGGATAGACAAAGGGCCCTCAGTGTCCTTCTACACCAGTCACTGCCAGTTGTCAGAAAGTGCAGCAAGCAATGAGCAAAGCAAGTGGTATATCAGCAAGAGGAATTGAGTTCAGAAGTGGAGATATCTTCCTGCAGTTTGGTCGGTTATTGAATGTATTCAAGGCTGCGTTCATGTGACTTTGAAGAACAAATAAGTTATGGGAGAAGGCAAGAAAATGGTTTTAAAACCAGTACAGAACAGTTACAGAGTCATACAGCACAGAAACAGATCATTCAATCGAACTAGTCCATGCTGGCGGTGTTCTGAAACTAAACTGGTCCCACCTGCCAGTGATTGTCCCATATCCCTCCGACCCTTTCCTACTCATGTATTTATCCAAATGTCTTTTAAACATTGTAACTGTACCTGCATCCAGCAACTCCTCTGGACATTGATTCCTCACACGAACTACTCTTTATCTTTTAAAAAAAAAGGTGCCCCTCATTTCTTTTTAAAATATTTCTTTCTTCACCTTCAAAATTTGCTCCCTAATCTTGAAACACCCACACCAGGGAAAGCATACCTGCCGTTCACCTCATATATACCTCTCATGATTTTATAATCCTCTCTAAGGTCACCTCTCAACCTCTGATGCTCCAGTGAAAAAAGACCCAGCCTTTCCATCTAGATGCAGTTATATTTATATCCAGTGATGAACTGTTCAATACTGGTGCCAGCTGGAAAGACAAATGACCTATTCCTGCTTCCAATTCTCTCACTGTGTCCAGGACAGCAAGAGACCATACGACATTGGTGCAGAAATTAAGCCATTTAGCCCATCAGATCTGCTCCACCATTCAATCACGGCTTATACGTTTCTCAACCCCATTTTGAAATATGGATTTTGGAAAGGCAGATCAGGGCAGGATCTACACATTTAATGGGGAGTGTTGTTGAATAAACATACCTTGGAGTGTTGGTTCATAGTGGAGTCGCAGGTAGGTAGGATAGCAAAGAAGGTTTTTGGTATATTTGCTTTTATAGGTCAGTGCATTTCAATACAGATGTTGGGAGGTCATGTTGCGGCTGTACCTGACATTGATTAGGCCACTTTTGGAATACTGCATTCGGTTCTGGTTTCTCTGCTACAGGAAAAGTGTTACGAACCTTTGCAAGGATTTGGAAAAGATTTACAAGGCTATTGCAAGAGTTGGAGGGTTTGATCTATATGTAGAGGCTGAATAGGCCGGGGCTGTTTTCTCTGGATCATTGGGGGCTGAGGGATGACTTTATAGAAGTTCATAAGGAGCATGGATAGGGTGAATAGCCAAAATCTTTTCCCCAGAGTGGGGGAGTCCAAAACTAGAGGGCATAGGTCTGATGTAAGAGGGGAAATATTTAAAAGGAACTTTACAGGCATCTTTCTCACACAGAGGGTGTTGCGTGTATGGAATGAGCTGCCAGAGGAAGTGGTGGAGGCTGGTATAATTAAAGCATGTTAAAAGGCATCTGGTAATAGGGAGAATTGAGAGGGATATGGGTTATGTGCTGACAAATGAGCACCATGTTAATTTGGGATATCTGTTCAGCACGGACAATTTGGACTGAAGGAAAGCAGAAGTGTCATTGTGAAAACTGGACTTTCAGAGCAGCTTTCAAAGATGTTTTGTCCTTACTGGGAGCAGAAGCTACAATGAAATCTTTCATTTGTGAGACAGCAACTGAGTGAGTGAGGACATTCAGGATATTGGTGGAAAGTGGGAATTTGTTGCAATGTGGAGTTGAAGTGATTTAAGTAAAGTGTGCTGAGTAAGGAGCCTAGTGAAGGGTTAGGTGAGCTTTTGTTTTAAACTGCTCATTCCTTTCAGCCTCCAACATTGTATTTCCAATGCTGTCCATCAGTGGGAGTGGTGAATCAGTAACTGGTATCGTGAGAAGCCTTATGATTTTCAGTACTGCAGGTATAGCATTGTCTCATCAGCTTTGTAAAGGTTACTGGCAGCAGCGGGAGGCGTGGGCTGGATTCACCAGAAATGATTAAGCAGTTAGATAACACATGTACAAGAGGGCAGGGTGGGACTTGTCTTTCGATTTGCAGAAGGTGGGAGGTTTTGGTGCTGTGGTCCATGGCGAACACACCTGCGGTAAATCATAGAATCACTACAGCGTGGAAGCAGGCCATTCATCCCATCAAGTCCACACTGACCCATCCGACGAGCATGCCACCAGACCCACCCTATCTAGTTGTTTCTGCTGGTGAGTGAGACTAGGTCACAAGATTAGGGGGAGTAGGTTTAAGACAGAGGAGAAGGAACTGCTTTTCCCGGAGAGCGGTGAACCATTGGAATTCTCTGCCCAAGGAAGCAGTAGAAGCAGCCATATTCAAGACATAGTTCGATGGGACTTTGTATGGTTAGTGAATTTAGGATAGTCAGGATAATGCAGGTATGAGGACCTGAGACGATGGATAGATGAGCCATGATCTTAATGAATGGTGGAGTAGTTCGATGGACCAAATGACCTACTCCTGCTTCTGTTACTGCAAATGTATGAACATGCATTTTTCATGGCCAATCCGTATCAAGGCAGGTGAGCAATGTAGTGATGTGGAAATGAACATCAGAAAATGATAGAAAGGGACACGGAAAGTAGATGTCCCAGTCCAAAGATGTGCAGGTCAGGTCAAATGATCATGCTAAATTGTCCATAGTGTTTAGGTTCATTAATCAGAAAGAAATGGGTCTGGGTGGGTTACTCTTCAGGCTGTTGGTGTGGACTTGTTGGACCGAAGGGCCTGTTTCCACACTGTAGGGAATCGAATCTAATCAATCAAAACTGGATTCTACAGAACACAAGAATTGAAACTGAAGAGTATATGGCTGAATGTGTGCTGCAATGTAACACAACTGAATGAATTGACTGCACACATTGAAGAGAATAATTATGATCTGAGACTCCTTACAGGGACATGGCTTCATGATGACAAGGGTTGGATCTGAATATTGAGGGGATACGTGGCATTCAAGTTGAATAGGAAGCGAGGTAAAGGTAGAGGGTTGGCACTGCTAATCAAAGCACTAACAACATGGTACTCTGGTGTCAGCTCGGATTTCAGGTCGTGATTTCTCTGTCCTCTTCTCCCTGTTCCTACAGAGTAAGATGTTGTCTGTTCTCAGCTCAGCTGGCTTTCTGCTGAAACTTTGAGCCCCTTTTACACCTTCCAGAGCAATAAAACATTCAGTCGATCAAGGCGCAATCCACAATGTTCTCAGCCTGACAACCATCCAGACTGAGAGTCATTGGAGCAGGGAATAAAACAAGAAAAATGAAACAAAATGAGACATAAATGCACATTTGGCGCTTAACGTGTGTTCATTAGATAGTAAACCAGAATTAGGGGTCTCCCAGGATTCTTATCATCCCCTACTTGAGGAATTATCTCTCCCTAACAATATTTACATCAACAGAAATAAAGCATCTGTTATCAAATAGACATAGAGATATACAGCACGGAAATAGACTTTTTGATCCAACACATCCATGCTGACAAGATGTCCTGTATAAATCTGTTGTCCCATTTGCCAGCATTTGGCCCATATCCCTCCAAACCTTTCCTATTCACACACCCATCCAGATGCCTTTTAAATGTTGTAATTGTACCAGCCTCCACCACTTCCTCTAGCCTATTCACCCTATCCATGCCCCTCATGATTTTATAAATGTCCATAAGATCACCCCTCAGCCTCCGACACTCCAGGGAAGCAGCCCCATCCTATTCAGGCTCTCCTTATACCACAAACTCTCCAACCCTGGCGACATCCTTATCAATCTTTTCTGCACACTTTCAAGTTTCACAACATCGTTCCTATCCTATAGTAGGGAGACCAGAATCGAATGCAATAATCCAAAAGTGGGCGAACCAATGTCCTGTACAGCTACAACATGACCTCCCAACGCCTGTACACAATGCAATCAATGGGCCAAATGGCCTCTTTCTGCACTGCAGCGATCTAATGATTTGATTTTGTATCAGAGTCAATTTCAGTCACTATCTCTGATTTATGGTGTGTCAGGGTGGGATCACCGGTACCAGAATTGCATGCAATACTCCAAATGTGGACTAACCAATGTCTCCTACAGTCGCAACATGACCTCCCGACTCCTGCACTCAGTGCACTGACCAATAAAGGCAGGCATATCAAACACCTTCTTCACTATGCTGTCTGTGTGCGACTCCCCTTTCAAGGAACTATGAACTTACCATTGAGTCATACAGCATGGTCATGGACCTTTGGTCCAACCAGTCCATGCCAACCATAATCCCAAACTAAATCAGTCTCTCCTGCCTGCTGTTGGCCTGTATCCCTCCAAACCTTTCCTATTCATGTACTAAAACAAATGTCTTTTTATTGTACCCGCATCCACCGCTTCCTGAGGAGGTTCATTCCACACATCAACTACCCTCTGTGTAAAATTAGTATTTGAATGACAAGGATGAAGTTAAATTGAAATGGTTCATTAAAATAAACAGCTTCTACCAAACCCCCTACAGCAGGTATGGTAGCAACTCCAACTCTAGAGTCTCTCAAATCGGTATATACATGGAGTGGAGTGGGGAGTAAAGTGTTGGATTCACAGAGGTGGGGGTCTTCTGAGAGTGTAAAGCTAAAATTAAACCCCGTGCTTTGCTTGAACTCAAACCGCATTGACGTGGAGGAGATCCAAAGGAGTTTGCAAAGTGTCCTCCCCTCCCCATGTGCCTCAGCTGCAGGGCAGCGCAGGGGCAATGCGTCCCCACCCCGTTGTGGACGTCTCAACGTGGAGGTTTCCCTGTCAATTTCAGAGTGAAACTCTCTCCCTCTGGGCAACATCTGGGAGCAAAGCAATGTCTCCCCCTTTCCATTCCTCAACCTGAGAGGGGGAGAGAGAGAGACAGGCGTGGGGAGAGGGGGGGGGGGGAGTGGCGTGTGTGGGGTGAGGTGGAGACTGTTCACTTGTAGCAACTGGAGTGACTCCATGGATTGAGCAAGCTCTCCAAAGGTGCTCAGATGCTCTCTGTCCCTCTCAAAGGTATTTTCCTTGTGTATTCCCTCAGTTTGGCACGTATCGAGTTTGCATCCTGGAAAAGGTTTCCTTCTTTCCTCATGTTCAGAATTATAAGGGTAGTTTCTCATGGAACTGAGCAGTATTTAAGGGATTGGCACATTGATTTCAAAGGAAGACATATGTTGCTTCATATGGTATATATCTGATATTGTTGGCTGTTATAAAAACTTTGTGGCTATGATTTTTCACCTTCTAATGCAGTAATGGAGTTACGTTCCATATTTCTTGTCTTTTTTTAATTTACTAGGACAGCAGGAAGTCATTCAGTAACTTCACTGGCTTTCTTTTCCCAAGCAGCCTTGACATTTCATTATCATATTCTTGATTCAGCTCCATTTCCAACACCTTTGTCGACAGCTTGTTCCAGATCATTGCGATCTAAATTACGTTTTCCTCCATACACACTTCAGGCTATCTTGTTGCATTAGGGTTTTCTGCGTCCTGCATAACATATGGTCAGCACTCATCGAGCAATCTACAGGAATTGCCACCGATGTTCTGTTCATTTAACAGTACTGACAGTGATCACTCAATTTGTGATTCTTTTTGCAGGAAGACATGCAGAAAGAAATCTGAAAACAAATGATACGTCATCATCTGACAGAGCCACTTGAATCAATGGGGCTTGAATATCAGCAGCCATTCAATTCGAGAAGAAATGTTTGCTTTTGTCTGTGTGAGAGAATGTGTGTGCGTGACACAAAGAATGCTCCCCTCATGGGGAAATCATGGAAATGTGGGGACTGTGGGATAGGGTTCCCTTCCCCATTGGGGCTAGACACCCACAGATGCGTTCTCACTGGGGAGACGCCGTTCTCCTGCTTAGTTTGCGGGAAGGGATTCAGTTGGCTGTGCACCCTGCAGACACACCAGCGAGTTCACATCAGGGAGAGGCTATTCATCTGCCACCATTGTGGGAAAGGATTCATTCAGTCGTCCCACCTGTAGACACACCAGCAAGTTCACAGTAGGGAGAGGCCGTTCTTCTGCTCTCTGCGTGGGCAGCGATTCATCGATGCATCCCACCTCCCGAATCGCCAGTGGGTTCACCTGGGGGAGAGGCCGTTCACCTGCTCTGAGTGCATGAAGGGATTTGTCGATTCCTACACCCTGCAGACCCACCAGCAGGTCCACATCGGAGAAGCGCCGTTTAGCTGCCTTAAGTGCGAGAAGAGCTTCAGTCATGTGGGCAACTTGTGGAGGCACCAGCCGATGCACACCAGAGAGGGGCTGTTCACATGCTCTGTGTGCGGGAAGGGGTTCACTCAGACATCTACACTGTAATCTACCAAAGAGTCCATATCATGGAGAGGGCGTTCATCTGCTTTCAGTGTGGAAAGGGCTTCACCCGCTCCTCCTACCTGCGGAGCCACCAGCGAGTTCTGGAATTTTTTGAGGATGTAACTCGGAAGATGGACAAGGGAGATCCAGTGGATGTAGTGTACCTGGACTTTCATAAAGCCTTTGAGAAGATCCCACATAGGACGTTAGTGAGCAAACTAAGGGCGCATGGTACTGGGGGCAAAGTACTGACTTGGATTGAAAATTGGTTGGCTGACAGGAAACAAGAGTAGTGATCAAAGGCTCCCTTCCGGAATGGCAGGTGGAGACCAGTGGAGTACCGCAGGGATCAGTGCTGGGTCCCCAGCTTTTTACAATATATATTAATGATATAGAAGATGGTATTAATAGTAATATTAGCAAATTTGCTGATGATACAGAGCTGGGTGGCAGGGTGAAATGTGAGGAGGATGTTAGGAGATTACAGGGTGACCTGGACAGGTTAGGTGAGTGGACAGATGCATGGCAGATGCAGTTTAATGTGGATAAATGTATGGTTATCCACTTTGGTGGCAAGAACAGGAAGGCAGATTACTACCTAAATGGAGTCAAGTTAGGTAAAGGGGCAGTACAAAGAGATCTGGGTGTTCTTGTACACCAGTCAATGAGGGTAAGCATGCAGGTACAGCAGGTAGTGAAGAAAGCTAATAGCATGCTGGCCTGGAATATTGTGTGCAGTTCTGGTCTCCAAATTTGAGGAAAGACATTCTGGCTATTGAGGGAGTGCAGCGTAGGTTCACGAGGTCAATTCTTTGAATAGAGGGACTATCTTATGCTGAAAGATTGGAGCGACTGGGCTTGTATACCCTTGAGTTTAGAAGACTGAGAGGGGATCTGATTGAGACGTATAAGATTATTAAAGGATTGGACACTCTGGAGGCAGGAAATATGTTTCCGCTCATGGGTGAGTCTCGAACCAGAGGACACAGCTTAAAAATAAGGGGTAGGCCATTTAGGACAGAGATGAGGAGAAACTTCTTCACCCAGAGAGTGGTGGTTGTGTGGAATGCTCTGCCCCAGAAGACAGTGGAGGCCCAGTCTCTGGATTCGTTTAAGAAAGAGTTGGATAGAGCTCTCAAGGATAGTGGAATCAAGGGTCATGGAGATAAGGCAGGAACAGGATACTGATTGAGGATGATCAGCCATGATCATAATGAATGGTGGTGCAGGCTCAAAGGGCAGAATGGCCTACTCCTGCACCTATTGTCTATTGAGTTCACGTGCCATTGCAGGGGGATTGAAGGAGCGACGACCGAGTGCCATTATTGACTGGACTATCAACCCAGTTCCGGGGATTCCCGGGGTTTGAATCCAGCCGAGGCAGATAGTGGGATTGAAATTCGTTCAGAAATTTGGAGTTCTGAATCTAATAATGAAACCATTTTTGGGGGTAGAAAGTGCCATCTAATTCACTCGTGTTCCATTTAGGAAAGGAAACTGCCATTGTGGGAAAGGATTCACTCAGTCATCTCAACTGCATCCTTTATCCGGTCTGGCGTCCACCTGACTCCAGACCCACAGCAGCATGGTTGACCATTTACTGCCCCCTCCACCCCCATGTCAAATGAGTGGGAGTAACTTAAATGGATACAGTGTGTGGGTTGAAATTGCTGAGTGAGGCAATACTTCCTTCAGCTTAAGGCTGCACCAAGGATCCAATTATAAAGGGACAACTCGGTGCTGACCAACAGTCAAGGAAGTGGAGTTGGGAGGAGTGTGTGAGCTTTGAGCTGTTTGGAAAAACGCTTCTTTTCATGCACTTTTTTTGCTGGGGAGATCTGAAGCTGTAACAAAGTTGGGTGGCAATAAAGGTTACTTGAACTTTACCCCAGTCTCAGACTGTCAATGAAAGCTATGAGATCCAATAGGTTTTTGTTTTAAAACTGCTCATTTCTTTCAACCTCTTGCACTAAGTTTCCAATATCGTGTATCAGAAGGAGCAGTGAATGAGTAGCTAATATCGTTAGAAATTGTAAATTTTTCATCTCTGCAGGTATTGCATCGTTTCATCGACATTGTAAGGGTTACTGGCAGCACCTGGAGTGTGGGATGTATTCACAAGAAACAAAGTTAAAAATCATACAACACCAGGCTATAGTCCAACATGTTTATTTGGAAGAACTAACTTTCGGAACACTGCTCCTTCATCAGGTGTTTGTGGAGCAGGATCGTAGGAGAATTTATAGCAAAAGATCGCAGTTTCATGCAACAGAAATGATATAGAACAAATTTAGATTGTTGTGAAGTCTTTCATCTTTTAGAATGGGTTGCAGGTTTTGGTTCATTAATATGTAAATCCCAGAACTTGTTTTAAGACACATTCGAGACAACTGAAGGTCTGTATCCGAATCTTGAGTGAGACTGGTTCTATTTCCAAAGTAGGAATTTATAAAATCTCACATGGATTAACTGCCTGTAGATTGTATTTGGCTCAAAAAGCGCACAATGTATTTGCAAATACAAAATCACACTAAAGCCTTCTATGTAAGTGCGCATGCATGAGAGTATGGGTGAGTGTGTGCGTGCTTGATAAAGTGTGTGAGTGATAGAGTATCAGCCTGTGAGAGGGTGTATTTGTGTGTGTGTCTGAGGGAGGGATCTGTGTGAATGTGAGAGTGTGTGCTTTGTGTGGGTGTGAGAGCGCGTGACAGTGAAGTGGGGTTACCTGTCATGTGACATGAATCCAAGGTCCTGGTTGATGCCATCCTCATGTGTTCCGAACTTGGATACTAGCCTCTGCTGGGCCACTAAAACTGAATAAGCAGTTACTTTCCACACATTGGAGAGGGCAGGGTGGGACTTGTCTTTCGATTTGCAGAAGGTGGGAGGTTCTGGGTGCTGGAAGCTAGGGAACACACATGCTGGAGGACCTTCGCCTCAGAGAGATGCAGCTGGAAGCCAGGCTGCAGACACGTTGGGGGAAATCATCAAACCCCCTACACTGTGAAAACAGGCCCTTTGGCCCAACAATGCACACTGACCCCCCCCCTAGAGCATCCCACTCAATAACCTCCACAGCGAATCCCTGAATTTAGAACACCCAATCCACTCTAAGCTGCGCATCTTGGGAGGAAACCAGAGCACCCAGAGATTGGGGGGGGTCGGGGCTGGTAGGAAAGTGCAAACTCCACACAAACACCCTGAGGGTGGGATCGAACTCAACTCCCTGGCACTGTGAGGCAGCGGTGCTAACCACTGAGCTGCTGCCGTGCCGCCTACAGTCTTGGATTGTAGGAATCGATTGACTTAATTCCAGGATTGAAGGTATCGATTGGCTTCATGCCAGTCCTGGTGACACTCCAGCCCGTTTGGGGAATTGAATTTGCTTCCACAGAGTTTCCACGGTGCAGGGGTCATTGCGTCTCAGCAGCTTCAACGATCAAAAGAAGGTCTCGTCTACAGCGAAAACACTAGTCCACATTTCGCTGCAGAGTTAAAGTTCTCTGCACAGTCGGAATCCTCGAACACTCACACGCAGGCTGCGTGTAATCACGGGGCTTCTCAAGTCACGTTGATGTTTGAAATAACTTCCCCTCCTGGATTTAAACGCTGCTGATATTCAGGCCCTGAGTAAATTTCTTGTGCACGCCTTAACAGCAAATCCTCCTCTGCTGATACCTTGAGAAAACAGATCATTGCTGTCAGTGCAGGGCAGGAAATAGGATAAGAGAATTCTAGTTTGTACCGAACAGCCTTCCCTATCACCTACCCGAAATCTGTCTCCCATTTCCTCCACCTTTCAATGGATTCCAACTCGAATTCATCCTTCCATCCTCCTGTTTTTGCCCAGCTCCCCTCACCGGAAAGCGCTGACTCTCGGTTCAGTTTCTTAGTCACTTCTTGCCATTCCACGGTGGCACAGTGGTTAGCACTGCTGCCTCACAGCGCCAGCGACCCGGGTTCAACTCCCGCCTCAGGCGACTCTCTGTGTTGAGTTTGCACATTCTCCCTGTGTCTGCTCCGGTTTCCTCCCACAATCCAAAAATGTGCAGGTTAGGTGAATTGACCATGCTAAATTGCCCGTAGTGTTAGGTGAAGGGGTAAATGTAGGAGTATGGGTCTGGGTGGTATACGCTTCGGCAGGTCGGTGTGGACTTGTTGGGCCGAAGGGTCTGTTTCCACACTGTAAGTAATCTAATCTAATCTAATTCCCAGTATATTGCCCACATCTTTATTTAGTTTTTAAAACAGAAAGGCAGTGGTTTGCTGATGCCAGGATCTGAGGGCAATTGCGCTCACGCTCCAGATTCTCTCTTGCGTTATTCACAAAACTCTGCACTGCACTGCACATGTGCAAAGAAGGGGATGCTGGGAGTGGGTGGGACGCATTCACCAACTCCCCATTCAATCAAGATCCAATCATGCCCATAGCGCCCCCTGTCTATTTTCTCTCTCGCTATCCCTAGCTTCACCCCTCTCACACACATGCCACCCACTGCACCTCCGTCCATTGTATCGCCATACCCTCTGCCCCCTGTCCAGTCCAGTCTCTCGTCCACCCTCTGCCTTCCTCCATCCAGTCCCTCTCCCTGCACTCATTCTCTCTCCTCCCACTCTCTGCCCCCTCCATGCTCTCTTCCCCCACCCTCTGCTCTCCATCTATTCCCTCTCTCTCTCCCCCGACTCTCTCCGAACATTCATTGTTGCTCTCTTTCTCCTCCACCCTCTGCCCCTTCCATTCTCTCCCCACCCACTGAAACACGTCCATTCTCTCTCCCCACACTCTGCAACCCCATTCTCTCTCTTTCTCTGACAAACGCTCTGCCCCCCACCCTGTGCACCCCCAGGGTTTCTCAAACTCCAATGCTCTGTCCCCGTATCCATTTATCTCTCTCTCTTCCCCCTAGCCTCTGTTTCCTGTCCAATTTCTCTACCCACACCCCCACCCTGATCCTTTCTTGTGCCTCGAGTGCTCTTTGATCACTGTATCAGCCCTTCTAAGGATAGAGAGAGCGCGGTTGGTGATCACTCTAGCTGGGAAATGGGAGGGTGTGGTGTGAGAAAGGCTGATCTTTAACATTAAGAACTGCTAAAATGATATTTTCAAAAACATCAGTAAAGTTTGAAAGCAAATTCAATTATTTTTAAAAAAACGCTGCAGACATTTTTCTGAAACTTGCATTGAAATCTGTGCAATTAGGCCACAGTTGAGGTCCGGCTGTAAGGATGGAATGGCCAATTACTCGTCTTGTGAAGTTGGTTCAGATTAAGTAGAAATAGAGTCAAAGAGTTGCAGAGCAGGGAAACAAACCTTTCGGTGCATGCCAACCACATATTCTAAATTAATCTGGTGATCCATTTGCCACCATTTGGCTCATATTTCTCTCAACCCTTCCTATTCATATACCCTTTCAGATGCCTTTTAAATGTTGTAATTGTTCCAGACTCGACCACTGTCTCTGGCAGCTCATTCCATACATATACCACGCTCTGCATGAAAATGTTACCAGTTCTGTCTCATTTAAACCTTTCCCCTCTCAACCTAAACCTATGCCCCTCCAGTTTTGGATTCCCTCTACCCTGGGGAAAAGACATTCAAAAGTTGAGCAGCCAGACAAAATGCAAAAGGAATAAACTGTTGAGCTCCAGGAAAACAAAAGAAGTGGGCTCCAGCCTTTTCTTCTCTCCGATTGGCAGTTGGACCAGCATCTCCACTGGGCATACTGCGCATGCTTCTCGATGTCAGGAAGCATTGCGCATGTACGCTGGTGTCAGCAAAATACTGCGCATGCTCTTTGCTGTCAGCGGAAATGGCACTCAATATTCTTCTGATCGACCTTGAAGGACCGGAAGGAGTGTGGTCCTCCTGCCATTGAGAGCCTCCCCACTATTGTCGGAATGCGGAAGTTGGACCATGCGCTTGGAAGGTGTTGCTGCTCCTCTCTCTATGAATGAAGATTGAACTTCATCCCAGACTGCAACTTGTTTCCTCTGTCCAACATCTGTGAGTACAACACACTCTTCTCACCCACTTTTCCATTTTATTTTTTCACTCTGGTGTTCAGTTCTTGACTTGCAGCAAAGTTGGTTCAGGTATGTGTCTTAATTGGCAAACACATGGTAAATGTAGTAACGCAGTGTGAAATTATAGCCTTTCCTATGAAATAAAAACAGAAAGGAGGTACATTGTTTAAATGGTGACATTTTGGGATGTGGAGTAAGAGAGGACTGCAGATACCGGAAATCAGAGTCGAAAATTATGGCGCTGGAAAAGCACAGCTGGTCTGACAGCATCCGAGGTGCAGAACAGTCAACGTTTTGGGCAAAAGCCCTTCATCAGGAATGATGTGTGGATGTACAAACGTGCCTCAGCTACCTTCTGCTCAGGCTTTCTACTCCAGTCAATGCCAGTTGTCACATAGGTGCAGCAAGCAATCAGCAAGGCAAGTGGTATATTAGCAAGAGGAATTGAGTTCAAAGTGGGGATGCCTTCCTGTAGTTAGGGAGATATTGAATATATTCAAAGCTGAGTTCATCTGACTTTTGAATGTCAAAAATAGTTATGGGGGAAGGCGAAATTTTTTTAAAAAGTATTTTTATTAGAAACTTTTTCAAATCTCTCACAAGACCTCTATATACAAAAAAGAACAATACCAAAATACAGAAAAATAGCAGTACAACAATGTCATATTATGCTACTGTTAATAATGAGTTACCTATTATTCTACAAGAACAAACTTAGCTTAAACTAAGCTACAATCAAACTGAAAACAAATAAAATTAAACATAATTTAAGTTAATTTGAATTCTATCACATTACTTTATTCTATTTCACTCACCACACCTCCATTAAGGCTCCAATCCATGGGAGTACCAGTTATTGCACCCGTATTCCTTTCACCCAGCCTTGCCCTCCCAGGGCCCCATGAGCGCCCAGACTGATTCCCACAGTTATACCACGGCTCTAATTAATACTGCTGATCAGTCTGCATCAATATAATTTGGAAAGGGCCGCCACGTCTTGTAAAACTACTGTTTTGTGGTGCACCATATTTGTGAGGTCATCTTGGGGGGGATGCTCCATCATCAGCATATGCCACCCCATAAGCCCTGGGGGGGTTTCCAACATCCAATTCATTAAAATGTTCTTCCTTACACAGTCTGTTCCTGTGTTCTCTGAGAGAAGGCAAATTTAGCAACCCCAGAAGAAGAAATACCGGATTCACTTTAACTTCAATCCCCCAGGATGTCCTTCAGCTCCCTTACTATAGCACTCCAGTATCTCTGGATCTTACAACATGACCAAAAGCAGTGTGTGAGTGCCTATACTAATTTTACATTTGGGACACCCTGGTGATGCTCCTCTCTTGAACTTAGCTAGCCTCTCTGGCACCACATAAGCCCTATGTAAAATCTTCAATTGCATGCCCTGTGCTTTGTTACATATTGACATTTTCCTTACATTTCCCATATATCTTGCCATGCTTCTAATGAAATATCCTATCCTAGCTCCCGATTCCACATCCTAGAGAGTCCCTCCACATCCCCTAAGGTACGTCCCTTCTGTAAATGATACAACGTACTAACTGAAAGAGCGCCTGGACACCAGAGTACTCTTTACTCCACATTTGACCTGTAATGCTGAGCCAGGAGCATGGTCTTCCTCTGTATATAATCCCTTAGCTGAAAGTACCGGAAAAGGTCCCTATTAGACAATGCATATTTCTGACTTAGCTGGCTAAATGACATCAAGACCTAACCCTCGATTAAATCTTCCCTACAGGAGATTCTCTTATTCTGCCATGACTTAAAGCCGGAGTCCCTTGCCCCAGGTTTAAATCCTTGGGCTGCCCCAGTGGGGTAATCAGTGAGGTCTTCAGCCAATTGCCCTTGTCTTGCCTCATTATCCTCCAGGTTTTCACTGGATTTAAAATGATTGTACTATTACACTGCTCAGTCTCGGATTTCATCTTATCAACGAATAATAGATTAACTAGGGGACATCTCGACTGCAATGCTTTAACGTCAAGCAAAATCGATCCCGAGTCCCCCCGTACCCAGTCACCCACATATGCTAAGAAAGCGCTTATTTGATATCTTTTCAAGTCCAAAAGATCCACACCTCCTCACCCTGTGAGAGCTTCAATTTGCTAAACTTAATTAGGGGGCGGCTGCGACACCAAATAAAAGAACCTAGCCAACCATTGAGCCTCAGTAATACTAATCTGGGTAGCAACAACAGGAGCATTCTCATGGGGTACAGTAGGCGAGGAAGAACATTCATTTTAATCAGAGCTATTCGGCCTAACCATGATAACGGTAATCCGTCCCATCGCTGCAAATCCTGCTTTATCCTCTCCAGTAATTGTACATAGTTAGCTTTATACAGCTGGTGGAAGGCAGTGGTAATATAAATTCCCAAATACAAAAACCCTTTTGACGACCATCTAAACAGGAACTGCATTCCATCCTTCAGATCAGGCACCTCCACTAATTCTCCCACCCCCCACCCACCATTGGCATGGCTTCTGATTTTGTAAAGTTGATCCTGCAGCACGAAAAACTGCCAAATAAATTAATTGTTTGAATCAATCGAGGAACGGACTCCTCCAGATTGGCCAAGAACAAAATGACGTCATCAGCATATGGGGTAATCTTATGTTCCCCCATTCCCACTCAGGATCCCTCCTGATAGCCTCAGCTAATGGCTCAATTGCCAAGGTAAATATCAGCGGTGAAAGAGGACATCCCTGTCGACTACCTCTCCAGTATTAAAGTTATCTGACTTAGTGCCATTTGTGATGACTGCTGCCTTAGGATCATTATACAACACCACCACCCATCTCACAAAGGTTGTTCCCAGACCAAAGCGCTTGAGGACCACAAACAGGTACAGCCATTCTATCTGGTCAAATGCCTTTTCTGCATCTAGGGAGGCCACTGAACCCAGGATCAACCTTTGCTGGCATACCTACACCATGTTCAGTACCCTCTTGATATTGTTGGAGGAGCTACGGCCTTTAACAAAACCCATCTGATCTTCTTTCACAATACAGGACAACACCTTTCCCAACCTCAGGGTCTTGGGTAGAATTTTACAATCTACATTCAACAGTGAAATGGGTCTGTATGAAGCACATTCTTCGGGCTCTTTCCCCTTCTTTAAAATGAGGGAGATACTAGCCTCCCTAATCCTGTACATATGAATAGCTTTCCATCCCCAGAGGTGGCTCCACCAACACATTTATGAATTCCTTATAGAATTCACTTGGGAATCCATCTGACCGCGGTGCTTTGCTACCTTGGAGATGTTTTATTGCATCCTGCACCTCATGTATCGTCATAGGCCCATTCAACAGGAAACCTGTTCCGTGTTTATACTAGGGAGGTGCAGGATCTCAAAAAAGGCCTGCATTCTCGCTGCACTGTGTTCATCTCCCTCCGACCGATATAAATCTGCAAAGTATTCCCTAAATCGAACATTAATCTTCTTTAACTCACGGGTAACTGTGCCAACCTTCTCTCTAACAGACATAATAGATTGGGAAGCATTTTCTTTCGAGTCAGATATCTACCTGGCTTATCTCCAAATTCAAACAATCTTTGTTGAGCAAAGCAGACCTTTTTTTTCCCCAGTGTGTGCAATGAGTTGGGAGCAGCCCGGAGAGCTGCAGCTTGACCAGTGAAGGCCTATTATAATATACTTCCTCAGCTATCTGCAGACGGGTCTCCAGCATCTGTTCTTGCTCCTTCCTCTGCGTCATTCTAGTCGTTGAATAAAAAATAATCAGGCCTCATAACTATGCCTTAGTGGCCTCCTCCAGTATTTCCGGATTACTGGCCGTACCCGAGTTGATATCCCAGAAGGCTCTGAACTCTTGTGATGTACTCAACAAATTTGCTATCCCTTAACAGGAATGGGTCCATGCACCAGTGCTGTGCATCCATTCCACCACTCTTGATTTTACCATCTAATTACACTGGAACATGGTCCGAGACAGCTATATTGCCAATTTCACCAGCCAATGTTCTGTCCAAGCAATCCAATGGCATTAAAAATTGTCAGTTCCCATGTGGTACTTACATGGGTTGGAAGCTGCCCCGATTGTGGGAAGGTGTTCACTCGCTCCTCCCACCTCGTGATTCACCGGCGGGTCCAGAACCGGTGAAAAACCCTTCCCCTACCCCAAATGTGGGAAGGCCTTCAGCGATTCCTCTGGTCTGCTGGCCCACTGGCGGGTCCACACCGGCGAGAGGCCATTCACCTGCTCTGCTCTGTCTGCGGGAAGTACTTTACACGCTTTCCGACCTGCTGAAGCACCAGTGGGTCCACACTGGGGAAATGCCCTTCAGTTGCTCTGTGTGCGGGAAGGGCTTTACCCAGGCCTCCCACCTGCTGACACTCCGGTGGGTCCACACTGTGGAGAGGCCGTTCACCTGCCTCGAGTGCGAGGAGGGCTTTGCTGTCTCCTCCACTCTACTGACGCACCAGCGGATCCACACTGCGGGGAGGCCGTTTGCCTGGCCCGAGTGTAGGCAGAGGTTCACAATGTCCTGCAGCTTGAACAAGCACCAGCGGAGGCACCAATGCTCCCAACAATCAGATTCTGCCGGTAACGCTGCTGAGGGTCACTCCCAGGACTGATCCTCCTGCCCTTTCTGACAGTGGGGGTCGTGGGAGAGTTGGTAGGGTTTTCTGTTTTCTACTGGGGGAGTGGACGGGGAAGGAGGGGTGGTGGCTCAGTGGTTAGCACTGCTGCCTCATAGCGCCAGGGACCCAGATTTGATTCCATCCTCAGGGTGACTGTCTGTGTGGAGTTTGCATGTAATTCCCCCCTGTGTCTGCGTGGGTTTCCTCTGCGTGTTGCAGTGTCTTCCCAAAGTCCAAACCTGCGCATGTTTGGGCGAATTGGCCAAGCGAAATAGTCCCATAGTGTTCAGGAATGTGTAGGTGTGGTGCATTAGTTAGGTGTAAGTGCAGAGTGATGGGGTAGGAGAATGTATCTGGGTGAATTACTCTTCAAAGGTCGCTCTGAACTTGTTGGTCAGAAGGGCCTGTTTCCACACTGTCGTGATTCTATGGTTCTGTGAATATTGCTTCCAGTGGGCGCTGCTGCTCATTGAGCCCAGGGCCCGCCCAAACCTAAGACCACAAGACCATTGGAGCCGAAGTTAGGATATTTTGACCCATCAAATCTGCTCCACCATTTGTTAGAGACAAAATAAAAAACTGCAGATGCTGGAATCTAATATAGATAAGCAGGAGGCTGGGCACAACAAGGCAGGCAGACCAGGAGGTGGAGAAGTCAGCATTTCAGGTATTACCCCTCAGGACTGAAGAAGGGTTCTATCCGAAACGTTGACATCTCCATCAGAAGTGATTTATCAGTTTGAACGAGAGGGCATAGGTTTAGAGTGAGAGGGGAAAGATTTAAAAGGGACCTAAAGGGAAAACGTTTCATGCAGTGTGGTGCGTGTATGGAACAAGCTGCCAGAGGAAGTGGAGGAGGCTGGTAGAATTTAAAAGACATTTGGTTGGGGACATGAATAGAAAGGATTAGAGGGATTTGGGCCAAGTGCTGGCAAATGGGACTAGATTAATTTAGAATATCTGGTCAGCGTGGACGAGTTGGACTGAAGGATATGTTTCCGCGCTGTACCTCTATGACTACTAGTCCTGAGGTAAGTTTAGAATTGAGTAACTTTGAATAATTCAATCTTGTTGAATTCACCTCCTGGAAGGTTTCAAATGAACCCCTCCAAGCGATATGATTTAACTATACCGAGTTGGATAAAGTATCCCATCAAGATCAACATGAATGCGCATTTGAAGAAGTTGAAGTCAGAAGTCACACAACACCAGGTTACAGTCCAACAGGTTTATTTGAAATCCCAAGCTTTGGGAGCATTGCTCCTTCATCAGTGCTGCTCCTTCATCACTTCACCTGATGAAGGAACAGTGCTTCGAAAGCTCATGAGTTCAAATCAATCTATTGGGATTCTCACCTGGTGTTGTGTGACTTCTGACCTGTCCACCCCCAGCACCTCCACATCAGAGTTGACGAATGAGATCAGACTTTATTCAGCATGATTTAGTGAGATATTCATCTGGATGTCCTTATGCGTGAAACATCGATTCTCCTGCGCCTCGGGTGCTGCCTGACCTGCGGTGCTTTTCCAGCACCACACTCTCAACTCTGATCTCCAGCATTTGCAGTCCTCACTTTTTCCTGGTTCATGTGGAAACTCAACACTGTCAGAGTTACAAAGAGACGCCTGTCATCGAGTACTATAGCACAGAGACAGGCCCTTCAGCCCAAACCGATCAATGCTGACCAAAATGTTTGTCAACACTAACCTCATTTCCCTGCACTTGACCCATATCCTTCTAAACCTTTCCTACCCATGTATTTGTTGAAACGCCTTTTCAATGTTGTTAATGTACCTGCTTCAACCACTTCCACTGGCAGCTGTTTCCCCAGGCGAATTCCACTCTGTAAATATTTTGCATCACATCTTTTCTTCCATCTTTCTCCTCTCACCATAAAAACGTGTCCTTGCTCTTGAATTCCTCCCCCGAGGGAAGAGACAGCTACCGTTAACCCAACTCTACCCCTCATGGTTTGGAAATATTGCCTCTCAACTTCCTCTGCTCCAGTGGAAAAACATCCCAGCCTATCCAGCCTAAATTCTAATTTGATAATAATGGCAGTGATGATTTTGGCTGTGCGTGTGTCAAGGATCTCTCATTTCTAAGCCAATGCTGTGCCTCTTAAGTTCACCTGATCTTAAAACGAATGGCACCCCATTCATTTAAAATGCCCATGTTTTCTGTGCAAAGTCGGTCCTGGTCAGGAAATAGGCAGTGGTGTCTTATATTCCCGTAGACTTCTTGTGACCGGGTTCATATGCTCTGTTTTGTGATGTATGAGTAAATCTTCAGAACAAATGATTAATGCAGCCCTTTATTCATGTCTCATTATTAAAAACACTTTCTCCATTTACAGATGTGATTGATAAGCTTCTCCCAATGAATCTTTGACTGATAACAGCATTTGTCAGGCTTTTGAAAGTCACTGCAGCTCTGTCACAGCACAGGGGAGGGCTCTTTCAGACACAACGCGTCATGCAGAAAATTCTCCCACATTAGTCGAGTAAAGTTGACGTCTTTTTAAGACATTGTGAAACTTGAAAGGGTCTAGAAAAGGTTTGGAAGGATGTTGCCAGGGCTGCAAGGTTTGAGCTACAGGGAGAGGCTGAATACCCTGGTACTATTTTCCCTGAAGCTTTAGAGTCAGCCAGAAACATCTGTTGAATCAGAAAACATCTCTTCCTGCAGCAGCTTCAGACAGACTGCTTGCTAAAATCAAAAGCAGGGGAAAAGAATGGGACAAATGCCCTTTCATCGTAGAAGTGTTTTAGAAGAAAAAATGTCAAACCCTTTTCCCGGATTGTTGCCTTAGCCAGTATCTGTTAACCATTAGCAAAAACCTTAATCCTAGATGATTGGGAAGCCTTTTACAACCCCTCCTGAAAATAAACAAACAACGTAATCTTAAAGGAGCAACATGATCACAACAAAAAGCACTTGAACTGAAACATTTGTTACAAAAGGCTGTACAGTTAGCAGGACAAGAAAACGGTTTTCAATTTCACCAATCAATTTAAATCAGCCCCATTGGCTACCAAAAACTTATTAAATTTAAATCCTAAAGTTTTGACAACAGGACCAATCCTATCATAAAGAACTGGCTCTCTCAGTCATCTGTGTATTAGAGAAAGCATCATTTAGAAAAACAGAGAAGGGCATTCCTGACAGAGGAATCGGAGGAGGCATCCCCGACAGAAGATGGCACAGAATATTCCGGAAGACACATAACCTGGTTGTAATCTGAGAGATTAAATTCTATTTTGCGTTATCTGAGTGGGACATGTATTGATTGGAACAGCATACCAGAAGAATCTTGATTTATTCCAGAATACCCAATAGTTCAGACGGATTTACTCAGTTTGTTAGTAGTTTTGTTCATTTGTTCACCATGAGAGTTGGCTAAATAAATTGCTGATTGTCGATTTTAAAGTGTCAGGGATTTACTTTTAACACTACAGCAGGTTACACCACTTATCACACTGACTTTACAGATTAAAGGGCAACGTGCCACTCTTTGGACGTTTCAGTTTGAGCTCTTGGTGAGTGGGGTGGGTGGGTTCAGCCTTCGCTTTGTAACTGTATTGATGACATTCTCTTGAATGCAATGGAGTCAATATTAATCCCAGCATCTTGGTGTGGTTGTGGGTGAATCACCTTAATTTGGCTCCTGACTCAGAAACCGCACAGAGAATCAACTGCTGAAACAATGATTTGCACTTTATTGCATGTAGCAACCACAAATAAAACCCCTCAAGTTCATTCAGCTTCACCCCCCACCAAACTTGGCTATCACCCAGTTGATGGCTGAATTTATCTGGGTTTCCACCGACAGTGCCCATCTCTGGAAGTGTCCAGGGGTTTGATGCAGTCTTATTCTTCTTAGTACTGCTGCTGCTGCATCATTCTGGAGTTGAATTTTGGTGGCGTTTCCTCAATTTCAAATCTGTGGTGTGAGTTTTTTTTAAAGACTCTAACATCACCTCACATTGCTGGAGACCTCAGGTCTGCAGCTTACCTTCTTATCCTTGAGGGTCAGCTATCTGTTTGAAACAGCCTGCCCTGCAATTAACCCCTCTATGTCAGGGCTTTCCTTCGACAGGCAGAATTAATTGTCCTTTTGTCACACCATTATTAAACAACATTATCTTGCCTGTCCCAAGAAACAACTTATTGTGTTGCCTCCTTCTTTCCATGGATGTTAACTAGCAGAAATTAAGCCATTTATTGTATTGAATCTGCTCTGCCATTCAATCATGGCTGATATCTTTCTTAACCCCATTTTCCCTATCACCTTTGAGACTCAATGGGCTGAATGGCCTAATTTCACTTCCTGTGGTGTCACAGTGTCTCGTCCGCCCTTTCGTTTCTTGGTCCAGAAAGAGTTCTTGTTGACTCGTTAAGTTTGGGAAGCTCTGGAGTTTACAGGTGCACACCACGCTCCTCTCTGCCTCCTCCCAGAATAACGATTCCTCCTGAGATACTGGTAGTTCTTGAGATCCCTGGATATCCCGGAATACAAATCAGTGTGTCTGGAAGTCTCTGCTGCTACCCTGGAACAGAAGGATTATGGGGAGAAAATTCAGAAATCCAAAGAGCAAAGAGACTTGGGACTTCTAGCCCAGGATTCTCTCAAGGTAAACTTACAGGTTGAGTCAGTAGTTAGGAAGGCAAATGCAACAATGGCATTTATTTTGACAGGACTTGAATATAAAAGCAGGGAAACACTTCTGAGGATCTGTAAGGTTCCAGTCAGGCCACAATTGGAGTACTGTACACAGTTTTGGGCTCCATATCTCAGGAAGGATATCCTGACCCTGGAACATGTTCAGAGGAGGTTGATGAGAAAGGTCCCAGGATTGAAAAGCTTAACATATGAAGAACATTTGAGGATTCCGGGTCTATACTCAATGGAGTTTAGAAGATGACAAGGGAACTAATTGAAACCTACAGCATACTGAACAGCTTAGACAGAGTGGATGTTGGGAAAATATTTCCATGGGTAGGAGAAACGAGGAGCCAGGGGCTCAGCCTTCAAGTAAAGGGAAGACCTTTTGGAACGGAGATAAGGAGAACTTCTTCAGACAGAGAGTGGTGTATCTATGGAATTCACTGCCCCAGAAGGCTGTGGAGGCCAGATCGTTGAATATATTTAAGATGGGGATAACGAGGCTCTTGAATATCAAGAGGATCGAATTTACGGGGAGAAAGGGGTTGAGAAACTCATCAGCCATAATTGAATGGTGGAGCAGACTCAATGGGTTGAATGGCATAATGTCTGCTCCTATAATCTTATGATATGCTGATGTGTGGAGGGGGTGAGAATGGGGGAAAAGAGATAAAAAGGGGAACACAATTAAGGTGAAGCTGGATACAGATACATAGGAAATACAAGAATTGTACGATAAATTTCAGACCACATAGAAGCACTGGCATACAGAGGGATCTGGCCATATAGATCTCCAAAAGTGGCAATACAGGCGGGTAACGAGATCAAGAAGGCACATAGCACGTTTGCCTTGAGTGTAAGAGTTGGCGAGTTATGTTACAGCTATTTATTCCGGTCACACTCAGAATATTGCGTGCAGTTCTGGTCCCCACAATACTAGAAGGACTTGGATGCTCTGGGAGAGGGTATAGAGAAGGTTCACTCGGACATTGCCTGGTCTGGAGGTCTCATTATGAGAAGAGATGGGATAAACCTGGATTATATTCACTGTAAAGATGGAAGCAGAGGGATGGCCTCAACAAAATGATGAGACACACAGATTGACTGGACGGGGCGGCATGGTGGCTCAATCATTCGCACTGATGCCTCACAGCGCCAGGGACATTGGTTCAATTTCAGTCCCAGGTGACTGTCTGTGTGGAGTTTGCACATTCTCCCTGTGTCGATATGGTTTTCCTCCGGTTTCGTCTCACAATCCAAATGTGTAGGTTAGGGTGGAGTGGCTATGCTAAATTACCCCAATGCCCAGGGATTGGCAGGTGAAATTGGATTGTCCGTGCTTAAATTGCCCCACAGTGTTCAGGAATGTGAAAGTTAGGTAAATGTCGAGTAATAGGGGTAGGGAAATGGGTCTGTGTGGATTATTCTTTGGATGTTTGGTGTTGGGCCAGATAGTCTGTTAGATAGTCAGATGCTCCCCCCCTCCCGCCCCACCAGGGTGGAAAAGTCAACGACAAGAGGGCACAAGTTCAAGGCGAGAGGGGTACAGTCTGCGGGAGAATTGAAAGGGAAGATTTTTCACACAGTTGGATGGTGGATGCCTGGAATGCATTGCCAATGGATGTAGTGGTAAGAGGCACCTTAGCAACACTTAAGGTGTATCTGGATAGACACATGAATGGGAGAAACCACGCAACGGCAATAAATAGCAGGCCTAAGTTAGGATTAAGAATTGGCACAGGCTTGGGTGGGGAGGGCCTAGGGGGTAGAGTGAACTTTCAGGGGATACCTGTATGCTGATGAAGGGGTGGGTGGAGGCTCAGGTGGAGCATAAACACTGACAGAGGCCAATTGGATCGACTGTGCTGGAGACTCAATGGGACAGAGACAAATGTATCTATTTCAGATCTACCTGCACTTCAGCCGCTTCTGTGGACTGTTTCCGTAGGGAAGGTGCAATCCCAGGCTCAGAGAGCGTCAGCCCCCACTGGAAGTAAAATGGGTGACAGAGCGGCCATTCAGCATAAAGAAACCCCTTACCCCTCCCACTTCACCCACTAAACAGGGTTCAAGATGTGACTCTCAGCTGCGGTAACAGCAGAGTCCAACCTGAGTCCCTGCGCCATCTCACTTGTGAAGTTGCTGGTGTCTCCACAAGTTGTACGACTGGATGAAGCCCTTCCCACACACTGGACAGGTGGACGGCCGCTCCTTGGTGTGGATGCGCTGGTGTTTGCGCAGGGTGAAGGAATCACATAAGATATTGCTCCACACGGGACAGGTGAACGGATTCTCCCCAGTGTGGACGCAGAAACTGAGCAGCAGGTGATACGACTGGGTGCAGCCCTTCCCGTACACGGAGCAGGAAAACGGTTTCTCCCTGGTGTGCATCCGTTGGTGCGGCAGCAGGTGGTTTGACTGAGTGAAGCCCTGCCCACACACGGGACAGATCATAGAAGAATACAGCGCAGTACAGGCCCTTTGGCCCTCGATGTTGCGCCGATCCAAGCCCACCTAACCTATACTAACCCACTATCCTCCATATACCTATCCAATGCCCGCTTAAATGCCCATAAAGAGGGAGAGTCCACCACTGCTGCTGGCAGGGCATTCCATGAACTTACGACTCGCTGAGTGAAGAACCTACCCCTAACTTCAGTCCTATATCTACCCCCCCTTAATTTAAAGCTATGCCCCCTTGTAATACCCGACTCCATACGCGGGAAAAGGTTCACACTGTCAACCCTATCTAACCCCCTAATCATCTTGTACACCTCAATCAAGTCACCCCTAAACCTTCTTTTCTCTAATGAAAACAGCCCCAAGTGTCTCAGTCTTTCCTCATACGATCTTCCTTCCATACCAGGCAACATCCTGGTAAACCTCCTCTGCACCCGTTCCAGTGCCTCCACATCCTTCCTATAGTATGGCGACCAAAACTGCACACAATATTCCAGATGCGGCCGCACCAGAGTCTTATACAACTGCATCATGACCTCAGGACTCCGGAACTCAATTCCTCTACCAATAAAAGCCATTACGCCATATGCCTTCCTCACCGCACTATTTACCTGGGTGGCAACTTTCAGAGATCTGTGTACATGGACACCAAGATCCCTCTGCTCATCCACACTACCAAGTATCCGACCATTAGCCCAGTACCCCATCTTTTTGTTATTCTTCCCAAAGTGAATCACCTCACATTTAGCTACATTGAATTCCATTTGCCACCTTTCTGCCCAGCTCTGCAGCTTCTCTATATCCTGCTGTAACCTGCCACATCCTTCCTCACTGTCAACAACTCCTCCGACTGAACGGGTTCTTGCTGGTGTGGACCCACTGTGGGCCAGGAGGTGGTGTAACTGAGTGCAGGTGAACAGCCGCTGCCCGGTGTGCAAACGCCAATAATCTCCAGCGCAAATGGCGAAGGGAAACCATTCCCATACTCCCCACATTTCCACGGTTTCTCCATGATGCAGGTGCCCTCGTCTGTCTCAGACCTTAACAATCTGTTGAAAACTTGCTCACGCTTACAGCATGTGTGTGGTGTTACTGGTGAACCCCCTGATAATTGGAACACTCTCATTCAGTCTGTAAAGCTTGTTCCAGTCACTACTCGGGTGTGTGGGTATGTGAGACTCTGAGTTTCCAGTCACACTGACGTTTAAAACCTAACTAAGCAGACAGACCTTCTCCCCTTTCTTTTCAAGGCCATCAATATCCATGTCCTCGTGAATCAAGTGACTGTCAGACTTTGATGTGATGTTTGGTCTGAGATTTCTGCCGCCAAATTCTTCTCTTGTAATATTCCTGTGAAGTGATTGCAAAGGTCATCACAGTCAGTCCATGATAGAAAGTCTGAACGTAATTCTCGTTACTGTGGAACATTCTTTCCTCTCAATCCCAAAGATCTTTGCTCGATCATTATGTAACCGTAAACCAACAGGGTTATGTGGCAGACTGCATACCTCCACGAAGAGTTCACATGGACTCAAGTTGCAAATGGACCTCTGTAGTGCAGTATTGACACTCTTACTGAAGATCTACAATATGCTGCAGTACGATATTACAAGTCCAGGAACAACTGCAAATCAGATAAAGTCTTTTCAGAAGTTGGACCATGAACTTCTGAAGCTGATGCTGCTCTTCCTCTCCCTCTCTGAATGAAGATTGATCTTCACCCAGACTGCAACTTCCTTCCTCTGTCCAAATATTTGTGAACACATCCCTTTTTTTGAAGGATGGCATGTTTTCTGATCATCACAATTAAAGGGGTGTCTTCCCCCTGATATGCAAAGGGACAGTCAGTCAGGGGAGGGCAGGGTCACGTCTTGTGTTGTGTGGAATCTGTGACAGCTGCAACAATTCATCCCAACTCCTGTACTCAGTGCTCTGACTGATGAAAGCAAGCATGCCGAAAGTCTTCTTCACTGCCCTGTCTACCCATGACTCCACTTTCTAGGAGCTATGAACCTGCATCCTTACATCTCTTGGTTTGAAATACTGCATAGGAAACATATTTGGTGCTTGTTGGTATGTATTATTATTTGGTGCTTATCTCGACTCTAATTCGGTATTTTACACTGAATGCCATGATTGATGAAGACCAGTGTGCCCAAATTTTCTACCTGTGACTCCACTTTCAGAGAACTGTGAACATGTACTCCAAGATCCCTCTGTTCCACTACACTCCTTAAGGTCCTACCATTCACCATGAAATTCCTACTTTGATTTGACTATACAAAATGTAAGACCTCACACTTATCTATATTAAACTCCATTTGCCATTAACCTTAAACCTATGCCCTCTAATTTTGGACTCCCCCACCCCAAGAGAAAAGACCTTGCCTATTTACCCTATCCATGTCCCTCATGATTTTATAAATGCCTTTAATGTCACCTCTCAGCTTCCAAAGCTCCAGAGAAAATAGCTCCAGTCTATTCAATCTCTTCCTGTAGCTCAAACCCTCCAACCCTGGCAGCATCCTTGTAAATGTTTTCTGACCCTTTCAAGTTTCACAACACCCTTCCTGCAGCAGGAAGCACAGAATTGCAAGCAGTTTTGCAACAATGATGGAACCAATGTCCTCTCTGAAGAGGATTTTAAAACAATATTTATAACTACAAGCAAATCAGGTTAGTTGGGCATGACTTTCCCATAGTTTCGGTTGTCCTTCATTAACCTATGCTTTATAATATATATGAAAATATTTTGAGGGATGGAATTGTTGCTAGCACGTCCAACATTTGCTCCCCATCCCTCATGGCCTTTGGACTGAGCAATAGGCTACATGCTAGAAGGCAGTTGAGAGTCAACCACATTGTAGTAGGTCTGGAGTCACATGATGTGAGCGTGTGCACGCGTGTGTAGAGTTGTGAGTGGTAGATTTCCCTCCCTAAAAGAACACTTTCACAACACTCTGTAATGATTGGACAAAAACAACAGTTCTGGCAGCATCTATGAGGAGACGACAGTGTTACTGTTTTGAGCCCGGTTGCCCTTCAAAATTAGGCTGGATTCAAAACATTAACTGCTTTCTTTCCACAGATCCTGCCAGACCTGCTGCATTTCCTCAGCAATTGTGCCTTTTGTTTCTGATCTCCAACAGCTGCAATTCATTGTCTTAGCCAATAATGGTTTCCTGGTTGCCAGTACAGAGACAAACTCTCATTTCCAGATCTTTTTATTCGTTGAAAATAAAGTCCATTAGCATCCATGATGGGATTTTAATTTTTGTTCTCAGAAGACCGAGATCTCTGGGCTACTTAACCAGTATCACGAGATCACAATCTTGCCTTCACTGACAGTGACATTGATAATCTTGTCCTGAATATTTTTCATTATTCATTCATGGAACGTGACACTTGGTCTCCCAAAAAATCACCAAGTGCCAATTCAGAGGGCAGTTAAGAGTCAACCACATGACTTTGGATCAAGAGTGACACATTCACCAAACTGGGAAAGGACTGAAGATTTCCTTCCTTAAAAAAGGTCATTAGTGAACAAGATAGGTACTTATGACAATTAATAAGATCACCAAAGCAGCGATAAGTTAATATTCCAGATACATAAATTGATTTCAAATTGCATCGGGGCCATAGCAGCATCAATTTGAAACTCCAGATGTTAAATCCAGTAACAATGCCCAAATGCTACCAAAAACCCTACAATCTCGAGGCTTCTCAACACTGACTGGTCTGTAATTGCCAGTTGCCTCCTTTTCCTCCTTACTATTTACTATTCAATTCAGCCCATTGAGTTGACTCTGCCATTTATTCAGATCACGATTATTCTGGGAAACATTTACTCCATTTTGCTGCCATTTCCCTATAATCCTCAATTTGCTTAATGATTAAAAAAAATCTATCTCAACCTTGAATGCACGTAACAACCCAGGCTCAACAGCCCTCTGTAGTATCAAGTTCCACAGATTTACTGCCCTCAGGAGAAATTCCTATCTGTCCTAAACATGCAATCTCCTATTTGGAGGTTACTTCCTCTGGTCCCAGACTCACCCACTTTTCCACGTCTAGCCTGGCAAGTCTCCTCAGAATCTTGTACGTGACAATAAGGTTACCTCTAATTCTTCTAACTTCTAATAAGCACAGGTCCAACCTATTCAGTTCTCCTCATAAGACATTCTTTCCATCCCTGGTATCATCATGGTCAACCTTCTCTGGACTGCCTCCAATGCCAATATATCTTTCCTCAGGTAAAGGTCCCTAAACTGTTCACAGTATTCAGTTGTGGCCTGACTAATGCCTTACATAGGTTCACTATAACCTTCCTACATTTCTACTCTATTGAAAAGGCCAACCTCCCATTTGTCTCCCTTTTCCTCACTGAAATTGGATGAAGAGATTCGTGGACGTGATTCCAAATCCCTCTATTCTAAAGCTTTCTCCATTTAATATTCAGTTCTTCACCTCCTAACAAACTGTATTACCTCATTTTCCCATCTGTCAAGCTTTCGCTCATTTGCTTAACCTGTCTCTCTCCCTCTCCAGATATCTAATGTCATCCTCATCACCTGCTTTCACATCAACTGTCTCTTCTGCAAATTTAGCAATAGTACCTTCACTTTACTTATCCAAGTAATTCGTGTATATATTATAAATAATGTTGCCCCCAGCGCTGATCCCTGTGGTACACCACTAGTTACAAGTTGTCATCCTGAACATGCCACTTACCACAACTGTGGTAGTTAGCCAATCATCTATCCATGCTAACATACAGCCTCCCAACACCGTGGGCTCTTTGCTTACTACTTCATGAGATGTGAATATCATTGGCTGTGCCAACAACTCTTCCCAAACTGACCTTGAAAAGGTGGTGCTGATCTGCTTCTTAAATTGCTTCACAAATATGGTGTGGACTGTAACAATGGTGAGGAGTGAGTTCCAGCATTTTGGTCAATAACAAAGAAACAATGCGATATATCTTGCAGTCGGAATCCTGTGTTCACACTTGTCTGTTCTTGGTGGTTGAGGTCATGACTTGGAAGGTGCTTTTGAAGAACCACCACTCATGCAATCAAGCCAGACTGATAGATTGTGGCCCCAGACTCTGCCATTTTGACTTCCCTCATCAATCGACATTCTTTCCAGCGAAGTTTCAGTCTCAAACCGCCACGCAATGCCATCTGTTATGGCTTAAAAGATAAGAATACACATGATTACCAACCATATTTTGGGTTGTATAAATCTTTGCCTGCCAGAATTATTTTCCAAAAAACTTTAATTAAACTGGGTGACTGCATGAAATGGTTTGTTGGTCAGACTATAATCATCATCCTCAAAGGAGACAACGCCAGTAATACCATTTAACTCGTCTTTTTGTTTAAAAAGCACAAGTTCTTGATTTATTTTTACAACTTACTGGCATTCACACCTGCACATTCAATGTCAAACTCAGACAACATAAATGGAATTACACCATTACAACAATCCAACAGATTAATTAATAATACACAGTGAATACAAGGCTGATTAATGTGAAATTAAATTTGACTGAAAATGTAAAATCGAGAGGAGAGATAACAAATGGGGGAAGGGCAGAAGGCAAGAAATGCAGCAGCATAGAATGTGCTCCTCCAGGGAGTGTATTTTACCAACTACAACTGCTAAATATAAACAAACACTCTGACATGATCCTCCGGTTTTAATGTAAACCATACTCCCATACAGTAGGAACCATATAAATAAGTTAATAGATACAAGCCTTGAGCAAATCCAGCCTCCAGCCAGGCCCCCCGCTTCTTGGAGCTCCGAGAGGGGTTCCCACTCATTCATTCAACAGGAGAAGGCTCAGTTTATTGTAATGGGCACGGAGGGTACAGTGGTCGTGTCTCATGTTGAGGAGGAAGCTGTTTCCTCTCATTCAACAGAAGAGGACCTATTTACTAGAGTTCTTTTTTGTTTTGCAGCTGTAGTCTCCCATAGAGCCCTGAGGCTCAGGTTCAAATCCCTCTGCTTCAGTGTGTGTAATAACATTACTGCACAAGCCACGTGCCAATTGGCATAGGGAGAAGAAAATGAGGGAAGTAAACACGTCAACCTGTTCAATGCTATCTCCAATCATTTCACTTCCTGTCCCATTCGTAATCCATGGAGCCCAGCCTCTTTTAACGAAGTTTCTTTTTGAGAAGTTTAATCGGGCATTTTTGCACAAGTCAAGTTAAGAAAGCCGGGATCTCTCGCAAGACTGCGCGGAAGACAACAATTGTAATTCTCGGCGGGGAGGCTGAATTATGAATTCACTAATAGCCTCCCCTAAGCGATGGTGCAGTCCACGCCAGTGCCTGTCTCTGTGGCGCAATTGGTCAGCGCGTTCGGCTGTTAACCGAAAGGTTGGTGGTTTGAGCCCACCCAGGGGCGCTGTGTTCGCTTTTCTTCCTTGGCTTCGAAGCTCAACGCTTTTAATGGGGTCAGGAAAATGTTCCCCAAACGGAAATCCTCTCCACAAAGGGGTTTCTGAATTGAATTAATGTCTAACGTAAGGGACTGTGGATTCTGAGAAGCCGAGACAAAAAGAGAAACTCGGCAGGTTTGACAGTACCTGTCGGAGAAAACAGAATTTTGAAATGTTGTCTCTGATTCTCTTTCCACAGATGTTGCCTGACCTGCTGAGTTCCTCCTGCAATTTCTCGTTTTGTTTTTAACGGAAATTTCATTTCACCTTTTGGGATGAAACACCTCGACTCGCCATGTGCAGATATTTCACCCTTTCGAATCACTGTGAAGTGATTGGATTCAAACAAACTCTGCGATGATTCACTCTTTCTCAGCTCCACAGGCAGACAGACCTGGGAAGTGAAGTTGTCAGTGTGGTTCTGTATTCGTGGGCCGAGTGGTTAATGCGATGGACTTGAAATCCATTGCGGTTTCCCCACGCAGGTGTGAAACCTGCCGACTGCAAAATGAGAAATGTCGTCGAAAAGAAAGGGAGCTTGCTCCCCGGCTTCTTCTTTAAGATTCAAATCAGTGGAGGGGGGAAAGTGTTTCACTCACATTGGGACTGGTGGGTATCTGCAACCCACTGCCTGTTCGGGTGGAACAAACAGATACCCACAGAGCTTCGTTTGAGGCTGTGAGCAAAGTGTTTGGAAATGAGACTAGAACAGTGAGGGGCATGAAATCGTGATCGAAATGAAGCAGGCACCTGAGGACAAGGATGTTTCCTTTGCCAGTGAAAGATACTGCTTCACAAAGTTGGGCCTGTGGAAGGGAAGTAGTGACGGTGATTATCTTTGGCTGTTCACCTTGTGAAGGTTCCCATTGCTGCGCATGTCCGTGTTAACGTCAGAACTCTGCAGCATGGTGGCGTTAGATACGCACAGGGCCCGGGCGCAATGGATGACGCATCTGACCCCACCTACCTGTTTGAAATGCAGCTCACAGCTTCTTCACACACCCCAATTAATCTTTCTCATTGTCCTGAAGCCGGCATACGGTTTGAAATCCCGATCTGCGGGAATGAGAATCTTTTCACTGTCTCGCGTCAGTAAGTGTCCCCGAGAACATCAAAGTCACGTCACAGCGCTGTCAGAGGAGGGGAAGCTGAAATAGCCCCACACGCTGCTCACGGGCACATTTTACTTTCCCCAACTCACCGCCCCAACCACTGCGGCTCCTGGGAGTGGAAAGGAAACAGTCACCAAAACCCAGTCTTCGCTTTGTGAATCTTCAGAAAATCAGCAAACGTTCATCCCTTCGGATTTTCTATCCTGGGCTGACAGGGATGGGTTTTGTCACTCTTTTGTAGGACATTGCAAGTGGATGTTTTGCAGAAAAGCACCACAATGCAATCTGATTAATCAGGACCTGGATGTTTTCGGTCTTTGAATGTGTGTGTTGTGCTCCCGAACTTTGTTGTTCACAGTTTATAATACTTATCTTCCCAGACCACTGTATCACTTATCGAACATGTTTAATTTGCGTCTTGTAATCCTTTCACTGTCTGCTAATGAGGATAGCGTTTCCGTGTTTTACCTAAATTATCTTGACCTTGCATACCTCAAGCCTCAAGCTAATTTCACGAGAAACCTTCTCCAGTTCAAAAGCCAATTGTTAATGATGGCTCTGCTTCTTGTCACGTATCCAATTTCAGATCAATGCTGTTAATTCCCCTTTTATTCCTTCAGATCCAGGTTTCGCTCACGGGGCTAGAACAGAACTGTCACCAAATACATTTACCAATCTACGTTCATCTATCGATTGTATTAGCATCATCAACACTTCTCATCAAAATAATTCGAGAGACTTTCATCACAATTTTCTGTGAACAGTTCTACATTAGCTTTGCTGAATGAACCCCAAATTTCTTGAAGTGGCTCCTTATTTTCGGCCCTGATTATTAATCTCTCTACGCATGGGAATGGATCCTTCCCACCCGTTCTATCACTCATCAATGTGTGTAGTTCAGTTCGATCTCCCATCAGCCTCCTCTGTCCTGATCAAATCCAGGGGAACAGGATACGTTGGGGCTATGGCGCGGACAGGACAAGCCCAATACTCACCTTTCCTGTTAGAACCATTCCATGAGAAATTTTACACCACAACTTTGGGCGCTTAGCTGTGGCCGAACACTTAAGGTGTTGGCGTAGAGATGCTTTGGGGTTCCCCCGCCCAGGGTGGTAACCTGCTGACTATGCTTTCTTCGCTGGCGATTTTAAATGACTTCCTTTTGGTTGCATTATCGCTCAAACTTTAGAAAACCCGTCTCAATAAAGTCCCGTTTTCTCATGTCTGGGAATTGATTGCCATGCAGGAAACTCCATTTCTGAACAAACAACGTACCAGCCTCACAACGTCAGCTCTGTTTACCTTTCCACAGATGCTGCTCGACCTGTTGGCTTTCTGCAGTATTCTCTGTGTTTAATCGGCACAAGTGCTGCTTTTCATTCAAGAACTTCAATCCCTGTCCTCTGGTAACTGACTCTTGTCAGTGGCAATTGATTCTTCTGATCATTAATCTGCCCATTCCCACCGCTTCTTCTCCCATCATTACCAACAGCCCCAGGAAATCTCCAGTTAACCTTCTTTGCTCCAAAGCGAACATTCCCAACGTTGAGAATGTCTCTCCAAAATGGAAATTCCTCATCCCTGGACATGACGCAAGGGGTACAATTGGGAAGAGATTTTGGCAAAATATTGTCAGTTAGGAAATGGAAAAATGTTCATGAAGCAAAACAGAAATCCCAGTCTCCAGCTTTGTGAATCTTTAGAAACTCTTTGGGAAGCGGATTTAGAGGAGAATGAAAGATGAACTGTCCGATTGAGTAGAGACTGTCCTGACACCGTCCCCTTGTTGAAGAGGCCGGGAGATTGACTCTGATGTTCACGGGACATGAACTGATCTGAGACATTGAAAGAATTGTCGTTCCTGCACATCAGGAATTCAAACCCCTTCTCGCCTCCGAGCCAATGAGAGAACTCGGGAACAGGCAAAACACTGAAAGGCTCGAAGGGCGACGGCCCCGGAGTAAGAAAGCTAGTTCCTCCTGACGTGGATGAGTCTCCAGAGAGTGGGATCAGACTGTCCCCGGTGTCTCCACAATAAATCTCCCAGGCGTTATTATGGAAAAGTAAAACTGATAGACGCCAAATGTAATTCTAGGCGGGGTGGCTGAATTATGAATTCACTAATAGCCTCCCCTACGCGATGGCGCAGCCCACGTCGTCGCCTGTCTCTGTGGTGCAATTGGTCAGCGCGTTCGGCTGTTAACTGAAAGGTTGGTGGTTCGACCCCAGCCAGGGGCGTTGTGTTCGCTGTTCTTCCTTGGCTTCGAAGCTGTACGCTTTTAATGGGGTCAGGAAAATGTTCCCCAAACGGAAATCTTCTCCACCAAGGGGTTTCTGAATTGAATTAATGTCTAACGTAAGGGACTGCGGATGCTGAGAAGCCGAAACAAAAAGAGAAACTCGGCAGGTTTGACAGTACCTGTCGGAGAAAACAGAATCCTGAAATGGTGCCTCTGATTCTCTTTCCACGGATGTTGCCTGACCTGCTGATTTCCTCCTGCAATTTCTAGTTTTGTTTTTAACTGAAAGTTCATTTCATCTTTTGGGATGAAACACCTAAATACCTGCAAACACCGTGTGCAGATATTTAACTCTTTCGAAACACTGTGAAGTGATTGGATTCAAACAAACTCTGCGATGATTCACTCTTTCTCAGCTCCAAAGGCAGACAGACCTGGGAAGTGAAGTTGTCAGTGTGGTTCTGTATTCGTGGGCCGACTGGTTAATGCGATGGACTTGAAATCCATTGCGGTTTCCCCACGCAGGTGTGAACCCGGCCGAGTACAAAATGAGAAATGTCGTCGAAAAGAAAGGGAGCTTGCTCCCCGGCTTCTTCTTTAAGATTCAAATCAGTGGAGGGGGAAAAATATTTCACTCACATTGGGGCTGGTCGGGAATCTGCAACCCACTGCCTGTTCGGGTGGAACAAGCAGATACCCGCACAGCTTCTTTTGAAGCTATGAGCCAAGTGTTTGGAAATGAGATTAGAACAGTGAGGGGCATGAAATCGTGATCGAAATGAAGCAGGCACCTGAGGACAAGGGTGTTTCCTTTACCAGTGAAAGATACTGCTTCACAAAGTTGGGCCTGTGGAAGGGAATCAGTGACGGTGATTATCTTTGGTTGTTCACCTTGTGAAGGTTCCCATTGCTGCTCATGTCCGTGTTAACGTCAGAACTCTGCAGCATGGTTAGATGCGCACAGGTGAAACTTTATTGCTGGAACAGCACAGCAGGTCAGGCAGCATCTAGGGAACAGAAGATTCGACGTTTCGGGCACATGCCCTTCTTCAGGAATGATTCCTCTCATTCCTGAAGAAGGGCATGTGCCCGAAACGTCGAATCTTCTGTTCCCTAGATGCTGCCTGACCTGCTGTGCTGTTCCAGCAATAAAGTTTCAGCTTTGATCTCCAGCGTCTGCAGACCTCACTTTCTCCTAGATGCGCACAGGGCCCGGGTGCAATGGATGACGCATCTGACTCCACCTACCTGTTTGAAATGCAGCTCACAGCTTCTTCCCACACCCCAATTAATCTTTCTCATTGTCCTGAAGCCGGCATACGGTTTGAATTCCCGATCTGCGGGAATGGGAATCTTTTCACTGTCTTGCGTCAGTCAGTGTCCCCGAGAACATCAGAGTCAAGAAACAGCGCTGTCAGATGAGGGGAAGCTGAAATAGCCCCACACGCTGCTCACGGGCACATTTTACTTTCCCCAACTCACCGCTTCAACCACTGCGGCTCCTGGGAGTGGAAAGGAAACAATCACCAAAACCCAGTCTAAGCTTTGTGAATCTTCAGAAAATCAGCAAACGTTCATCCCTTCGGATTTTCTATCTTGGGCTGACAGGGATGGGTTTTGTCACTCTTTTGTAGGACATTGCAAGTGGATGTTTTGCAGAAAAGCACCACAATGCAATCTGATTAATCAGGACCTGGATGTTTTCGGTCTTTGAATGTAAGTGTTGTGCTCAACAACTTTGTTGTCCACAGTTTATAATACTTATCTTCCCAGTCCACTGTATCACTTGTTGAAAATGTTTAATTTGCGTCTTGTAATCCTTTCACTGTCTGCTAATGAGGATCGCGTTTCCGTGTTTTACCTAAATTATCTTGACCTTGCATACCTCAAGCCTCAAGCTAATTTCACGAGAAACCTTCTCCAGTTCAAAAGCCAACTGTTTCTGATGGCTCTGTTTCTTGTCACGTATCCAATTTCAGATCGATGTTGTTAATTCCCCTTTTATTCCTTCAGATCCAGGTTTCGCTCACAGGGCTAGAACAGAACTGTCGCCAAATACATTTACCAATCTACGTTCATCCTCTCGATTGTATTAGCATCATCAACACTTCTCATCAAAATAACTCGAGAGACTTTCATCACAATTTTCTGTGAACAGTTCCACATTAGCTTTGCTGAATGAACCCCAAATTTCTTGAAGTGGCTCCTTATTTTCGGCCCTGATTATTAATCTCTCTATGCATGGGAATGGATCCTTCCCACCCGTTCTATCACTCATCAATGTGTGTAGTTCAGTTCGATCTCCCATCAGCCTCCTCTGTCCTGATCAAATCCAGGGGAACAGAATACGTAGGGACTATGGCGCGGACAGGAAAAGCCTAATACTCACCTTTCCTGTTAGAACTATTCCATGAGAAATTTTAGACCACAACTTTGGGCGTGTAGTTGTGGCCGAACACTTAAGGTGCTGGCGTAGAGATCCTTTGGGGCTCCCCCGCTCAGGGTGGTAACCTGCTGACTATGCTTTCTTCACTGGCGATTTTAAATGACTTCCTGTTGGTTGCATTATCGCTCAAACTTCACAAAACCCGTCTCGATAAAATCACGTTTTCTCATGTCTGGGAATTGATTGCCATGCAGGAACCTCGGGTTCTGAACAAACAACGTACCAGCCTCACAACGTCAGCTCTGTTTACCTTTCCACAGATGCTGCTCGTCCTGTTGGCTTTCTGCGGTATTCTCTGTGTTTAATCGGCACAAGTGCTGCTTTTCATTCAAGAACTTCAATCCCTGTCCTCTGGTAACTGACTCTTGTCAGTGGCAATTGATTCTTCTGATCATTAATCTGCCCATTCCCACCGCTTCTTCTCCCATCATTACCAACAGCCCCAGGAAATCTCCAGTTAACCTTCTTTGCTCCAAAGCAAACATTCCCAACCTTGGGAATGTCTCTCCAAAATGGAAATTCCTCATCTCTGGAAATGAATCATGGCGTACAATTGGGAAGAGGTTTTGGCAAAATATTGTCAGTTACGAAATGGAAAAATGTTCATGAAGCAAAACAGAAATCCCAGTCTCCAGCTTTGTGAATCTTTAGAAACTCTTTGGGAAGCGTATTTAGAGGAGAATGAAAGATGAACTGTCTGACTGAGTAGAGACAGTCCAGACACCGTCCCCTTGTTGAAGAGGCCGGGAGATTAACTCTGATGTTCTCGGGACATGAATTGATCTGAGACATTGAAAGAATTGTCGTTCCTGCACATCAGGAATTCAAACCCCTTCTCGCCTCCGAGCCAATGAGAGAACTCGGGAACAGGCAAAACACGGAAAGGCTCGAAGGGCGACGGCCCAGGAGTAAGAAAGCTCGTTCCTCCTGACATGGATGTGTCTCCAGCCTGTCCCCGGTGTCTCCACAATAAATCTCCCAGGCTTTATTATGGAAAAGTAAAACTGATAGACGACAACTGGAATTCGAGGCGGGGAGGCTGACTTATGAATTCACTAATAGCCTCCCCTAAGTGATGGCGCAACCCATGTCATCACCTGTCTCTGTGGCGCAATTGGTCAGCGCGTTCGGCTGTTAACCGAAAGGTTGGTGGTTCGAGTCCCACCCAGAGGCGATGACCGTCTGGTTGCCTGTCTCTTTAGCCCGCCACCCTGTTCCCTGGCCAACATCTCTGTCTCAGGCATGCAGCAGTGTCCCAGCAAACTCCGCTCCAGATGGAAGACCAGCGCCTCATTTTCCGTTTGGAATCCTCCAGTCTTCAAGATCGAGTTCAATATTATTTGGATCCGAACTCCCGCATGCCCTTGATCCCTACCACACCCACACGAGGCCGTGTTATCACATCGTCTGCTGTTACACACGACTTATTGTTCGCCAGGAATAGTCTCCATGAACAGTTAGTCAAACCCGACACAGATCGTTATTCTCTCCTTTGTCCCTCCAATGTTCTCCCTCTGAACTAGTGGCAAAGAGAGCAATGTGGATTGATATCCCTGAGCCAGCTCTTTGTCCCATCTCCAGGAACCGGGTTCTCTCCACTGGCGGATAATTAAACCACTTTGTTGTTGCGTTGACGTGAGGAGATTGTATAAATATAAACTTTTCTAAATCCCCACCTTCCGTTGATTGAACTGTGAGTTCACTCTGAATCACAACACGTGTCACAGCGCAATTTGAGGCCCACATTAGTTCTGCTGGTTCTACACAGCAAGTAAATGAGAGTCTCTATTCGTATCATTCTCTTGCCTTCGCCCTGGAAATCTCCACATTGTTACTTTGGACATGACCACCGAATGCCCTTTTGTGTTCTTGAATCTGCCTCCTTGTCACGGTCGGACAGGGACAAGAAAGTGTTCTTCCTAATGTCACTTTTACTTTTTTTACCAAATGCCTTGAAATCTCTGACATTTTTTTGGGAAATTGAAATGATTCTCATTCCTGCACATGAGGTTGAATTGATTTAATTTCTAACGTAAAGGACTGCGGATGCTGAGAATCAGAGACACAAAGAGGAGCTGTTGGAGAAACTCAGCAGGTTTGGCAGTACCTGTGGGAGAAAACAGAGTTCTGAAATATTGTCTCTGATTCTCTTTCCACCGATGGTGCCTGACCTGCTGAGTTGCTCCTGCAATTTCTGTTTTTGCTTTTAACTGAAAGTTTATTTCATCTTTCGTGATGAAACAACCAGACTCGCCATGTGCAGATATGTAACCCTTTCGAAACCTGTGAAGTGATTGTATTCAAACAAACCCAGCAATAACTCACTATTTCTCAGCTCCACAGGCAGAGAGACCAGGGAAATGAAGCTGTCAGTGTGGTTCTTTGTTCGTGGGTCGAGTGGTTAATACGATGGATTTGAGATCGATTGCGGTTTCCCGACGCAGGTGTGAACCTTGCCGACTACAGTTGAGAAATGTCGTCAAAAAGAAAGGAAGACTGTTCCCCGGTTTCTTCTTTAAGATTCACATCAGTGGAGGGGTTGGAAATCTGCAACCCATTGCCTGTCAGGGTGGAACAAGCAGATACCCACAGAGCTACTTTTGAGGCTATGAGCCAAGTGTTTGGAAATGAGACGAGAACAGTGAGGGGCGTGAAGTCGTGATCGAAATGAAGCAGGCACCTGAGGACGAATGTGTTTTATTTGCCAGTGAAAGATACTGCTTCACCAAGTTGGGACAATGGAAGGGAAGCAGTGACGGTGATTATCTATGGCTGTTCCTCTTGTGAATGTTCCCATTGCTGCGCATGTCCGTGTTAACGTCAGAACTCTGCAGCATGGTGGCGTCAGGTACGCACAGTGCCGGGGCGCAATGGATGACGCATCTGACTCCACCTACCTCTTTGAAATGCAGCTCTCAGCTTCTTCACACACTCCAATTAATCTTTCTCATTGTCCTGAAGCCGGCATACGGTTTGAATTCCTGATTTGCGGGAATGGGAATCTTTTCACTGTCTCGCGTCAGTAAGTGTCCCTGAGAACATCAGAGTCACGTCACAGCGCTGTCAGAGGAGGGAAGCTGAAATCGCCCCACACGCTGCTCATGGACATATTTCACTTTCTCCAACTCACCTCCCCAACCACTGCGGCTCCTGGGAGTGGAAAGGGAACAAACCCAGTCTCAGCTTTGTAAATCTTCAGGAAATACGAAATCTGTTCATCCTGTTGGATCTTCCATCCTGGCCTGGCAGCGTTGATTTTAAATGGCTGTCCAGTTAGTGCCGATTCGTTTTGGCTGAAAAAAATCTTCCTTATCTCATCCCAGCATTTCTTGCCACAGAGAACTGTGCGGCAGAGTTCATGTATATATTTCCTTGTATGGTATTTTGTAAATAACATTCGTTTGCGGGTTGTTTGTATAGGCTATTCCAGGTTCATTAGCCGCTGTTTAAGTGTGTTGGTAGGTTTGTGGGCTACCATGATGCTGAGAGCGTTGAGTTGTCTGGACATCATTTCCCAGATGTCTTTTATGTAAAGTAATGTGGCTAGGGTTTCTGCACACGTTGTGTCTGCTTGTGTCAGTTTGTTGATGTGAAATCGACACACTGGGTTTATTGGGTAGGCAAAAGTGCGGATTGCAGATGCTGGAAACCAGAGTTTAGATCAGAGTGGTGCTGGACAAGCACAGCAGGTCAGACAGCTTCCGAGGAGCAGGAAAATCGACTTTTCGGGCAAAAGCCCTTCATCAGGAATGGAAGCAGGACGCCTCCAGGGCGGAGAGATAAATTGGGGGGTGGAGGTGTGCTGGGCCGAAGGTAGCAAAGAGTACAATAGGTGAATGGGGGTGGGGATGGAGGTGAAAGGTCAGAGAGGAGGGTAGAGCGGATAGGTGGGAAGGGAGATTGGCAGGTAGGACAGGTCATGAGGACAGCATTGTGCTGGAAGTTTGGAACTGAAGTAAGGTGTGGGGAGGGGAAATGAGGAAACTGGTGAAGTCTACATTAATGTTCTGGGTTTGAATTTATCCGAGGCGGAAGATGGGGCGTTCTTCCTCCAGGCATCGGGTGGGGAGGGAGCGGCGATGGAGGAGGCCCAGGACCTGCATGTCCTCGGCAGAGTGGGAGGGGGTGTTGAAATGTTGGGCCAGAGGGCGATGGGGTTGATTGTTGCGGGTGTCCTGGAAATATCCCCTCAAGCGCCGTGACTGGACTCTGCGAGGAGTCTCCAGCCTCCCCAATGTAGAGGAGACCGCATCGGGAGCAATGGATACAAGAAATGACATTGTTGGATGCACAGGTGAAAGCTTGCTGTCGACCGCGGCCCAGGTTCGATTTCCGGGCAGGAAAGTAATTTTTAGGAGAGCTGACAAGCGGAATCCGCGTCTCCCTGGTGGTCTAGTGGTTAGGATTTGGCGCTCTCACCGCCGCGGCCCGGGTTCGATTCCTGGTCAGGGAAACCATTTTCAGGGGTGCAGGCTACCCATTCTTCTTAAATGCGCTGTGTAATTATTTATAGTCGTTCCTGGGTGCTGCAGTGTGTCGTGGCTCGTTGAAATAGTGTCCTGATTCAGATTTGTTTGTATGTGGAGGGATGATTGCTTCTGTAGTTCAGTACTTGGTTCGTGTGCGTTGTTTTCTTGTAGACGCTGTTTTGAATTTACCATTGCTCATAAAATTCACAAAAGAGGAGAACAACAACAAAGTCCCATTCCTAGATGTCACAGTAGAGCGAACAGTCAATGGGGGAACTTCAAACTAGCATCTACAGAAAAACAACACACACAAACCAAATTCTTAACCACAGAAGCAATCATCCCAACACCCACAAACGTTGCTGCATCAGGACATTATTTCAACGAGCCACTACACACAGCAGCACAGAGAAACTACGAAGAGCAGAAGAGAAATACGTATATAGTGTATTTAAGGAGAACGGGTACCCAATAAACCCAGTCCGCCGATTTCTCATTGATGCTTCCAAGCTGACTTTCAAAAATTCGTTTGTCCCTCCATTCTTTCCTGTTTGTTTTTTGTGGGTTTTGAAAGCTTTCGCAATCCTCTGACTGAGTATTTGAGTTGGGAAGTTATGTTGTGGCTGTACAGGACATTGGTTAGACCAGTTTTGGAATATTGTGTGCAATTCTGGTCTCCTATCAGAAGGATACTGTGAAATTTGAAAGGGTTCTGAAGCACCAGTGGGTCCACAGAGGGGAAGAGGCCCTTCTGCTGCCCTGAGTGTGGGAAGGCCTTCAGTGATTCCTCTGCTTGCTGCCACAACAGTTGGTCCACACCGGGGAAGGCTGTTCTCTGGCCCCAAGTGCGAGATGGCCTTCAGCAGTTCTTCCCACCTGCTGAGACACCAATGGGTCCACACTGAGGAGAGGCCGTTCTTCTGCCCCGAGTGTAGGAAGGGCTTTGCTCTTTCCTCCGACCTGCTGGCCCATTGGTGAGTCCACATGGGGGAGTGGTCGTTCAGTTGCCCTAAGTGCAGGAAGTCCTTCAGCAATTCCTCAGCCCTGCTGAGGCACCAGTCCGTCCACACCGGGGAGAAGCCGTTCTCCTGCCCCGAGTGTGGGAAGGGCTTTATCCGCTCCTCCACACTGCGGAAGCATCAGCTGGTCCACACGGGGGCGGAGGGGTGAGGCCATTCTGCTGACCTGAGTGCGGGAAGGCCTTCAGCAATTCCTCCACCCTGCTGAAACACCTGTGTGTCCTTCAGCAGTGGGAGGCCCTTCAGCTGGCCCGAGTGTGGGAAGAGGTTCATGTTTGCTTGCAACTTGTGGAAGCACCAGCGGGGGCACTGCTGCTCATTGAGCCAGGGACTGCACATTGCCAATGAAATGATCCAAATAAACATCAGACCGCAAGACCATCGGAGCAGAAGTTAGGCCATTGGGCCCGTCGAGTCTACTCTGCCATTCGTTAGAGACAAAATTAGTGCAGATGAGATTAGCTACAGGAAACAGGCCGTTTGTCCCAACAAGTCCACACAAACCCTCCGAAGAGTAACCCATCCACACCCATTTCCCTCTAACTAATGTACCTAACTCTATGGGCAATTAAGCATGGCCAATCCACATGACCTGCACATCTTTGGTTTATGTAAGAAGACAGGATCACCCAGAGAAAACCCATGCAGACACTGGGAGATTGTGCAAACTCCTCACAGACAGCTATCCAAGGCTGGAGTCAAACCTGGGTCCCGTGCGCTGTGAGGCTGCAGTGGTAACCACTGAGCCACTACATATTGCAACCCGAAGTTGCAAGCAGGAGGTTGGGAGAATACAACCTCAGAATGTGGAGTAGTCAGCGTTTTGGGTATTAACCCTTCTTCAGGACTGAAACGTTAACTTCTCCATGAGAAACGATTTATGGGAATGATGCTGGGGTTTGTAGGGTTTGAGCTCCAGGGAGAGGCTGAATAGGCTGGAGCTGTTTTACCTTGAGCATCGGAAGCAGAGGAGTGACCTAATAGAGGTTACAAAATCATGAGGGGCATGGACAAGGTCTTTTCTCAGGGGTGGGGGAGTCCAGAACTAGAGGGCATAGGTTTAGGGTGAGAGGCGAAATATATTAAAGGGACAACGTCTTCATGCAGGGGGTGGTATATATATGAAATGAGCTGCCAGAATATATGGGTCAGGTGCTGTCAAATGGGACTAGATTAATTTAGGATATCAGGTCAGCATGGACAAGTTGGACCGAAGGGTCTGTTTCCATGCTGTACGTGTCTTTGACTACTGGTCCTGATGTAATTTTAAAATAGGGTCCAAGTAACTTTGAATAGTTCAATCTTATTGAGCTCACTTCCTGAAACGTTTCAAATCAATCATCTGAGCGATAATGTTTAAACATGCTAAGTTGGACAAAATATCCCATCAAGTTCAACACAAACCCAGAGTTGAAGAAGTCAGAACACCAAGGGGACCAAAACTGATCACAATATTCCAGGTGCAACCTCATCAACGTCCTGTATAACTACAACATAACTTGCCAACATCTATACTCAATTCCCTAATTGATGAAGGCCAGTGTGCTGAAACCTTTCTTCACTGCCTTGTGTACCAATGTAATCAGAGATATAGGACCTACTTTAAACTGATCCACAATCCAGCTACTGGGAGCCCAGAAGCAGAGTAGTGCTGCGTGAGTGTGCTGGGCACATAACCCAGAGGTCGATGGGTAAAAACCATGTGATGCTATTGCCCAATGTCTTCGTAAGCTGCTTTCATTTACAATGGTGCTCTGTTCTGTATCTTGCCTTTGCATCTGCTTCCCAAAGCTTCTTCAGTGGAGGAGTGGCAGCTGGAGCCCAGGAGTTCAACGACCCGCCGGAGCTTGAGGAAGGTCCAAGCTCCAAGAAGCGGGGGGTAAGGCTGGAGGCTGGATTTGCTCAAGGCTTGTATTTTTAACTCATTTAATGGTTCCTACTGTATGGGGCTATGGTTTACATTAAAACTGGAGGATCATATCAGTGTGTTTATATTTAGCAGCGGTAGTTGGTAAAATACACTCCCTGGAGGAGCACCTTCTATGATGCTGCATTTCTTGCTTTATGCCCTTCCCCCATTTCTTATCTCCCAGCTTGGTTTTATGTTTTTTTGGTTAAATTTAATTTCATATTATTCAAACTGGGTATTGACTGTGTGCTATTAATTTGCTTCTTCGAATATTGAAAGTCAAAATTAATGGTGTAATTTCATTTCTGATGTCAGAGTTTGACATTGAATGTGCAGATGTGAATACCAGTAAGTTGTGAAAATACATCAAGAACTTGTGGTTTTTAACAAAAAGAGCAGTTCACTGATATTCATGGCATTGTCTCATTTGGGAGTGATGATTCAAATCTGACCAACAAACCGTTTCATGCAGTCACCCAATTTAGTTAAAATTTTCTTTAATTTAATTAAAGAAAAGAGCTCTGGCAGGCTAAGATTTATGCAATCTATTTATAAGATTATGTCCATTGCTTGCAATATGGTCTCATCCACATTGGGGAAACTGGACGCCAACTCGCGGAACGTTTCAGGGAACAGCTCTGGGACACTAAAACTAAACGACCGACGCCCTGTGGCTGAACACTTTAACTTGCCCTCCCATTCCGCCAAGGACATGCAAGTCCTGGGCCGCCTCCACTGCCAAACTCTTGCTACCCGACACTTGTAAGAAAAACACCTCACCTTCTGACTTGGGACCCTCCAACCACATGGTATCAATGTAGATTTCATCAGTTTCCTCATTTCCTCTCCCCCACCTTGTCCCAGATCCAACCTTCCAATTCGACACCAACCTCTTGACCTGTCATACCTGTCCACCTTGCTTCTCACCTATCTGCTCCACCCTCATCTCTGACCTATTACCATCAATCCCTACCTCCATCTACCTATTGCATTCCCAGCTGCCATTCATCCAGCCCCACTTCCTTCCCATTTACCTCTCAGCCCCCTTGGGCCACCCTTTATTCCTGATGAAGAGCTTATGCTCTAAACCAAGACTGTGATGAAACAACATTCTCAACAATTAGGAAATAGCTCCCAAGTCAGATTTCATTCCCTCTTCTGTTTCCCAGTTCTTTCAGAAATAAGATATGTCTTTTTCTTCCACTAGAAAGTGATCTTCCACTTTGCGCTGTCTGAAGTGTTATGCCACATTATTACTTCAGCCACCTTTTAAGAATCCTTTCAACCTGTTTTTCTAACAATTGTGGAGGTGACCAAAAGCAAACATTACACTCCTCCTGAATGTCCCATTTCTCCTCCTATGAGCCATTTTGTCATGTTGTCTGTGTTACAAGCAGCCGAGTGCACTTGGTTTCTGAATTGAAATTTGGCCATTGAAGTGATCAGAATTACTATATATCGATGGATAGCTATGTTTGCACTAACTGTAATTATCCACCAATACGATGTCGTTTGTTCCACCAAAACTGGAAACAATGCTTTGTGATTATATTGCAGTCGGATGTAGAAAATCATCCCAGCGATCTTCACGTTATTATAGTTTACTGTGGCCATACAGCATTGCGAGGCAGTTTGATGTGACTAAAACTTGGATGGAAAGAATGTAGATTGATGAGAAGTCAAAATGGCAGTGTCTCTGGCCACAATTGATCTGTCTGGCTTGATTATATGAGTGGCGGCTCTTCAAGAGCAACTTCCACTCCATCACTTCAACCAGCAAGAGGAGATAAGTGTGAACACAACATTCCAACTGTGACATATACGCATTGCTTCGATGTTATTGATCAAAATCCTGGAACTCGCTCCTGAACCTTTATTATAGACCACATCATATTTGTGAAGTAATTTAAGAGGCAGCTCACCACCACTTTTTCAAGGACAGTTTGGGAAGACTTGCTGGCAGAGCCAATGATATGCACATGATATTGGAAACAGTCTAATCGCATGGATAGATGATTGGCTAACCAATGATACAGAAGGGATAAGGGGCATGCTCAGGATCGCAACTTATAACTAGCAATGTTCCACAGGGATCAGTGCTGGGGCACAAAATTATTTACTATATTTATATGAATTACTTGGATAAGTACTATTGCCAGGACTGCAGTAGAGACAGTTGATTAGAATGCAGGTGGTGAGGATGACATGAACTCTTCATCCAAGTTCAGTGAGTAATCGGGAAGGCAAAAGGGAGATTGGCCTTTCAATGGAATATAAAAGTAGGGAGGTTATAGTGAACTTCCGCCTGGAGGTTTTGATTGAAAGTGCAGTGAAGATTCAACCAGCTGACAGTGGATCTGAATCACATGTAGATCAGACCAGGTTTGGACAGCAGGAAACCAGATAAGTTTTTACAACAAACCACAACGATTTCATCATTTGACTCTTAATTCCAGATTTATATTGAATTCAGATTCCACCATCTGCCGTGCCAGGTTTTGAACCCCAATCCCGTGAACATTACCTGGGTGAATGGTCTGGTGACAATAAAGTGGCCATCGCCTCCCCTGAACACATTGGCATATTGTGTTCAGAGGTAACAAAGGAGCAAGAGGTTTCAGCAGCTGCTAAGTTGTTGATATTACACAAGGGAACATCAGCACTCTCAGTAATGGCACAAACTGAAGTCAGTGTCCTGTATCAGAGGTAAGGGCTCGGGATCCACAAGAAATAGGAACAGCAATACGCCATTCAGCCTCTTGAGCCTGCTCCTCCATTCAGTAGGATCGTGGCTGATCTGGCATTCCCCACATCCACTTTCCTGCCCTTTTCCTGTAACTGTTCATCCCCCGACTGATCACGAATCTATCGATCCTAGTTTTAAATGTGACAAGAAGGATGTCAACAGAGTTACTGGGGTTGGGGGAGGGGCGGGGGGTGCTCAGGTCGAACTTGGGGACTAAAACAATGGCTTCACACTTCACAATATTTAACTAACGGATTGTTTATGGTTATCCAATGCTGGAAATTGGGCAGGCATTCAGATGAAATTATTGATAAATTATGAATGACAGAGGAGTCGGGAGAGAAGTGGTGTTCAGGCACAGTTGGATATCATCAGTATAGATGCCAACACCAGCAGCTACGTTTAAATAAATAAGAACGGAAGACGCTAAAAGCAGACCCTCCCAGAGGATACAGCGATGTTGGAGAGGGTCAGTACTGTCATTAACCCTGATCAAGGCTGTCCGCAGGTCGACGAGGGAATGTTCATCCCTGTCACCGTTACAAAGGATGTCAAATATGACCTTGATAAGAACTGTTTCAGGGGTAGAAACCAGACTCGAGGGCTTTAAATATAGAATTCTGGAAAAGATGGGAATGGCTAATTCAATAATGTTACATCCAAACCAACACTTCCATTGGTGCGATAATTATAGAAGTGTTTTGGTTTTTATTTAGATGATTCTCAGCAATACTGAGTAAGAAGCAACAAAATTAACACAAGAAATATTGCAATTGCTACAATATGCCTGCTCCCAATAGGAGACCATCTGGTGTTCACTTAACTGTCTGCAAGGCGCAATATTGGAAAGGAATTTTCCAGTTCATAGCTATAAGAGGGGAGACACAGACTGCTTGATACAAAGGGCGGGAGTAGGCCACTAGGCCCTACGAGCCTGCTGCAACATTCAATAAGATCATGGCTGATATGAATACAACCTCAGCTCTACATTCCTCCACATCCCCGACAATCTGTCACCCACTTGGTTAGCAAGAACCTATCTACCTCTGCCTTAAAGATTTTGAATTCACTGCCTTTTGAGGAAGACACACAACCATGAGAAAGAAAAAAAGTCATCCTCATTTTTGTCTTCTACTTTTAAAATATGACCCTCTATTTTCAGATATTAAGATAGGGATACAAGCTGCATTCAAATAATACCTGTGGTACAGTTAACTATCTCAAAGTGCTTCACGTGAACATAATGAGAATTCCTTTAAAAATCACAAGAGTGGAGCACAGATTAGGACAGGTGACCAAAGACTTGGTCAAAGGGGCAGGTTTAGGGCAATCTTTTAAACAGGTTCAATTTCCCAAACATCTGAGGATAAAGACGTAAAGAGCAAACACAAAATAGCAAAAGATGGGAAACAACAGTGTGGACATAATGTCACAGGATGAGTAATCCAGGGAACATGAGTTCAAATCCCACCACAGCAAGAGGTGAGATGTGAATAATTCAAATCATAAATGGGGAACACAAAATTAGTCTCAGTATGGTATCGATGGCACTGACGTCAATTGTCATAAAAGCCCATGTTCACCAATGTCCTTTCAGGAGGGAAACTGCCATGCTTACCTGGTCTGGCTTACATGTCACTCCAGACACACAGCAATGTGGTTGACTCTTAAATTGCCCTCTGAATTGGCATAAGCAAGACACCTTGCACTTAGGGATGGATAACAAACATCAACCTTGTGAAAGTGTCAGAACAGAAATTGCTGGAGAAACTCAGCCAGTCTGGCAACACCGGTAGAGAGAGAGAGAAAGAAACAGAGTCAATATCCTGGCATGCGCCCAGAACAGTTGTGAAGAAGGGTCACAGCACTTGAAATGCTAACTCTGCTTCTCTCTCCACTTGTGCTTCCAGTCCTATTGAGTTTCTCCAGCAATTGGTGCATTTTTGTGTTTCAGATCTCCAGCATTGCAGTTCTTCATTACACTGACTTAGGGAAGCTCAAATCCGATAAAAGAATAAAACAGAAGGGATGGAATTACTCAGCAAGTCTGGCAGCAGCTATGGAGATAAAAACAGTTAGTTCTTCAGGTCATTGAATGATCTTACATCGGGGACAAACTTTTGGCAAGCTGCAACAGTAAAAGGCACTGGTGTAACTTCAACATCTGGGAGAATTCTCTCAGCCATGGAGGTCAGACTGAGTCAGCATTCTGGTCCTGCTCATTACCTGTTAACTTCTCCATTTGTTGTTCTTGTTATATTTCTACACGGTTGACACATTCCTATGTTTTAAAATGATATTCCAAACTGACAGGAATTTTCCATGTAAGTAATCATACATTAGAGGGTTTGAAACGTGAATGTAACTTTTAAACAAAAAGTATTTATTCATGCATGGTGTGTGGGCATCGCTGGCAATGCTTGCATTTATACCATCCTTAACCACCCTGTGGTTGGTTGGAAAAGTGAATGAAGGTGTCTGAGATTGTCTTGATCAGCACAGCAATCTCAAAGATGGGTGTGCTCAGGTAGAAGTACCTTCCACTCCCACAGCAAGTCTGCATTCACTTCAATTACAGATGCCATCTCACACTCCCAGGACAAGGACAGCATGGGATTACAATCAGAATAAAGCTTCCTCTACTCTTAAATTGAAAGTGAAGCTACCTCAACACTGTCCCCAACAAACACTGTCAGGACAGAGAGAGCATTGGGTTAGATACAGAGTAAAACTCCCTCTACACTTCCCCATTCATTCAGTCCCTGGACAATGACAGCAAAGGGTTAAATGAACAGTAGAGCTTCTTCCATTATGACTGACACTTAGTACGTTCTACACCAATCCTCAAGGATAATTCAGAACTGAGACTATTATCTGGTACTGAATTCACACACCCTAATGGGAATGACAGCAACAGAAAATCAGGTAAAACACACACAATGTACAACAAAACTAGACCGTTATTGGGATCTAAGATATTTAAATGAGAGGAGATATGATCCCTGCAATGATCTGAATGTGAGCTGAACAACTTTCTCACTTGAACAATATTCTCTGGGAATGCAATGTCCACCTCACTGCTGTCTATTCAGTTCCTCTGCTCTCGTTCAGGGCTGAGTTGCGGCTGACCACATGGTGGCGTGGGCGTCAAGAGGTTAGACAATTAAGGTCAACTTGGATTGAGGGCATCCTGTGTCATGCCAGTGAGGTCGAGGGTCGCTGATTTACTCAACTTATAATCGGGGACAAGGGGATGTCAGGCGGGGCTTGTATCAATTTGCGTTTAGAAGAAACAGATGATCTGATGAAGCTGTATAACATCTGGAGAGGACTGAATGTAAATGTAATGTCCACTCATTTCTAGCCAGAGACTAGCCTCTCATTTAAGATAGGAGAGTTTTGTTTTTCTCTCAAGTGTTCCCAAGTCTTTGAAATTCACTTCTTTAGAAAGCAGCATGTGGTGGTGGCACGGTGGGTAGCACTGCTGCCTCACGGCATCAGTGATCTGAGTTTGAACCCACCCTTTGTGAGGAGTTTGCACATTCTCCCCTTGTGTCTGCGTTGGTTTCCTCTGGTGCTCTGGCCTCCTACCACAGTCCAAAGGATGTGCAGGTCAGTGTAGATTGACCATGGGAGATGCAGTGTTACAGAGATAGAGTAACGAACTGGTTTTGGGTGGGACGGTCAGTCAATGTTGACTCGATGGGCTGAATGGCCTACTTGCACGCAATTGACCTCTATCAATCAACAGTATACTCTTGCTTTATGGTTACCGGCATCAAATTACATTCGTGGTTTTGGTTATTTTATCGCTTACGTCATCATATTCAACCAACTGCAGCATCTCGAAACTTGCTTAATTACAATATCCAATATCAGCAGAGTACTTTTTCTTTTTGTCACGACCATTATCTTGAAATCTGACGTGTGACCTCTTCATTGCTGTCAAAGTTCCTTATTTGTCCCTACATTGTCATGGTTTTACTTTGTCGAATGACTTCCTGGCTTTTGCATTTAAGACCCTACATTCTGCCCTCGTCAACACTTTCCCTTCCAATTCTGTACTAAAGATTTCATGAAAAACCTCAGAGTGTGGTGAGACTGTGGAACTCACTCCTATAGTGAATAGTTGGGGTGAAAGACATTACAACTAAGGGTAAGCAACCAAATACAAATGAATGTCACTCTCACCAGATTCACAACAAGTGAAATTAAAACATGCAATGTCCCTCAATTTCTCAACTGTTCCTAACCAGACTTGATGAAGAACAGATCTTGCACATCAACATTATAATTTAAACAAAAACCAACAATTATAAATACGGCAACTTTTCTAGGCCAAAGTTAAGTAGATAATCTAATTAATAGCAATGAATTAAACCCTTTGATCAAGTCCCCCATCATCTCAGAAATAGAAATTTCAGCGGCAAATTAAGAAAGAATTTTTTTTAAAAACTTACCAATTCAAACAAACAGTTTCCAACAATGTATTCCCAAGCCTTTGTGCAATACTTGGACTATGAGTGTTTCACAGACACGTAACTGTAAATCCAATTTAAAAGTCACTGCTGAATGTGAATAGACACCCCAAAGTATTCAGCTATTTCTTACAGGCTGGGACTCATTCCCAGAAAGTGCCAACAATTCTTTAAATGGACAGTAGAATCTAGAGAGAACAGCTCCTGGGCTCAACAAGCAGCAACGCCCAATGGAAGCAAAGTTGGCGGCGGGGCAGGGCGGGGCAAGGGCATAAAACAAAAAAGCCCACTGACTCTCCCACTGCACACACACACTGTCAGAATGCACAGGGGCTCAGTCCTGGGAGTGACCCACAGCAGTTTCATCAAGAGGACCACACTTGATAAACACATCTTGCACACCAGAATTATAATTTAAACAAGAACAAACAATTATGAATACCGCAAATTTACTAGGGCAAAGTTAAACAAAATAATCCAGTTAATAGCGATGATTTAAGCCTTATGATCAAGTCCTCCACCATCCCATAGACACAAAATTAAGGGGTAAATTAAGGAAGAGAATTTTTTAAATTATCAATTGAAGCAATCAATTCCCAACAATGGATTGCCAACCCGTTGGGCAATTCTTCGATGATGAGTTGTTCACAGGCACATAACCGTAAATTTAATTTCAAAGTCACTGCTGAATGTGAATGGACACCCTGAAGTATTCAGCTATTTCTTACAGACTGGGGCTCGTTCCCAGACAGAACCAATAATTCTTTAACTGGACAGAAAACACTAGAGAGAACAGCTCCTGGTCTCAACGAGCAGCAGTGCCCACTGGAAGCAAAGTTGCGGGGGTGGGGAGCACGACGGCATAAAACAAAAAAAATCCGACCGACTCTCCCGCTATAAGCACTGTCAGAATGGGCAGGGGTTCAGTCCTCGCAGTGACGCACAGCAGTTTCACCAGCAGAATCAGATTGTTGGGAGCACTGGTGTGCCCGCTGGTGCTTCTGCAAGGTGCAGAATGATGAGAACCTCCGCCTGCACTCGGGGCAGGTGAATGGCCTCTCCCCGGTATGGTCCCCGCCTGTGCCTCAGCAGGTGGGAGGAATTGCTGAAGGCCTGCCCGCACTCTGGGCAGGGGAAGGGCCTCTCCCCGGTATGGACCCGAAGGTAGGATGCCTGGTTAAAGCCCTTCCCGCACTTGAGGCAGGAGAACGGGCTCTCCCCGGTATGGACCCGCTGGTGCCTCAGCAGGGCAGAGGTATCGTTGAAGGCCTTCCCGCACTTGGAGCAGCTGAAGGGCTTCTCCAAGATGTGGACCCGGCGGTGGGTCAGCAGGACGGAGGAACAGCTGAAGGCCTTCCTGCATTCGGGGCAGGAGAATGGCCTCTCGCTTGTGTGACCCGCTGGTACCTCTGCAGGACAGAGGAAATGCTGAAGGTCTTCCCGCACTCAGGGCAGCTGAAGGGTCTTTCCCTAATGTGGACCCGCTGATGGCTCAGAAGGCGGGAGGAATTGCTGAAGCCCTTTCAGCACTCAGAGCAGGAGAACAGTCTCTCCCCGGAGTGACTGCGCCCATGAGTCTCCAGGTCAGATGGGAAACGGAAGCCTTTCCCACAGTCGCCACACTTCCACGGTTTCTCCACGGGACGGGATTCCTTAGGTTTCTCCATGACCGAAGCTTCACCTGCACACAAACGCGTGTACAGTACCTCTCTGCCGTGAATTCCTCTTCCCAGTCTGTATAACATTTACTGGCTCCACAACCAAAGTGCTGCAACAGTAGGGTCTCTCTTCCAGTCTCACTGATGCTGAAAACGTACTGAAACAGGAACTAAAACGCTTGGTTCCTTCTCACAGAATCATGGTCGAAAATTGTTATAGTCCCGACGGATTCAGTGACTGTCAGACATTGACGTGAAATTGAGGACTGCAAATGCTGAAAGGTCAGAGTCAAAGTGCAATGCTGGAAAATCACAACAGATCAGGCAGCATCCGAGGAGCAGTCGAGTCAATGTTTCAGGCAAAGCCCTTCAGCTATTGATATTGAAACTTCCGTCTTCAGATCTTCAAATAATCTGTAAAAAGTGATAACAAAAATCATCACTGTCAGTCCAGGTTAGAAATTCCAAACAAGCAATTCTACTTTACGCAGAACATTCTTTTCTTTTTCCACAAAATTGAAAGCACCATCCCACCCCCTCTCACCCCTCTATTTTCACTCCGCTCAAACTAATTCTCCGCATGGTACTGATTCAGGATCTTACAGAGACTGAAAAGTGAAAACATCAAGACAGACACCTCTGAATTTTGGATACATCCACCTGAAAGTTAGTATCTTTCACGATATGAAGCAGTGAGTAAGTCTGATTTTGGGAAGCAAAAAAAGTACCAATTCAGGATGAACCTTCAATGCAGCTTCTTGAGAAACAACCAGACACGAAATGGTTAACATCTGGGGAGGTGGAGGAAATGAGATATCAAGGCATTGGCACCGACACCAGACAGAAACTGAACATACAGGCATGGCAAACATTACGGGCAAGCCAGAGTCATTGAGATACACAGCACAAAAACAGGTCCTTCAGTCCAACTCATCCGTGCCGACCAGATAGCCTAAATTAATCTCGTCTCATTTACCAGCACTTGGCCCATATCCCTCTGAACTCTTCCTATTCATATATCCATCCAGACGCCTTTTAAATGCTATAATTGGACCTACATCCACTACTTCCTCCGGCAGATCATGCCTTACACTTGCCTCCCTCACGCCAAACATACTACCCTCCTGTTCTGGACTTCTCCCATCCCTGGGAAATGACTTTGTCTATTTAACCTATCCATACCTCGCATGACTCTATAAACGTCTGTAAGGTCACCCCTCAGCCTCTGGTATACCGGGGAAAACAGCTCAAGTAATGCACTGCGTGTACTTTTAGCTTCACACTCGCTGAACCTCCCTCCCGTGTAAAACATTGTTTCCCTCCCCAACACTGTCCATGGGAAAAGCCAAGAGTGCTGAGACTCTGGAGTTGGGGGAATGCCACGTAGAATTCCTACAATGTGGAAACACGCCATTCAGCCAAACAAGTCCACGCAGACCATCCAAAGTGTAACCCATGCATACAATTTCACCTATCCCATTACACTACACTTACTGCACACTCTGGGCCCATTTAGTATGGTCACTTCTCCCGAAACCGCACATCGTTAGACTTTGGGAGGAAACCAGAGCAGCCGGAGGAAACCCACGCAGACACGGCAGGGAGAATGTGCAAACTCCACACAGACAGTCGCCCCAAGGCTGGAATCGAACGCGGGTCCTTGGTGCGGTAACGCAGCAGTGCTCACCACTGATTGTGCTACTTACGTGTGCAAAAGGAGGTGGGGCCTGGGAACTTTGTTAATTGTACCACACAGTGGATTGTTGAGTCAGGTTAAATCTCACGGGATCCAGGGAGAGCTAACCAACTGGGTACAAAATTTAGAAGCGCATTGTTGTAGATGCTGGAATCCTTCCAGAAAACAACAAATGCTGGAGATCACAGTGGGTCAGGCAGCGCTGTGCCACTCTATGACCGGATAGTGTGGATGTGGAGATGATGTTTCCACTAGGAGAAGGGTTGAGGATGCCAAGTCATTGAGGGCATTTAAGACAGAGATAGGTTCTTGATTAGTAAGGGGTCAAGGGTTATGAGGAGAAGGCAGCAGAATGGGATGGAGAAATATATCAGCCATGATCGACTGGTGGAGTAGACTCGATGGGCCAAATGGCCTCATCCTGCTCCTGTGTATTATTGTCTTAAAGCGGAGCAGTAGTCTTAAGAGGTTCTCACAAACTATTTCAGAATCCTGAAGAGGAGTTGTTGGACTGGAAACCTTAACTCTGCTTTTTCTCCACATATGCTTCCAGTCCTGCTGAGTTTTTCCAGTGTTGTCAGTTTTTGTTTCAGTTTTCCAGCATCCACAGTTCTTTGTCTTATTTATCACAGTCATTTCTTGCCTTTCCCAAGTGTCTGGAACTTCATCTCCCTGATCTACAAACTGTTCACTTACCCTAGAAATGACTGCTATCTCCTTATCAGAGTAGACCCCTTTGTTGCAAAATGATTGTTCAATTCTGTGACCAAAATAATTGCATTCGTAATTACTTACACCAGGGACTCTCAATATCTCAGGCAAGAACACAGCCAGATTTTTTCAGACAGTACATTTATGTGATTTGATACAAATCCCTATTCCCTACTTTACCAGCGTGCTGCTGGGAATGGAGGGTTTGAGTTAAGAAGAAGCTGGGACATTTTTCCAACGAAGCCTAGCAAGTTGACAGATAACTTTATAGAGATTTTTAAAATCAGGAGGGGGAAAAAATAAGGTGTCATTTCCTGGAGGCTCAGAATATTTTATTGCTCCAGAAGGTGTAAAAGGGGGTCAAAGATTCAGCAGAAATCGAGTAGAGCTGAGAACAGACAACATTTTACTCTGTGGGAACAGGGGGACCAGAGGACAGAGAAATCAGGACCTGAAATCGAGCTGACACCAGACTACCATGTTATCAGTGCTTTGACAATGGCACTTCTGTGCGGGGCAGGTTGAATTATGAATTGAATAGTAACTTCCTCAAGGAGACTGTGCAGGAAGGGCCGGGCCTGTCTCTGTGGCGCAACTGGTCAGCGCGTTCGGCTGTTAACCGGAAGGTTGGTGGTTGGAGACCACCCCGAGACGGCGCGTTTGTTGTTCACGCTCAAACCGCTTTCTTGGCTGCAAAGATGCGCGTTTTTAATGGTGTCTGGAAAATGTTTCCCAAACGGAAATCTTTTCCACTGAGGAAGCACAAAGGGGTTTCTGAATTGATAGATTTTCTAACGTAAAGGACTGCGGATGCTTACAGTCCGAGACAGAAAGCGAAACTGCTGGAGCAACTCAGTACCTGGATGAGGAAAAAAAAGTTCTGAAATGTTGTCTCTGATTCTCTTTCTACAGATGCTGCCTGACCTGCTGAGTTGCTCCTGCAATTTCTGGTTTTGTTTTTAACTGAACGCCCATTTCATCTTTCGGGATGAAACACCCAGAATCGCCATTTGCAGATATTTAACCCTTTCGAAACCTGTGAAGTGATTGGATTCAAACAAACTCTGCAATGATTCACTCTTTCTCAGCTCCACAGGCAGAGAGACCTGGGAAATGAAGCTGTCAGTGTGGTTCTGTATTGGTGGGCCGAGTGGTGAATGCGATGGACATGAAATCCATTGCGGTTTCCCCACGCAGGTGTGAACCCTGCCGACTACAGTTGAGAACTGTCGTCAAAAAGAAAGGGAGATTGCTCCACGGTTTTTTTAAAGATGCAAATCAGTGGAGGGGTTGAAATATTTCAATCACATTGGGACTGGTCGGGAATCTGCAACCCACTGCCTGTCAGGGTGGGACAAGCAGATACCCACAGAGCTGCTTTTGAGGATATGAGCCAAGTGTTTGGAAATGAGACGAGAACAGTGAGGGGCATGAAGTCGTGGTCGAAATGAGGCAGGCACCTGAGGACAAAGGTGGTTTATTTGCCAGTGAAAGATACTGCTTCACAAATTTGGTACAATGGAAGGGAAGCAGTGACGGTGATTATCTTTGGCTGTTCACCTTGTGAATGTTCCCATTGCTGCCCATGTCCGTATAACGTCAGAACTCTGCAGCATGGCGGCGTCAGGTCCGCACAGTGCCAGGGGCGCAATGGATGACGCATCTGACTCCACCTACATGGTTGAAATGCAGCTCACAGCTTCTTCACACACCCCAATTAATCTTTCTCATTGTCCTGAAGCCGGCATACGGTTTGAATTCCTGATCTGCAGGAACGAGACTCTTTTCACTGTCTCGCGTCAGTAAGTGTCCCTGAGAACATCAAAGTCACGTCACAGCGCTGTCAGAGGAGGGGAAGCTGAAAGAGCCCCACACGCTGCTCACGGGCACATTTCACTTTCTCCAACTCACCGCCCCAACCACTGCGGCTTCTGGGAGTGGAAAGGGAACAAACACCAAAACCCAGTCTCAGCTTTGTAAATCTTCAGGAAATAAGAAGAACTAATTGTCCCTTCCAATCTTCCATCCTGGCCTGACAGCGTTGATTTTAAATGGCTGTCCAGTTAGTGCCGATTCGTTTTGGCTGAAAAAAATCTTCCTTATCTCATCCCAGCATTTCTTGCCACAGAGAACTGTGCGGCAGAGTTCATGTATAAATTTCCTTGTATGGTATTTTGTAAATAACATTCGTTCGCGGGTTGTTTGTATTTAAGGTTCACTAGCCGTTGTTTAATGCTGAGAGAGTTGAGTTGTCTGGAAATCATTTCACAGATGTCTTTAATGTAAAGCAATGTGGCTAGGGTTTCTGCAGACGTTGTGACTGCTAGTGTCAGTTTGTTGATGTGAAATCGTCACACTGGGTTTATTGGGTAGGCAAAAGTGAGGACTGCAGATGCTGGAAACCAAAGGTTTGATCAGAGTGGTGCTGGAAAAGCACAGCAGGTCAGACAGCTTCCGAGGAGCAGGAAAACCGACGTTTCGGGCAAAAGCTCTTCCTCAGGAATAGAGGCAGGACGCTTCCAGGGATGACGAGATAAATTGGGGGGAGGGGGGGGGGGCTGGGCCGAAGGTAGCAAAGAGTACAATAGGTGAATGGGGGTGGGGTTGGAGGTGACAGGTCAGAGAGGAGGGTGGAGCGGACAGTTGAGAAGGGAGATTGGCAGGGAGGACAGGTCATGAGGACAGCGCTGAGCTGGAAGGTTGGAACTGAGGTAAGGTGGGGGGAGGGGAAATGAGGGAACTGGTGAAGTCCACATTGATGTCCTGGGGTTGAATTTATCCGAGGTGAAAGATGGGGCGTTCTTCCTTCAGGCATCGGGTGGGGAGTGAGCGGCGATGGAGGAGGCCCAGGACCTGCATGTCCTCGGCAGAGTGGGAGAGGGAGTTGAGAGGGTGATGGGGATGATTGGTGCGGGTGTCCTTAAGATGTTCCCTCAAGCGCTGTGACTTGACTCTGCGAGGAGTCTCCAGTCTCCCCAATGTAGAGGAGACCGCATCGGGAGCAATGGATACAAGCAGTGACATTGGTGGAAACCTTCTCACGATCGTGGCCCAGGTTCGATTTCCGGGCAGGGAAGCAATTTACATTAGAGCTGTGAGGAAGCACTGCTGTTTCCCTGGTGGTCTAGTGGTTAGCATTCGGCGCTTTCACCGCCGCGGCCCGGGTTCGATTCCCGGTCAGGGAAGTATTTTTCAGTGGATCTTTTGCCTACCCATTCTCCTTAAATGCGCTGTACAGTTCCTTATTGGTCTTCGTCGTTACTGGCTACTGCAGTGTGTATTGCCTCGTTGAAATAGTGTCCTGATTCAGGCTTGTTTGTATGTGTAGGGATCATTGCATCTGTAGCTAAGTACTTGGTTCGTGTGTGTTGTTTTCCTGTAGACGCTGTTTTGAATTTACCATTGACTGTTCGCTCTACTGTGACATCTCGAAATGGCACTTTGTTGTTGTTCTCCTCTTTTGTGAATTTTATGCCAGTAAGGATATTGTTGATGGTGTTGTAGGTTTCCTCTAATTTGCTTCATTTTTTGATGACAAAAGTGTCATCACTGTGGCGGACACAAAGTTTAGGTTGGATCGTTGGAAGGGCTGTTGGTTTGAGACTCTGCATTATTGCTTCTGTTAGGAATCCTGATACTGGTGGTTTCATGGGTGTTTCGTTGATTTGTTTGAGGCTTGTTACTGAATATGAAGTGGGTGGTTAAGGCACAGTTCCACGAGGTGGATAGTGCTATCTTTGCTGATGAAGTTGGTGCTGTATTTGTGTCTTTGGTTCTTCGAGTAGTGTCTCCAGTTTTCTTTGGCCACATTGATGTTAATGGATGTGAACAGGGCTGTTATGTCAAAGGACATCATTATTCCATCCTCTTCTAACTTAGTGTCTTTGGTGTTCAGGAATTCTTGGATGGAATAAATGGAGTGGCGTGAATCTTCGACTTGGTGTTTTAGTCTTCAGTGGAGGCCTTTGACTAGTCTGTATATTGGTGTTCCAAGTAGTGAGACTATGGCCTGAGGGGGGCTCCTGGTTTGAAGAGGAGGTGAACAACAACAAAGTGCCATTCTTAGATGTCACAGTAGAGCGAACAGTCAATAGGGAACTTCACACTAGCGTCTACAGAAAAACAACACACGCAAACCAAGTGCTTAACCACCGAAGCAATCATCCCAACACCCACAAACGAAGCTGCATCAGGACATTATTTCAATGAGCCACTACACACTGCATATAGAGGATTATAAAATCATGAGGGATACGGATGAGGTGAACAGTAGGTGTCCTTTCCCCCAGCTGGGGGTTTCAGGATCAGGGAGCAAATATTTTGAGGTGAGTAGAGAAAGATTTTATAAAGACAGGACAAAGATCGTTTTTTAAGAGAGTGGTCTGAGTGCAGAATGAATATCCAGAAGAAGTCATAGAGTCATAGAGATGTACAGCACAGAAACAGACTGTTTGGTCCAACTTGTCCATGCTGACCAACTATCCCAACCCAATCTCGTCCCACCTGACAGCACACGGCCCCATATCCGTCCAAACCCTTCCTATTCATATACCTAACCAAATGCCTTTTAAATGTTGCAATCGTACTAGACTTCACCACTTCCTCTGGCAGTTCATTCAATAAACGTACAATCCTCTGCGTGAAAACGTTGCCCCTTAGATCTCTTTTGTATCTTTCCCCTCTTATGCTAAACCCATGCCCTCTCCTTCTTGACTCCCCCACCCCTGGGAAAAGACTTTGTCTATTTATCCTATCCATACCCCTCATGATTTCATACACGTACAGTTACAACGTTTAAAAGACATTTGGATAAGTACATGAATATGAAAGGTTCGAAGGTTTATGGGCCAAACACTGGTAGGTGGGACGAGTTTAGTTTGAGAACATACTCAGCATGGACGAGTTGGATGAAGGGTCTGTTCAGTGCTGTCATACTCTGTGACCGACCTGTACTGGTCTTAAAACCATTTTCTTACCTCCACCCCATAACCATCCACTTCTTTGTTGTTCAAAACTCAGATGAATTTAGCCTTGAATATGTTTAATGACCCCACTTCTGAACTGAATTCCTCTTCGTAATATACCACTTGCCTCGCTCATTGCCTGCTGCATCTGCCCGACAACTGGCATTGACTGGTGTGGAGGGACTCTGAGACCTCTTTGTACATCAATACATCATTCCTGATGAAGGGCTTGTGTCCGAAACGTTCACCGTCCTGCTCATCAGATGCTACCTGACCTGTTCTGCTTTTTCAGTGCCACATTTTTCGACTTTCACCTCTAGTCCTCACTTTCTCCACATTCCAATATATCACCATTTAAACAATGCACTGCTTTTTTTTAAAACAGCCAAGGCGATAACTTCACATTGCGGCACTGCACTTGCCATGTGTTTGCCAATTGAGACACAGACCTGGACCAACTTCGGGAAGAGGCAAAACACTGAGTTCTGAACAAAAACCGTAACACACTCAAAACGTCGGCTCTGTTTACCTTTCCACAGATGCAGCTCGACCCGTTGGCTTTCTGCAGTATTCGCTGTGTTTGAACTGAGAGAAGACAATGGTAATTCTGGGCGGGGCAGGTTGAATTATGAATTGAATAGTAGCTTCCTCAACGAGACTGTGCGAGTGATGCTCGGACCTGTCTCTGTGGCGCAATTGGTCAGCGCGTTCGGCTCGTAAACGGACGGTTCATGGTTCGAGACTACGCAGGGCCGGCGTGTTTGTTGTTCACGCTCCAACCGCTTTCTTGACCGCAAAGTTGCGCGTTTTAATGGTGTCAGGAAAATGTTTCCCAAACGGAAATCTTTTCCACTGAGGAAGCACAAAGGGGTTTCTGAATTGATTGAATTTCTAACGTAAAGGAATGCGGATGCTGACAGTCCGAGACAGAAAGCGAAACTGCTGGAGCAACTCAGTAGGTTTGGCTGTACCTGGATGAGGAAAAAAAAAGTTCTGAAATGTTGTCTCTGATTCTCTTTCTACAGATGCTGCTTGACCTGCTGAGTTGCTCCTGCAATTTCTGTATTTCTTTTTAACTGAACGTCCATTTCATCTTTCAGACTCGCCATGTGCAGATATTTAACCCTTTCGAAACCTGTGAAATGATTGGATTCAAACAAACTCTGCAATGATTCACTCTTTCTCAGCTCCACAGGCAGAGAGACCTGGGAAATGAAGCTGTCAGTGTGGCTCTGTATTGGTGGGCCGAGAGGTGAATGCGATGGACATGAAATCCATTGCGGGTTCTCCACGCAGGTGTGAACCCTGCCGACTACAGTTGAGAACTGTCGTCAAAAGGAAAGGAAGATTGTTCCACGGCTTTTTTAAAGATGCAAACCAGTGGAGGGGTTGAAATATTTCAATCACATTGGGACTGGTCGGGAATCTGCAACCCACTGCCTGTCAGGGTGGAACAAGCAGATATCCGCAGAGCTGCTTTTGAGGATATGAGCCAAGTGTTTGGAAATGAGACTAGAACAGTGAGGGGCGTGAAGTCGTGGTCAAAATGAAGCAGGCACCTGAGGACAAAGGTGTTTTATTTGCCTGTGAATGATACTGTTTCACAAAGTTGGATCAATGGAAGGAAAGCAGTGACGGTGATTATCTTTGGCTGTTTACCTCTACCTCAAAAATTCGGCAGAATTTTAAAGTCACAATGAAAAGAAGTAAAAGTGACATTAGGAAGAACGTTTTCGTAAAGGGAGTGGCAGGGTCAGTAAGTCCCTGTCTGTCATTGACAAAGAGGAAGATTCAGTGGACACAAAAGGGAATTCGGTGGTCACGTTCAGATGTGCAGATTTACGCTGAGAAGGCGAGAGAATGAAACGAATAGAGACACACGTTTACTTAAGTGTAGAACCAGCAGAGCGAAGGTGGGCCGCATGGCCTCCGTCTGCGCTGTGACACATGTTGTGATTCAGTGTGAAATCACAGTTCGACCAACAGAATGTGGGAATTTAGAAATAAGTTTATATTTACACAGCCTCCATACGTCCGCGAAACAGCATATTACACGGCAGCAGTGGAGGTCTTTGACATCAGGCTCGAACGTGCCTGCCGCGTGCCAGACGGAAACCTGAAGTGTTCTGTGGAAGGGGCGCCGCGTACAGCAGCAGAGTGGCGCAGCGGGAGCGTGCTGGGCCCATAACCCAGAGGTCGATGGATCGAAAGCATCCTCTGCTGTTGTTTAAAGTCACCTCGAGCTGTTTTCCTTTGGACCGGTGCTCTCTTCTGCAAGCTGCCTTTGCGTCTCCTTTCCGAGTGTCCAAATGTCGCATATCGATGCACTCACCAAATCCACTCAATTCAAGTGGCATGATTTTAGAGGTCTCAGTGGTATTCTGTACTTCGTCTGTTTCCTCTGAACTGAATCGCAAACCCAGATCTCTGCGATGCCAATCAGCTGGTAAAGGTGAAACACATGCCTTGCGGTTTCGTCCATTCCTTGCAGTAATTCGCCACCCTGGTCCAGACGAGAATGACAAGCATGTCAGAAACCGCATCACGACTCAGACATAGTCCCCTACTATTAGGACGGATACCACCGATTGTGAATAACCTCAGAGAGAGAGACAAGTGACAGACAGTCGCCGTGGATTCGATGGGCTGAACGGCTTCTGTCTGCGCGAGAATGATGCTACGTGTTTATGCCATCCCACTGCCTGTCTCTGGGACAGAGAGGCTGAGGGGGCAAAACTGGTTCATTTTTAACCGTCCCTTCCGTGTTGGACTGCCTGCAGTCCCTCAGCTCAGAGCCGTGGGGATGACTCTCAGTGAGTGAAGGTTTCACTCGGATTCTCTTCATCTGGGACACTTGGGGCTCAGATGTTAACTGCTGCGCGGTCGCAGCAAAGAAAGCGATGCCCACTTTGCAATAGACTTTCCCTAAGATTGCTGCGTGAAGACGATTTCTGAACACCAAGAAGGCTGCACAACAATGTGAATTTACCTGGGCGAAGAGTCCTCGGTGTCCATTTCTTTCTGTCCTGCCAGCACAGCATCTTTCTATCTCTCCGATAACAGACCCTTGGAGAAAGTTCACAATCAAAGTTGTTCATGTTCCCCGCATTAACGTAACTGAGACCTCTCACCCCAAGGGTTTCAGAGATAGAGAGAGCAGAAGAGCGAATGGACTCTACCCGCCCCCGCCCTACACCCCGTCCCATCCCCCAAAACAACGTGCAAGTAGAAATGAAATGGTTTAATTATCCACCAGTGGAGGTAGTCCAGTTCTTGGGGATGAGACAAAGTGGGCATTCTGCCCCGGGGACAGAATGACAAGCAGATGTTCTGGAAACGCTTTGCTGCTTGCGATTGTTGGAGCAATGTGGAATGTACTTCACACTGAGCAAGTTTCAGCTGGCTCAGTGTCTCCGATGTACATTGCTGTGTTTGCCGCCAGCTCAGAGAGAGAACAATAGGAAGGACGTAGGAGTGAATAACGATCCGCGTGAGAGGGCGAATAACTGTTAATGGAGACTGTTAGCGGCTAACAATACGTAGTGTGACATAGCAGACGAGGTGATAACAAGGAGTCGTTTGTGTGGTAGGGGTCAAGGACATGGGGGAGTTCAGGCCCTAAAGTTATGGAACTCGATATTGAAGACCGGAGGGCTGTAAGGTCTCCAAGTGGAAAATGAGGTGTTGTTCTTTCATCTGGAGCGAGAACACTGCTGCAAGCCTGAGACAGAGATGTTGGCCAGGGAACAGGGTGATGTGTTAAAGTGGCAGGCAACCGCAAGGCCAGGGCCTTTTTCCTGCGGGCAGAACCGGGATGTTCTGCGAAGCAGTCACCCAGTTTATGCTTCATGCTACATTGGGGAAATGACACTGTGAGCAGCGAATGCAGTGGACTAGGTTGTGGCAAAAGTGCTGCTTCACCTGGCAGGTATGTTTGAGCCCTTGGATATTCAGGAGGGAGCAGGTAAATGGGCAGGTGTTACACATTCGGCGGTTGCAGGGGAAAGTGCCTTGGCACTATGGGAGGTGGGTGTGGGGTGTTGCGAGTGAAGGAAGAGTGGAACCGAGGTGGAACCCCTGGCACAACGGGTGCGTGTTGGGACCATAACCCAGCTGAGAAAGCATTCTCTCCTATTCACTCAATGTCGTCTTTAGCAGCTTTCCGGTATAACAGCGCTCTGTTCTGCACCTTGCCTTCTCATCTGCTGCCGAAAATAGCTTGGACATAAATATTTCCCAGTGATATACTGGCCCAATGTGCACAGTCGAGTTGATACACTCGTGGAGGTTTGCGTGGTCTTCTCCTGTTCTCTGTACCCTATGTTGAGGAGGGCAATGCTTGTCACTGGCCACTCGGGTGTCAGAGAAAAGTTTCGAAGCAAAATGGTTGAATTATCTGCCAGTGGAGAGAGCCCGGTTCCCGGGGACGGGACAAACAGCAGCAGGGAGACTGAATGAGAAGCAGCTGTTCGGTAAACTCTTTGCCGCTTGCAATTCTCAGAGCAATCTCAAATGTATTTTATACTGAGCAAGTCTCAGGTCGCGCAAGCGGTGTGGGCGGTTCGCTGTGTGCTGGCTCTCTGGCTCGTTGGTCGAGGCGTATGATTCTCGCTTCGGGTCCTTTCCAGTGCCGAGTTGCGAGAGGTCCCGGACGAGTCCGCGTTTTTTAACTTGACTTGTGCAAAACTGCCTGATTAAGTTTCTCAAAAAACGCCTTCGTGAAACGAGGTTGGGCTGTCTGGAGTACGAATGAGGCAGAAAACAGGGAAGTGAAATGGTTGGAGATAGTGTTCAACAGGTTGACGTGAGTGGTGCGGTGTTTGAGGAATGTCAACAATCAAGGGAGATTGGAAAATTGGAACAGCTCTCCTCGGAGAACCGAACTTTTCCAAGTCATGAGGGACCAAGAAACAGGAAATAATGTTGTGAAAATGCTCCCACACCTGAAAGGATCCACAACGATTCGGCAGAATTTTAAAGTCACGAGGAAAAGAAGTAAAAGTGACATTAGGAAGAACGTTTTCGTACAGGGACTGGTTAGGGTCAGTAAGTCCCTGTCTGTCATTGACAAAGAGGAAGATTCAGTGGACACAAAAGGGAATTCGGTGGATTGACAAAGAGGAAGATTCAGTGGACACAAAAGGGAATTCGGTGGTCACGTTCAGATGTGTAGATTTACGCTGAGAAGGCGAGAGAATGAAACGAATCGAGACACACGTTTCCTTAAGTGTAGAACCAGCAGAGCGAAGGTGGGCCGCATGGCCTCCGTCTGCGCTGTGACACATGTTGTGATTCAGTGTGAAATCACAGTTCGACCAACAGAATGTGGGAATTTAGAAATAAGTTTATATTTACACAGCCTCCATACGTCTGCGAAACAGCATATTACACGACAGCAGTGGAGGTCTTTGACATCAGGCTCGAACGTGCCTGCCGCGTGCCAGACGAAAACCTGAAGTGTTCTGTGGAAGGGGCGATGCGTGTGGTCGCACAGTGGCGCAGCGGGAGCGTGCTGGGCCCATAACCCAGACGTCGATGGATCGAAAGCATCCTCTGCTATTGTTCAATGTCGCCTCGAGCTGCTTTCCTTTGGATCGGTGCTCTCGTCTGCAAGTTGTGGAGAAGGATCATAAGACACAAAATACATAAGAAAAGATTATAGTGTCATGTAACATAAATGTTATATTGAAGAAACCTAGATTGCTGTTGAGCCTTTCATCTTTTAAAACGGGTTGTAGATTTCGGTTCATTAATCTGTAAATCCCAGAACTTTTTAAATGTCACATTCTCCAGGTAACTTTAGGTTCTATAAAAGGAGGTGACACCTCAGGTCAGACAATGCATGAACGCTGTGAGGGTAGGGTCTATCTGTATCCTAATCTTGAGTGAGACTGGTTCTATTTCCAAATATATAATCCTGCAAACGCAGATTCACCCCAAAGACTTCGATATGTGAGCGCATGCATGAGAAAGAGCGTTTGTGTGCGTGTGCGTGTGCATGCTGGGTACTGTGTGTGTTTGTGTGTGTGTGTGTGTGATGGAGTATAAGCATGAGAGATGGTGTGTGCGTAGGTTTGAGTGTGGGGATGTATTACTGTGTGTCTGAGAGAGAGCATGTCTATCAGAGAAGGTCTGCATGAGCGTGTGAGTATGTAAGAGAGTGTGCTTGTGTGTGAGAGAGTGTATTGTGTAGCCTGGTCTCCTGTAGTGTGCCATGAACCCAGGGTCTCGGCTGAGGTCATTCTCATGTGTTCTAAACTTGGCTATCAACCTCTGCTCGGCCACTAGATCAAAGACGGCTGAGGCACGAGAAAGGACGGGCGGGGACACTGGTGGTGGTGGATAAGGGAGAGAAATGGAGAGGGGACTGAGGTTGGGGAGTAGAGAATGACTGGGGTTCAGAGGGTTGGGGAGAGAATCGGGGTGCAGTGTGAAGAGGGGAGAAAGGGCGGGGGCAGTGGGTGGGGAGAAAATGGACAAGGGGCAGAATGGGAAGCGAGAGACAGCACAAATCCCACCTTCCCCAGGACTGGTGTCAGTGTCCCACGAACTGGAACCCCCTCGTCCCACAGCAGATTTGGGGCAACCATTTCTCAATATAAGCATGGCTAAGGCATATCATCCCTGCAGGCCATTCACACCGACCTTACCAACAGCATCCCACCCAGACCCACTCGATTACGCTACAGCCCTGCAGTTCCCCTTGGCTATTTCCTGATGAAGGGTTTTGCCCAAAACGTCGATTCTCCTGCTCCTCAGATGCTGCCTGACCTGCTGTGCTTTTCCAGCACCACACTCTCGACCCTAATTTCCAGCATCTGCAGTCCTCACTTTCGCCCTGTAAGGGGTGAATGTTCTATGCCTAGTCTTTTAAATCTTTTAAAATCTTTTCCCCTCACCCTAAACCTATACCCTCTAGTTTTGGAATACCTCTACCCTGGGCAAAAGACAAAATGCCAAAGGAATAACATGTCTAGGCACAGGGAAAAAAAAACATTTCGACAAAAAATTGCTTTGGTATTTTTCTCTCGTATTCGCATTTGGACACTTAAAATTTGTGGAGGTGCCCGTGTTGGACTGGGGTGTACGAAGTTAAAAATCACACAACACCAGGTTACAGTCCAATCGGCTTGTTTGGAAGCACTAGCTTTCGGTGCGCCGCTCCTTCATCAGGCGGTTGTGGAGTATACGATCATATATTCTGTGTCTTACGATCTTATACTCCACAACCACCTGATGGAAGAGCAGCGCTGTGAAAGCTAGTGCTTCTAAATAAGTCTGTTGGACTATAACCAGGTGTTTTGTGATTTTTGACTTTAAAATTTGTAATAAATTCCTGCACACTGAGCATGCTCCGCGGTGTCAGCAAGCACTGCGCATGACCGCCATGGTCAGCAAAGCACTGCGCATATTCCTTGGTGCCGCAGAAACTGCGCGTCAGCTCCTTTCCATGGACCAATGGATAACCTTGGAGGACCGGAAGGAGACTGGTTCCAGCCAATCAGAGCCGGCCATTGTCGAAATATGTCGGTTGGACCGTGAGCTCTGAAGCTGCTGCTGCACCTTTCTCTGTGAACTTCACCCCAGACTGTAACTTCCTTCCTCTGTCTAACTTTTGTGAGTACAACAGTCTGTTTCTCACCACTTTTTCCATTTTTTGTTTCATTCTGGGTTTTCAATTGTTAACTTGCAGCAACTGAAAGGAAAGAGTGAATCGAGGGAGGGGACAGACTCTGAAAAAGTTGATCCAGGTCTGTCTCAATTTACAAACACATGGCAAATGCAGTGACACAATCTATAGCCTTTGATGTTAAAAAAAAGCGCAGAGCGGAGGCGCATTGTTTAAATGGTGATATGTTGAGATGTGATGAAAGTGAGATGATGGAGATCAGAGTTGAAAAGTGTGGCACTGGAAAACCACAGCAGGTTAGGCAGCAACTGAGGAGGAGGAGAGTCAATGTTTTGGGCACGAACCCTTCATCAGGAATGATGTGTGGATGGACAAAGGGGCCTCAGCGTCCTTCTACACCAGTCGATGCCAGTTGTCAGACAGGAGCAGCAAGCAATCAGCAAGGCAAGTGGTTTATGAGCAAGAGGAATTGAGTTCAGAAGTGGGGATGTCTTCCTGCAGTTAGGTCAGTCATTGAATGTATTCAAGGCTGAGTTCATTTGACTTTGAAGAACAAAGAAGTGATGGGTATTGGGGGGAGGTAAGAAAATGGTTTTAAGACCAGGATAGAACAGTTACAGAGTCATACCGCACAGAAACAAACCATTAAGTCCAACTAGTCCATGCTGACTGTGTTCTGAAACTAAACTAGTCCCACCTGCCAGTGTTTGGCCCAGACTCTCTGAACCTTTCCTATTACAATTGCAACATTTAAGAGGCATTTGGATGGTTATATGAATAGGAAGGGTTTGGAGGGATATGGGCCGGGTGCTGGCAGGTGGGATTAGATTGGGTTGGGATATCTAGTCTGCATGGATGGGTTGGACCGAAGGGTCTGTTTCCATGCTGTACATCTCTATGAATCTATGTACTTATCCAATGTCTTTTAAACACTGTAACTGTACCTGCATCCACCACCTGCTCTGGACATTGATACCACATGAGAACCATTCTCTGTCTTAAAATAAAAAGGTGCCCCTCATGTCTTTCTAAAATATTTCTCCTCTCATCTTCAACGTTTGCTCCCTAACCTTGAAACACCCATCCCAGGGAAAGAATACCTGCTGTTCCCATCTTTGATATCCCTGAAGATTTTATAATCCTCTCTAAGGTCATCTCTCAACCTCCGATGCTGCAGTGAAAAAAATCCCACCCTGACCACCTAGATGCCGGTATACTTATATCCAGTTATGAACTGTTCAATGCTGGTGCCGACTGGAAAGACCAAATGACCTATTCCTGCTCCCAATTCTCATACTCTGTGTCCAGGACAGCAAGCGACCATATGACATAGGTGCAGAAATTCGGTCATTCAGCCCATCAGATCTACTCCACCATTCAATCACAACTGATATGTTTCTCAACCCCATTTAGAAATTTTGATTTTGGAAAGGCAGATCAGGGAAGGATCTGCAAAGTTAATGGGGAGTGTTGTTGACCAAAGATACCTTGGAGTGCTGGTTCATAGTTTCTTGAAAGTGGAGTCGCAGGTCGACAGGATAGTGAAGGAGGTGTTTGGTATGCTTTCCTTTATAGGTCAGTGCATTTCAGTACAGATGTTGGGAGGTCATGTTGCCCCCGTACTGGACATTGATTAGGCGACTTTTGGAATACTGCGTTCAGTTCTGGTTACCCTGCTACAGGAAAAGTGTTGTGAACCTTTGAAAGGGTTTGGCAAAGATTTAGAAGGCTATTGCCAGAGTTGGAGGATTTGAGTTATAGGGAGAGGCTGAATAGGCCGGGGCTGTTTTCCCTGGTGCATTGGAGGCTGAGGGGTGACTTTACAGAAGTTCATATGGAGCATGGATAGGGTGAATAGCCAAAAACATTTCCACATAGTAGGGAAGTCCAAAACTAGAGGGCATAGATTTGAGGTGAGAGGGGAAAGATTTAAAAGGAACCTTATGGACAACTTTCTCACACAGAGAGTGATGCAAGCATGGACTGAGCTGCCAGAGGAAGTGGTGGAGGCTGGTATAATTACAGCATTTTAAATGGCATCTGGTAACAGGGTGAATTGAGAGGGATATAGGCTAAGTGCTGACAAATGTGACTATGTTAATTTGGGATATCTGGTCAGCACAGACAATTTGGACTGAAGGAAAGCAGAAGTATTGTTGTGAAGACTGGAATTTCAGAGCAGCTTTCAAAGATATTTTGTCCTTACTGGGAGCAGAAGCTACAATGAAATCTTTCATTTGAGAGACAGCAACTGAGTAAGTGAGGACATCCAGGATTTTGATGGAATGTGGAACTTGTTGCAATGTGGGGTTGAAGTGTTTTAAGTAAAGTATCCTGAACAGGAATCCTAGTGAAGGGTTAGGTGGGTTTTTGTTTTAAACTGCTCATTTCTTTCAGCCCCCAAAAATGTACTTCCAATGCTGTGCATCAGAAGGAGCGGTGAATCAGTAACTGGTATCATCAGAAGCCTTACGGTTTTCAGTATTGCAGGTTTTGCTTGTTGCATCAGCATTGTAAAGGTTACTGGCAGCAGTGGGAGGTGTGGGCTGTATTCACTGGAAGCGATGAAGCAGTTAGATAACACACGTATAAGAGGGCAGGGTGGGACTTGTCTTTCAATTTGCAGAAGTTGGGAGGTTCTGGGAGCTGTGGTTCTGGGCAAACACAACTGCAGTAAATCATAGAAACCCTACAGTGTGGAAGGAGGCCATTCAACCCATCAAGTCCACATTGACCCATCGAACAACTTGCCACCCAGACCCACCCTATCTCGTCGTTTCTGCTGGTGGGTTAGACTAGGTAACAAGACTATAGGGATAGATTTAAGGCAGAGGCGGAGGGACTACGTCTCCTGGAGAGTGGTGAATCTATGGAATTCTTTGCCCAAGGAAGCAATAGAAGCAGGCATATTAAAGACACAGTTCGATGGGATTTTGGATGGTAGGTGAATTTAGGGTAGTCAGGATAATGCAGGTAAGTGGAGCTGAGATAATGGATAGATCAGCCATGATCTTAAAGAATGGCGGAGCAGGCTCGATGGGCCAAATGGCCTCTTTCTGCACTGCAGGGATTTTATGATTGCTTCATATGGTGTATATCAGATATTCGCTGTTGTACAAGCTGCATGGCTATGATTTTTCACCTTCTAATATAGCAATGGAATTACATCCCGTATTTCTTGTATTCATTTTTATTTTAACAGGTCAGCAGGACGTCTTTCAGCAACTTTACTGGCTTTCTTTCCTGAAGCAGCCTTGACATTTCATTTTCATATCCTTCATTCAGCTCCATTTCCAGCACCTTTGTAGGAAGGTTGTTCCAGGTCATTGTCACCTAAATGAAGTTTTCCTCTTTATATACTTAATGCTATCTGGCTGAATGAGGGTTTTCAGGTTTCTGTGTCATGGATAATATATGATCAGCAGGTATCTGGCAATCTAAGGAATTGTCACCGAAGTTATGTTCATTTGACTGTACTGACCGTGACTTATTTCATGGTTTCTTTTGCAGGAAGACATGGGGAAAGAAATCTGAAACCAAAAGATACATCAGCTTCTGACAGAGTCACTTGATTCATTGGGACTTGAATATCAGCAGCCATTCCAGTCGAGAAGAAATGTTTGCTTCTGTCTGCTTGGACACTGGTGTGGCAGGAAGAATACTGATACACCCGAATGAGGGAGATTCAGTGCGGTGACTGTGAAAAGTACAGGACTTCACACCATTTACTCAGCTTGGAGGATCAAAGAGGCCGTTCACTTGCTCTCTGTGTGGGAAGGGCTTCACCTGCTCCTCCCACCTGCAGAGACATCAGTGAGGTCACCTCCCATCGCAGGGGGATTGAAGGAGCTTCGGCCGAGTGCCATTCTCGACTGCATTAATAACCCAGTTCTGGGGACTCCCGGGTTTGAATCTCACCATAGCAGATGGCGGATTTGGAGTTCAGTCAGAAATCTGGAGTTCAGAATCTCATTATGAAACCATTTTCGGGGAACAAACACCCCAATCTGATTCACTTATGCTTTAGGGGAGGAAACTGCCGTTGTGGGAAAGGATTCACTCAGTCATCCCAGCTGCATCCTTTCCCTGGCCTATATGTGACTCCAGACCCACAGCAGTGTGGTTGATTCTTGACAGCCCATCTGCAAATGCGCGGGGGGAATCTTACTTGGATACAGGCTATGAGTTGCAATTGCTGAGTGAAGCAATACTTCCTCCAGGCTAAGGCTGCACCAAGGGTCGAATTACAAAGGAACAACTCAGCTGACCAATAATGAAGGAAGTGGGATGCAGGAGAGTGTGTGTGTATGTGTGTGTGTGTATGTGTATGTGTGAGTTTCAATAAAAAGTTACTTTTTGTGCACTTTTTTGCTGGGACGATCTGAAGCTGCAACAAAGTTGGGTCCCAACAAAAGTTACCTGAACTTACCGTCGGACTCAAACATTGAAGGCTATGAGATCCAACAGGTTTTTCTTTTAAAGCTGCTAATTTCTTTCAATCTCCGGCGCGAGGTTTCCAATGTCTTATATCAGAAGGAGCAGTCAATGTGTAGCTCGTATTATTAGAATTGTACATTTTTCAGGACTGATGGTTCATTGTTTCCTCAGCATTGTAAAGTTTACTGGCAGCAATGGGAGGGGTGGGCTGTTTTCACTGGAAACAAAGTTAAAATCCAGTTACAGTCCAACAGGTTTATTTGGAAGCACTAGCTTTCGGAGTGTTGCTCCTTCGTCAGGTAACTGTACAGCAGGATCATAAGACACCAAATTTGTAGCAAAATGATATATTGAACAAACCTCGACTGCTTTTAAGTGTTTCATCTTTAGAATGGGTTGCAGGTTTCAGTTCATTAGTATGTAAATCCCAAAACTTCTTTTAAGTCACAGTCTCGAGATAACTTCAGGTTTTACAAAGAGGTGCCATCTCAGCTCAGACAATGCATGAAAGATGTGAGGTTCGAGTCTGTCTTGAGTCATACTGGTTCTGTTTCCAAAGTAGGAATTTATAAAATATTACATGGATTGACTGTCTGCAGATTGTGCACTTTTTGAGCAAAATAGAATGAATCTACAAACATAATTCTGCAAATGCAAATTCATCCCATGGTCTTATCTATGTGTGCATGCATGAGAGTGAGTGAGTGTGTGCTTCCCGGTGAGTCTGGCTGAGAGAGTGCGTGTTTGCGTGTGTGCATGCTTGGTAAAGTGAGAGTGTGCAGGAGTATAAGTCTGTGAGAGAATGTGTGTGTGGGTGAGAGTGTGGGTGGGTACATGTGTTGTGCATCTGAAAGAGCGCGTATATCTGAGAGAGTGGCTGCATGAGTATGTGAGAATGTATGGCTGTGTGTGAGAGACAGAGAGACAGAATGTGTACAGTGTAGTGGGGTCCCCTGTAATGTAACATAAACCCAAGGTCCTGGTGAAGGCCGTCTTCATGGGTTCCAAACTTGGCTATCAGTCTCGCCCGGCCACTAAAAATGATTAAGCAGTTACACAATAGACACGGGAGAGGGCAGGGTGAGACTTGTCTTTCGATTTGCAAAAGGTGGAAGGCTCTGGATGATGTGATCCAGGGCCACCACAACTTGGAGGACCTTCGGCTCAGAGAGGTGGAGCTGGAAGCCAGTTTGCTGACATGCTGGGAGGGCAAGGCGGAAAGTTAATCAGATGTTTTTTATTCTGGGAGATGCTCTTTCCCTCCATACAGAGTCTTCTGATGGGGTCAGTGGACAGGGTCAGGAGGATGTGAGCCCAGGTCAGGCAGGCAAAGGGGATTTGGGAGAGGGCTGCAGGGGGGAGGGGCTAACTGTGGGGTGGTGGGAGTAATAACAAGGGAGGGGGAGGTAAGGGACAGAATAGTGACGGGGATTGCCTCCGTTCTCTGCAGTTGGCAGCAGAAGCACAGATGGTATCGGAATCTGGTGCCAGGATTCAGGAACCGATGCGTTCAGGGCTGGAGAAGTGGGAAAGGGAGGTGCAATGGGTGTGGTCCAACGATGTCAGCAGGACACAGCCTCTGCTGAGGGCGCATGAGAAGTTAAAAGCTGCAAAGACAAAGCAGAACCTCAAAGCACTGAGTGGGATGGTGGCTCAGTGGTTAGCAATGCTGCTTAATAACGCCAGGAGCCTGGGTTTGATTCCATCCTTGGGTGACTGTCTGTGTGAAGTTTGGCATGTTCTCCCCCTTGTGTCTGTGTTGGTCACCTCTGGGTGTTCTGGCTTCCTCCCACAGTCCAAAGATCTGCACTTTAGGGTGGATCCGGTGTGCTAAAGTGTGCAGGTGAGTTTGCATCGTTTAGGATGACCATGTTAGTTTCGGTTCCTTCATTTGTAAATCCCAGAACTTTTTTTAAACTTACTTTCTCAAGATAGCTTTTAACAATAGGTGTCATCTCAGCTCAGATAATGCATTGAAGGTGAGACATTAAAGTCTGTCTGTATCCCAATGTTAGGTCAGACTGATTCTATTTCTAAAGTGGGAGTTACAGAATCTTACATGGATTTATGCAGTTTTTGAGTAATTCGGAATAGAATGGACTTCTGCAAGGAAGTGTATAAACAACTGACCAGGAACACGACAGGCAACTACCAGCTGATCTGGGGCCTTGGAGGGAGGTGAGGGGTAAAGCCCCAAAGGAAACTTGCATATCCGCCACAGATTCACCTGCACCTCCACACACATCATCTATTGCATCCTCTGCACCCGATGTGGCCTCCTCTATATTGGGGAGACAGGCCGCCTACTTGCGGAGCGTTTCAGAGAACATCTCTGGGACATACGGACCAACCAACCCAACCACCCTGTGGCTCAACACTTCAACTCCCCCTCCCACTCCAACAAGGATATGCAGGTCTTTGGACTCCTCCATCGCCAGACCACAACAACACGACGGTTGGAGGAAGAGCGCCTCATCTTCCGCCTAGGAACCCTCCAACCACAAGGGATGAACTCGGATTTCACCAGTTTCCTCATTTCCCCTCCCCCCACCTTGTCTCAGTCAAATCCATCGAACTCAGCACCGCCTTCCTAACCTGCAATCTTCTTCCTGACCTCTCCGCCCCCACCCCAGTCTGACCTATCACCCTCACCTTGACCTCTTTCCACCTATCGCATTTCCGACACCCTTCCCCCAAGTCCCTCCTCTCTACCTTTTATCTTAGCCTGCTGGACAAACTTTCCTCATTCCTGAAGAAGGCCTTATGCCCGAAACGTCGATTCTCCTGTTCCCTGGATGCTGGCTGACCTGCTGCGCTTTTCCAGCAACACATTTTCAGCTCTGATCTCCAGCATCTGCAGACATCACTTTCTCCTCAAATGATTTGATGCTTTGGAGTACAAAATCAAAAAAAAATGTTGAACAGTTACAGGAGAACTGCCAAAAGACCAACAAATGTAGGCTGCTAGTGAGAACTCAGAGGCACCTGTCCAGAGAAGGAGTCTGCACAGAGAAAAAACATCGACACCAACCTGGAGAGCAAATCTACAGAGGAAGATACAAAGAGAAGATTTAACAGCTTGCTGGTTTTGAAGTTTGAGTCTTTCGGTAAATCTTAATCAAGGGTTTTTATTGGACTGGTATCATACAGGGGAAGGTAGAAGATAGGTTAGAGACAGGAGTTGTAAATAGTTGTTAATTAATTATTCTCCGTTAGACTTTAATAAATAAAGTTGTTAATTTTAACTTTAAATACTGACCTTTGGGAATAGTTGCTTGGTTCTTGAATTTTCACAGATTACCACATGGGTTAAACCTTCTCTATGTTGCTGGTTTAAATTAGGTGGGGGAGGTTGCACCCAGTGTTGTAAAATTTGGGGGCTTTCATCCAAGATTTGAACTGGTTCAGACAGATTTGAATAGATTTGGCGGTACGAAAAATCCCAGCAGATTTAAACACTTGCAAGTAAGTGTCCTAGATCATTAAATAAAACTTTAAATAGTGACTTTTAGAAACAGTTCCTTACCTCTTGAATTTTCACATTACCACGTGGGGTAAATCTTTTTTGGGTTTAAATTAGTGGGGGGTGCAGTCTGTGTCATAACAGTTCTGACGATGTAGAAATAGAGTAGTGGAGCATGGAAACAATTTGTTTGTTCCGTGCCAATCATATATCCTAAATTAATCTAGGCCTATTTGCCAGCTCTTGGCCCATATCCCTCCAAACCTTCCTGTTCATATACCCATCCAGATGCCTTTTGAATATTGTAATTGTACCAGCTTCCACCACTTCCCCTGGGAGCTCATTCAATCCACGCACCACCCGCTGCCTGAAATAGTTGCCCTTTAGATCCCTTTTAATCCTTTCCCCTCTCACCCTAATATAAATCAATTGCTGCTTTTTCTGAACAGGCTCAGTGGTTAGCACTGCTGCCTTATAGCGCTAGGCACCCGGGTTTGATCCCGGTCTTGGGCAACTGTCTGAGTAGTGTTTGCACCTTCTCTGCATGGGATTCCTTTGGTGCTCCGGTTTCTTCCCACAATCCAAAGATGTGCAGGTTTGGAGAGGGCACTTGAGGGGAATTAACTTTCACACTTTTTTTCTACTCCTTAGGTCCCTTTTAAATCTTTCCCATCTCACCCTCAACCTATACCCTCCAGCTTGGGAGTCCCCTACCCTGAGGAAAAGATGAGTAGTCAAATAAAATGCAAAAGGAATAAAATGTGGAGCCGCAGGATAAATATAAAATGTCGCTCCAGCCTTTCTTGTCTCCGAGTGTCATTTGGGTACAAAATCTGTCAGTCACACCAGCAACTTCACAGAGCATCTTGCGCATGCTCCTCGGTGACAACACACACTGCGCATGTTCGCCAATGTCAGCAAAACCTGCGCGTGCTCCTGGTTGTCCGCGGAATCTGCGCGTGATCTTCTTTTGTTGGGCCAATAGGAAGCCCTGGAGGACCGGAAGGAGCGTGGTCCTCCTGCTAATCAGAGACAAGCCGATTGTGTTTCTCTCTCTCGCCTTCAATCTCAATTTATGGAGGGGGCAGATTCTGGAAAAATTGGGCCAGGTCTGTGTCTCAGTTGGCAAACTCATGGAAAATGCAGTACCACGATGTGAAGTGATAGCATTCCCTGTGGGGGGTGGGGAGGGAAAGCAGAAAGGAGATGCATTGTTTTAATGTTGACATATTGGGATGTGGAGAAAGTGAGGACTGCAAATGTTGGAGATCAGAGTCAAAAAGTGTGGTGCTCGAAAAGCACAGCAGATGAGGCAGCATCCGAGGAGCAGGAGAGTCAGCGTTACTGACACGAGCCCTTCATCAGGAATGTGTATAAAGGGGCCTCAGCGTCCTTCCATACCAGTTAATGCCAGTTGTGAGATAGGTGCAGCAAGCAATGAGCAAAGCAGGTGTTATCTTAGCAAGAGGAATTGAGTCCAGAAGTGGGGATGTCTTCCTGCAGTTATGGGATCATTGAATATATTCAAGGCTGAGTTCATCTGATTTGGAACAACAAAGAAGTGGATGTTTATGGGGGAAGGCAAGAAAATGGTTTTCAGACCATTGCAGAACAGTTACCGAGTCAAACAGCACAGAAACAATCCCTTCAGTCCAACTACTCCATGCTATGTTCTCAAACTAATCTAATCCCACCTGCCAGTGTTTGGCCTATATCCCTCTGTCACAAAGCTGGTCCTTTTACTAAAAGCTGGTCCTTCTTCTCAAGGATGCTGTGTCCTTGTTTTTTTTCAGAAGGGTGGTTAAAAAAACCTGGGCTCCGAAGCGACTCATTTAGTACAGAGACGAAAAATGGTATTGGGAGGCATTTTTGGTTATATGTGAACAGATGAGACTTGAGGCCAAAGCTTTTATGTTTTAGAAGTGACCTGTACAATGAAAGGGGAGTGGTCAGTCCTGAAAGCTGAAGTCTCGTTTGGGTGAGTTAAGCAGTGGACTATGTAGAGAAAGGCTGCTAACACTGTCTCCTTCTGCCCTTCTAACTTCAATTGTAAGCCTCTGTTTCAGTTTTACTTTGTTTAAGGGGTTTGTTTTTTTGGTACTGTTGTGTACCAGCATTGTGAAGAGTGTTAAGAGTTTCTCCAGCTTGTACTGTACTTAATAAAGTTTGGTTGTTCACAGAAGTTGGCGTATTGCAGTGTAAGAAGCTCAAGCAAAAGAACTTAACAAAGGAACCTAAGGGATAAGTCTTTCATGCAGAAAGTGGCGTGTTTAAGGAAAGAGCTGTCAGAGGAAGTGGTGGGTGCTGGTACAGTGGCATCTGGATGGGTATACGATTAGGAAGGGTTTACACAATATGGGCAAAAATGCTGGCAAATCGGCCGAGATTAGGTTAGGTTATCTGGAAGGGTGCTACATATCTCTATCACTCTGGCTAGCCACTAACATTTGCCACATTTATATGTACAGTTTCTCTCTGGTGTCAGTGTCAATGCCTTGATATTCTTAACCGGACTGGCAGTGATGACTTTTATAATCTTTTCTTACAGACTATCTGAAGACAGAAGTTTCAAGTTAACAGATAAAGGGCTTATGTCCAAAATGTTGATTCTCCTGCTTCTCTGATGCTGCTTGCCATGCTGCGCTTTTCCAGTGACGCAGTTTTTGACTCTGACTCTCCAGTGTCTCCAGTCCTCACTTTCACGTCAATGTCTGACGGTTACTCAATCCATCAGGACCGCAACAATTTTCAACTATGATTCTGTGAGAAGGAGCAAAGCTTTCTTTTTGGTTTCTGTTTGAGTACGGGGGCACTGGTTGAAAGACCCTACTGTTGCAGCGCACTGAGTGTGGAGCCTGAAACAACTCTACTGCCTGGAAAGAAGAATTCATGGCAGGGTTGTACACGTGTGTGTGCAGCTGAAGCTTCGGCCATGGAGAAACCCGAGGAAACACGCCCTGTTGAGAAACCATGGAATTGTGGAAACTGCGGGAAGAGCTTCCGTGTCCCATCTGTCCTGGCGGCTCATCAGTGCAATCACACTGGGAAGAGGCCGTTCTCCTGCCCCGAGCGGGAGAAGGGCTTTACTAGCTCCTGTGTCTTCCTGGCTCACCAGCATATACACACTGGTGAGAGGCTCTTCAGTTGCCACGAATGCGGGAAAGCCTTCAGCAATTCCTCCAACCTGCTGAAGCACTGGCGAGTCCACACGGGGGAGAGGCCATTCAGCTGCCCCGAATGCGGGAAGGCCTTCAGCGACGACTCCAAACTGCTGAGGCACCGGCGGGTCCACACGGGGGAGAGGCCCTTCAGCTGCCCAGAGTGCGGGAAGGCCTTCAGCAATTCCTCCAACCTGCTGGCCCATCAGTGGGTCCACACGGGGGAGAGGCCCTTCAGCTGCCCAGAGTGCGGGAAGGCCTTCAGCAATTCCTCCGACCTGCTGAGACACCAGCAAATCCACACGGGGGATAGACCCTTCAGCTGCCCAGAGTGTGGGAAGGCCTTCACTAAATCCTCCGACCTGCTGGCTCATCAGCGGGTCCACACGGGGGAGAGGCCCTTCAGCTGCCCAGAGTGTGAGAAGGCCTTCATCAATTCCTCCAACCTGCTGAAGCACCGGCGAGTCCACACGGGGGAGAGGCCATTCAGCTGCCCCGAATGCGGGAAGGCCTTCAGTGACGACTCCAACCTGCTGAAGCACCGGCGGGTCCACACGGGGGAGAGGCCCTTCAGCTGCCCAGAGTGTGGGAAGGCCTTCAGCAATTCCTCCAACGTGCTGACCCATCAGCGGGTCCACACGGGGGAGAGGCCCTTCAGCTGCCTAGAGTGCGGGAAGGCCTTCAGCAATTCCTCCGACCTGCTGAGTCACCAGCGAATCCACACGGGGGAGAGGCCCTTCAGCTGCCCAGAGTGTGGGAAGGCCTTCAGTAAATCGTCCGACCTGCTGGCCCATCAGCGGGTCCACACGGGGGAGAGGCCCTTCAGCTGCCCAGAGTGTGGGAAGTCCTTCAGTAAGTCCTCCAACCTGCTGGCCCATCAGCAGGTCCATACGGGGGAGAGGCCCTTCAGCTGCACAGAGTGTGGGAAGGCCTTTAGTAAGTCCTCCAACCTGCTGGCCCATCAGCGGGTCCACACGGGGGAGAGGCCCTTCAGCTGCCCAGAGTGCAGGAAGGCCTTCAGCAAGTCCTTCAACCTGCTGAGACACCGGCAAATCCACATGGGGGAGAGGCCTTTCGCCTGCTCTGAGTGTGCTAAGGCCTTCAGCAATTCCTCTGACCTGTTGTCCCACCAGCGGGTCCACACCAGGGAAAGGCCATTCAGCTGCCCCGAGTGTGGGAAGGGGTTCACCTGCTCCTCCAAACTGCTGGCCCACCAATGGGTCCACACCGGGGAGAGGCCGTTTGCCTGCCCTGACTGCGGGCGGAAGTTCACATCGTCCTGCAACTTGCGGAGGCACCAGCGGGGGCACCAGTGCATCCAACAATCAGATTCCACCAGTGACACTGCAATGGGTCACCCCCAGGGCTGAACCTCCTGCCCATTCTGACAGTGGGTGCAGTGAGCTTTTTTTGTTTTGTGCTGGACTTACCTCCCCCCCACCCACACAAGCCCACCTACGTGGCTCAGGGGTGGCATGGTGACTCAGTGGTTAGTACCACTGCCTCACGATGCTGACCTGGGTTCAATTCCACCCTCGGGATGACAGTCTGTGTGTAGCTTTCACGATGCCCCCTCCTCCCCCACGTCTGTATGGGTTTCCTCTGAGTGCTCTGGTTCCTTCCCCTAGTCTAAAGGTGTGCAGGTTAGGATGGATTGGCCCATCTAAATTGTCCCATAGTGTTCAGGGATGTGTAGGTGTGGTGCATTAGTTGGGGTAAATGTAGAGGAATAGGGATAGGGGAATGGGTCTGGCTGGGTTACTCTGCGGAGGGCCAGTGTGGACTTGTTGGGCCAAAGGACCTGTTTCCATACTGTAGGGAATCTAATCTTAAAAAAAATTCCTTCAAGCAATATTGATAAAATATGCCGAGTTGGACAAAGTACCCCGTCAAGTTTGAGACAAACCCAGAGTTGAAGAAGTCGGAAGTCACATGACACCATGTTACAGTGCAACAAGTTTATTTTAAATCACAAGCTTTAGGAGCATTGCTCTTTCATGAGTGCTGCTCCTTCATCATTTCATCTGGTGCCATGTGACTTCTGACTTTGTCCACCCCAATTCAACACCAGCACCTCCGCATCAGAGTTGACAAATGAGATTGGATTTTATTCGGCCTGATTGTGAGATGTTCATTTGGAAACTCAAAACTGTCGTACCTATAAAGAGATGCGAATCATAGAGTCCTACAGCAGGAGACAGGCCCGTCGGCCCAACATGGTCCACACCGACCAAACTGTCCATCAACACTAAGCCCATTTCCCTGCACTTGGTCCATTTCCTTCCATACCTTTCCTATCCACGTATTTCTCCAAATGCCTTTTAAATGTTGTTAATCGACCCACCTCAACCACTTCCGCTGGCATTTCATTCCATATGTGTACCACCGTCTGCGTAAAAAGAAACATTGCCCCTCACATTCCCTTTTATTCTTTTTCCTCTAACCTTAAACTGATGCCCTCTCGCCCTCACTTCCCCAACCCCAGGGTAAACGTCTGAGTGCATTCACCCTCTACGATCTCTTCACTTCTGTAAGGGCCTCTCTCAGTCTCTACTGCTCTAAATAAAAATAACTTAGCTTGTCCAACCTCTCCCTTTTACACAGACCCTTGAATCCTGGTAACATCCTTGTATATGTCTTCAGCACTCTTCCAAGTTTAATAACATATTTGTTATAGACACTGCCCCGTTGACCTATTTTGTTGGAAATATAGGACCTAATCCAACTGGATAATCTGGCTGATGGGGCAGGAAACCACTTCCTTACTTGAGAGACAAGTCTCCTGGAGAGAACTGGCTGGCTGACTGATCTACTGACCCTCACAGTGCCCCACTGCCTTCAGTTATCTGGAGGGAGTCTACAGATGGTGCTTGAAACCTTTATCATCTTTGGGATGGATCCCCATTCATTACGTGCTATGGAGTCATGCTGCCTGGAAACAGACCCTTCAGACCAACCAGTCCATGATCCCCAACTAAACTAGTGCCACCCATCTGCTCCTGGCCTGTATCCAGTTTGTTAATAGTTTTGTTCATTTGTTCACCGTGAGAGTTGGATAAATAAATTGCTGATTGTTGATTTTAAAGCATTGGGGATTTATTCTTCTCACTAGAGCAGGTTACACCACTTTTAATGCTAATTTTACAGATTATTGGGCGACACAGTCCTCTGGGTGTTTCTGTTTGAGAAAGGTGGTGCTGTCAGCCTTCGCTTTATAAGAGTATTGACGTGATGTACTGCTGAATGCAATGCAGTCAACATGAATCCCAGCCTCTCACTGTGGTTGTGGGTGAATCGTCTTAATTTGGCTCTGAACTCAGAAACTGCACACAATTAACTGCTGAAACAATGATTAACACTTTATTGTATGTAGCAACCAAACATAAAACTCAAGTAACCAAGTTCAACCTCACTCACAACTTGGCTATCACCCAATTGATGACAGAATTTAACTGAGTTTCCCCCAATAGTATCTGTCTCTGGAAGTGTCCAGGGATTCAGTGCAGCATTCTTCTTCCAAGTACTGCTGCTGCATCTTTCTGAGGTTGAATTCTGGTGGAGATTCCTCGCTTTCAAATCTGTGATGTGATGCTTCTTTAGATTCTAACACCACATCTCCACACTTCTGGAGATCTCCGGTCTGTAGCTTACCTTCTTATCCTCGAGGGTTAGTGGTTTGTTTGATACAGCGTTTCCTGCAAAAAACCCCTTTACGTCAGGGCCTTCCTTCCACAGACAAACTTAATTGTCCTTTTGTCATGAGCTTATTAAACACTTAGCTCATCTGTCCCAGGAAACAGCTTGTTATTTTGCGTCCTTCTTCCCAGGGATGGTTAACTAGCAGAAATTAGGCCATTCAGCCCATTGAGTCTGCTCCACTATTTAATCATGGCTGATACGTTTCTCAACCCAATTCTCCCCGTAACCCTTGATACTTAAGAATGATTGAGTCTGCTCCACCATTCAATGGGCTGAATGGCCTAATTTCTGCCTCTGAGGTCTTCTGATGTAGCAGTTTCTCAGTGGACCTTTTGTTTCTTTGTCCAGAAAGAATTCCTGCGGACTCAGGGAATTTGGAAAGTTCTGCAGTTTACAGGACCACACCACATTCCCCTCTGCCTCCTCCTGAGATACTGGCAATTCCCAGTATCCTTTGGTATCCCTGAAAACAATCGAGGTGTCTGGAAATCTCTGATGCTTCTCTGGAACAGAAGAATTATGGGGAGAAAATTCAGAAATCTGATGTGCAAAGAGACTATGGAGTTCTACTCCAGGATTCTCTCAAGGTAAACTTGCAGGTTGAGTCAGTAGTTGGGGAGGCAAATCCAATGAAGGCATTTATTTTGATCAGACTTGAATACAAAAGCAGGGATGTATTTCTGAGGCTCTGTAAGGCTCCGGTCAGGCCACAATTGGAGTACTGTATGTAGATTTGGTCCCCATATCTCAGGAAGGATGTACTGGCCCTGGAACATGTTCAGAGGAGGTTCACAAGAATGATCCAGGAATGAAAAATTTTACATATGAAGAACATTAGAGGATTCTAGGTTTATACATCATGTAGTTCAGAAGGATGAGAGGGGATCTAATTGAAACCTACAGAATAATGAACGGCGTGGATGTTGGGAAGATGTTTCCATTCGGAGGAGAGATGAGAACCTGAGGGCTCAGCCTTCACGTCAAGGGAAGACCCTTTAGAACAGAGGGAAGAGAAACTTCTTAAGCCAGAGTGTAGTGAGTCTATGGAATTCACCGCCACAGAAGGCTACAGAGGCCAAGTTACTGAATATATTTAAGACTGAGATAGATAGGTTCTTGAGTATCAAGGGATTCAAGGGTTACAGGGAGAATGGGGTTGAGAAACGTATCAGCCATGATTGAATGGCGAAGCTGACTCAATGGGCTGAATGGCCTAATTTCTACTCCTATGGTCTTATGATATGCTGATGTGTGGAAGGGTGAGGAGGGGGGAAAAAAAGAGATGAAGAGAGAAAGACAGTCAAGGCGAAGCTCGATAGAGACAAAGGAAATATAAGAATTGTATGATAAATGGCAGAACACATAGGAGCACTGGCATACAGAGGGATCTGGGCATATAGATCTGTGGAAGTGGTAATGCAGGTGGGCACGGTGATCAAGAAGGCACACAGCACGCTTCCTTGAGTGTAAGAGTTACGTTACAGCTGTTTATTCTGGCCACATTCGGAATATTGTGTGCAGTTCTGGTCACGGTGCTACTGGAAGGATGTGGGTGCTCTGGTAGAGGGTACAGGCAAGGTTCACCAGGAAAGTGCCTAGTCTGGAGGGCTCTCGTTATGAGCAGAGGAGGCATAAACCTGGATTGTTTTCTTTGGAAAAACAGAGGCTGAGAGGAGACCTCGACAAAATGCTGAGATACACAGATTGGCTGGACAGGGGTGGCAGGATAGCTCAGTGGTTCGCACTGACGCCTCACAGTGCCAGAGACCTGCGTTCGATTTTAGTCTCAGGCAACTATCTGTGTGGAGTTGGCACATTGTCCCTGCAACCCACCTCCCGTGTCTGTGTGGGCTTCCTCCGGGTGCTCGGGCTTCCTCCTACAATCCAAACTTGTATAGGTTAGGGTGGATTAGCGATGCTAAATTACCCATAGCGTCCAGGGAGAGGCAGGATAAGTTGGATTGTCTGAGTGTAAATTGCCCAATGTTCAGGGATGTGTAAGTTCGGTGCATTAGTCTAAATGTAGATAATGGGGGTAAGAAAACGAGTCTCGATGTGTTAATCTTTCGAGGGCCAGTGTTGACTTGTTGGGCTAAATGGTTTGTTTCCATGCTGGAGGGATTCTATGATAGTCAGAGGCGTTTTTTTCCCTCCAAAGTAGAAAGGTCAACTAAAAGAGGTTCAAGGACTGTTTGGGGGGAAAGTGGTGGGGGTGGGGAATTTACACAGAGGGGTGGTGGGTTTCTGGAACGCACTGCCAGTGGAGGTAGTGGAAGCAGGCACCTTAACAACGTTTAAGGTGTATCTTGATAGACGCATGAAGGGGAGGTGAATAGAGGAACAGAAGCCACACATGGGCAATAAATAGCAGGTCTAAGTAAGAATTAAGAAATAGCACAGGCTTGAGGGGGTCTGTGTGCCTAAAGCAAGTGAGAAGGGCCTGTGACTGTGCTGTATTGTATTGATACAGCTTTCCCCCACTATTTGAAAGTAGAGTGTTCCTTTCATAAGCCGAAATGGCCTAAAGCGAAGAAGCAATTACCATGAATTAATTTATATTATGCCTTTCTTTGTAAAAGCGACAATCCTCTTCAGATTTCTTTCGGTTTGTGAGAACAGGTATTAATGTAGGTCTTTTGTTAAAGTGAAGTAGTGTAAAGTGAACTTTCGAAAAGTGGGGGATATCTTTATGCTGATGGAGGGGAGATGGGGGAGCAATGAAGAGGGGTGGATGTAGGCTCAGGTGCAGAATAATAAACACTGAGACACCAATTGAGCAGCCCAGACTGGCCCTGTGCTGGAGACTCAATGGGATAGAGACAAATGTATCTATTTCAGGTATACCTGCAGTATGCTCCATCCAGGATAAAAAAAAAATGTCCTTCATCTGCTTCAGCATACAGGGCAGATGAGCAGTTTCTCCCCAATGTGGACGAGGAGGTGATGCGACTGAGTGAAGCCTTTCCTGTTCTGAATGCAGGTGAATGGCCGCTGCCCGGTATATAAATGCTGATGAATATCGGGCAGGCGGGGAAGGGAAACCGTTCCTACACTCCCTGCATTTTCATGATTTCTCCATGGTGCAGGTGTCCTCGTATTTCTCCAGGTTCAACAATCAGTTGAAACTCGCTCACACTTACAGCATAGGTGTGGTGTTACTGGTGAACCCTCTGATAATTGGAGAACTCTGTAAAACATGTTCCAGTCACTACTCTGGTGTGTGGGTATGTAAGACTCTGTGAGTTTCCAGTCACACTGATATTTAAAACCTAACAAAGCAGACAGACCTTCTCCCCTTTGTTTTCAAGGCCATCTATATCCAAGTCCTGGTGAATCAAGCGATTGTCAGACTTCGATGTGATGTTTGGTCTGAGATTTCTGCCTCCAAATTCTTCTCTTGTAATATTCCTGTGGAAAGAGATTGCGAAGGTCATCGCTGTCAGTCCACAATAGAAAATCAGAACACACATTTCTAGTTTCTGTGGATCATTCTTTCCTCTCTTAATACCCAAGATCTTTGTGCTGATCTATACGTAAATGTATACAGCAGGGTAATGTGGTGGATTGCATACTCCAGGAAGAGTTCACTCAAATTGCTGAATGGACATCTATCATGTGGTATTGACGTTCTTACTGAAGATATACAATATGCTGCAGTGCAATATTATGAGCCCAGAAACCACTGCAAATCAGGCTTTTAGAGCCATAAACATTCCATTAAATATGGAACATATACCCCAGACTTATCTGTCTTATATTAACGCATGGTTGTCTTACATTTCCAGAAGACTCAGATTTAAGTTTTAAGTGTGACTTTTTGTAAAAGAAGCCGTCGTTTTGGACTCCTTCCATGCCATACTGACTCTATTACTGGAAATACATCCATACTACACCGGGATTCATGGATCAATGACGTGAGGCTTATCTTTACCCTCTTATAATTTTCTGTTGCATAAATGTTTCGACGAATGCCAACGCTTTTCACCAGTCATACAGTCAGAGACATAAAGCACAGAAACAGATCCTTCAATCTAACTTGTCCATGCCGACCGGATATCCAAAATTAGTCTAGTTCCATTTGCCATCACTTGGTCCATATCCCTCTGAACCCTTCCTTTGCTTATAACCATCCAGATGCCTCCACCACTTCCTCCGCAGCTCATTCCATACACGCTTCACCCTCTGCAAAAAAAAGGTTGACTGCAAGGTTCCTTTTAAATTTTCCCCCTCTCGCCCTAAACCTATGCCCTCTAGTTCCGCACTCCCCCTATCCCAGGGAAAAGACCTTGTCTATTCACCCCATCCACACTCAAGTTTTTATAAACCTCTTTAAAAACACACACTCAGCCTGCGATGCTCGAGGGAAAACAGCCCCATCTTATTCAGCCTCTCCTTGTGGTTCAAACCCTCCTACCCTGGCAACAGCCTTGTGACTCTTCTCTGAATCCTTTCAAGTTTCACAACATCCTGCCTACAGGAGGGAGACCAGGATTGCACACAATATTTCAGAAGAAGCCGACTGAAACTGACTTTTGCAGAGTCTGCTCCCTGCTTGTATTCATACTGCCTCCCGTTGTTGCAAGTGAACAGTGCTTCCCCCTTTCTCTCTCCCTCCCAGGATAAGGAATGGAAAGGGGGAGACATTGCTTCATTCCCAGATTTTGCCCAGAAGAGCCCCCCTATTGGCTGAATGCGCAAGTTGGACGGTGAGCTTCTGAAGCTACTGCTGCTCCTCTCTTTCTGAATGAAGGTTGAGCTTCACTCCAGACTGCAACTCCCTTTCTCTGTCCAAACATCTGTGAGCACAGCACATTTTTGTTGAAATAAGGCATATTTCCTGAATGTTACAATTAAAGGGGTGTCTTCCCCCGGATATTGCAAGGGATGGTAAGTCAGAGAAGGACCACGCCTTGTGTTGTGTGGCTCGTGTGACAGTTGCAACAGGATGTCCCAACTCCTATGCTCAATTCAAAGTTTGAGAGAAGATTTGTAGCTCGGGTGCTCATTGTTGTGGTTCTGTTCGCCGAGCTGGGAATTTTTGTTGCAGACGTTTCATCTCCTGTCTAGGTGATATCCTCAGTGCTTGGGAGCCTCTTGTGAAGCGCTTCTGTGATGTTTCCTCCAGCATTTATAGTGGTTTGTCTCTGCCGCTTCCGGTTGTCAGTTCCAACTGTCTGCTGCAGTGGCCGGTATATTGGGTCCAGGTCAATGTGTTTGTTGATAGAATCTGTGGATGAGTGCCATGCCAGAGAACAGCCAGGGAATTCCTAGAGGCATGGCCTCGAGGCATTTTTCCAGCACCACATTTTTCAACTCTGGATCTGGGACAAGGTGTGTGGTGTGGGGGGAGGGGAGGGGAAATAAGGAAACTGGTGAAATCTACATTGATCCTATGTAGTTGGTGGGTCCCAAGGCAGAAGACAAGATGTTCTTCCTACAAGCGTCAGGTAGCTAGAGCTTGGAGAGGAAGGTACCAGAGTACTTGCGTGTCCTTGACGGATTGGGAGGGGGAGTTAAAGCGTTCAGCCACAAGGTGGTGGGGTCGTTTCGATTTGGCGTCCCAGAGCTGTTCCCTGAAATGTTCTGCAAGTTGGCGTCCAGTCTCCCCACTGTGGCAGAGACCACATCGAGAGCAAGGGACATATAAATAAATCTTATAAACAAATTGTACAAATTTTAGCCTGCCAGGGTTATTTTCTTTAATTAAGTTAAAGAAAATTTTAATTAAATTGGGTGACTACATGAAACGGTTTGTTGGTCAGACTCAAATCATCATCCTCAAATGAGACAATGCCATTAATATCAGTGAACTGCTTTTTTTGTTAGAACCACAAGTTCTTGATTTATTTTCACAACTTATTGGTATTCACATCTGCACATTCAATGTCAAACTCTGACATCAGAAATGACATGACACCATTAATTTTTTTTCTTACAGTAATTCAACAAACCAGTTAATAACACACAGTGAACACCAAGTCTCATTAATATGAAATTAAATTTGACCAAAAAAAAAAGTAAAATCAAGATGAGAGATAACAAATGGGGGAAGAGCAGAAGGTAAGAAATGCAACATCATAGAAGGTGTTCCTCCAGGGAGTGTATTTTACCAACTACAACTGCTCAATATAAACAAACACTCTGACATGATCCTCCGGTTTTAATGTAAACCACAGCCCCATACAGTAGGTACCATTTAAATAAGTTAATAGATACAAGCCTTGAGCAAATCCAGCCTCCAGCCGGACCCCCCGCTTCTTGGAGCTCGGACCTTCCTCCAGCTCCGGGGGGTTGTTGAGCTCCTGGGCTCCGGCCGCCGCTGAAGAAGCCGCGGGCGCTGGCTCTCTCTCTTCCACCACTGACATTTTTAATTTGTTTTCTCGTTCACCCGGTAACCGTCACCTCCCCCTTCCCGGGCCCCGGGAATTATACACAAATAAACAATAAACCCCACCGGGGACTGTCTCCTTTTCTTCACAACTTTTGTTTGAAATGTTCTGGCTTTAATTTGAAATGTATTTTAAAGGTATTTTCTGAGGTAAACGGTGCCTGTCTGCCCCCCTCCCTCCGTCAGAAACCGCCCGCTGAGTCGATGACAAAACCGCAGCCTCGCGCCGCCATCTTTGTTTTTCTTCTTCATTCCGTCTCCTCCTTCAGTGACGCGCGTCATTCGCGTCCCCTCCAATCAGAGCGCACCTTACTCCACCTGACCAATGGCGGCTGGCTTTGTGCATCGTGTTGGTCCCACCCTCTGCAATATCTCTCTCCGATTAGTCGGTACCAACCACAAGCTTTGGGATTGGTGGAGAATTTCACAATCACGTCAGTGTATCCACCCTTTTCATTCCCGTTCATTCATTCAACAGCAGATGACCCAATTTACTGCAACGGGCTGTGGGGCTATAGCGGTAGTGTCACATATTCAGGGGGAAGATGTGATTTTTAACGTTATCAACCAATTCAACTGTGGTACCTCCACATCCATTCATTCAACTGAAGAGGGCTCAATTTAGTATAAAGGGCTCTGAGGGTATAATATTTGTATCCCATGTTGAGAAGAAACCTCTCCCCATTCATTCAATAGAAGAAGGCCTATTTGCTGCAGAGGTTTTTTTTAAGGCGCAGTGGTAGTGTCCCTATCTTCGAGCCCTGAAATCCCACTGCTATGAGGATGCGTAATAACAAATTTTTTAGTCATAAGTCACATGACACCAGGTTATAGTCCAGCAGGTTTGTTTGGAGGGGATCTTACAGAAATATATTACATTATGAAAGAAATAAAAGTAGGATGTTGCATTGGTAGGTGAGACTAGGATAAAAGCGCATGGCCTCAAGATTAGAGGAAGCAGGTTTAAAACTGAACTGAGAAGAAACTTCTTCACCCAGAGGGTTGTTAATCTATGGAATTCCTTGCCCAGGGAAGTATTTGACATTACTTCAGCAATCACTAGAAGCAGTAGATACGTTTTTGAAAAATAAAATAATTAAGGGATATGGTGAAAACGCAGGTAAGTGCAGCATAGTCCACGAAAAGATTAGTCATGATCTTATTGAGTGGTGGAGCAGACTCGAAGGGCCGGAAGGCTGACTCTTGCTCCTAGTTCTTATGCTCTTATGTTGAAATCACAAGCTTTTGGAGTGTAGTCACTTCAGCAGATGAAGTCATGAAAAAACAAGTGCAGGAAAGAGAATTTAGATAAATGAAAGACAGAGCATCTCAACGGTCAATTACTTACTCCCATTCCTATTTCTGATGATCTTACTACACAGCAAGTTGTGTTTACCAAACATTAATTTTATTTCCATTGTTTAAAATCAAATATTTAAGATGAACAGTTTGTTTTTCCTCACTTGGACACACAGTGACCCACAACACTGTGAATATCATAAACCCGCTCATGAGATATCATAGGAACAATTCATAAACTAGATTTGTCACTGAGATACTAGAAAGGAGAAAAATTCCCAACATATGCAGGATGCTAACGAAAAGTTAGCAACCTGAAATGGTAAAAGGAGCAAGTGAACAGTCCCAATCAGGAAACTCATATTCTGACATCCACTACAGTAGCTTGCTTTCCTTTTCAGTTTAATGATCCATAATTGAATCTGACTCCAACACACTCTCTGGCAGACAGTTCCAGAGGTCAAAGTATTTTCAATCATTAACGAAGTAAGTTTTGGATCCATCCCAAAGACATTGAACATAGAAAAATACAGCGCAGTATAGGCCCTTTGGCCCTCGATGTTGCGCCGATCCAAGCCCACCTAACCTACACTAGCCCATTATCCTCCATATGCCTATCCAATGCCTGTTTAAATGCCCATAAAGAGGGAGAGTCCACCACTGCTACTGGCAGGGCATTCCATGAACTCACGACTCGCTGAGTAAAGAGTCTACCCCTAACATCTGTCCTATACCTACCACCCCTTAATTTAAAACCATGCCCCCTCGTAACAGCTGACTCTATACGTGGAAAAAGGTTCTCATGGTCAACCCTATCTAAACCCCTAATTATCTTGTACACCTCTATCAAGTCACTCCTAAACCTTCTTTTCTCCAATGAAAACAGCCCCAAGTGCCTCAGCCTTTCCTCATACGAACTTCCTACCATACCAGGCAACATCCTGGTAAACCTCCTTTGCACCCGTTCCAGTGCCTCCACATCCTTCCTATAGTATGGCGACCAAAACTGCACACAATACTCCAGATGCGGCCGCACCAGAGTCTTATACATCTGCAACATGACCTCAGGACTCCGGAACTCAATTCCTCTACCAATAAAAGCCAGTACGCCATATGCCTTCTTCACAGCACTATTTACCTGGATGGCAACTTTCAGAGATCTGTGTACATGGACACCAAGATCCCTCTGCTCATCCACACTACCAAGTATCCAACCATTAGCCCAGTACCCCATCTTCTTGTTACTCTTACCAAAGTGAATCACTTCACACTTACCGACATTGAACTCCATTTGCCACTTTTCTTCCCAGCTCTGCAGCTTATCGATATCCCGCTGTAACCTGCCACATCCTTCCTCACTGTCAACAACTCCACCGACTTTCGTATCATTCGCAAACTTGCTCACCCAACCTTCTAGCCCCTCCTCCAGGTCATTTATAAAAATGACAAACAGCAATGGTCCCAAAACAGATCCTTGCGGAACACCGCTAGTAACTGCACTCCAAGATGAACCTTTTCCATCAACTACTACCCTCTGTCTTCTTCCAGCCAGCCACTTCCTAATCCAAACCTCCAACTCACCCTCAATGCCATACCTCCGTATTTTTTGCAGTAGCCTAGCATGGGGAACCTTATCAAACGCCTTACTAAAATCCATATACACCACATCTACCGCTTTAGCCTCGTCCACCTCCTTATTCACCTTCTCAAAGAATTCAATAAGGTTTGTGAGGCACGACCTACCCTTCACAAAACCATGCTGACTATCCTTGATCACGTTATTCCTATCCAGATGTTCATAAATCCTATCCCTTACAATTCTCTCTAAGACTTTTGCCCACAACAGAAGTGAGACTCGCCGGCCTATAGTTACTAGGGTTATCCCTACTCCCCTTCTTGAACAAGGGAACCACATTTGCGATCCTCCAGTCTTCTGGCACTATTCCTGTAGACACTGAGGACATAAAAATCAAGGCCAACGGCTCTGCAATCTCCTCCCTTGCTTCCCAGAGAATCCTAGGATAAATGCCATCAGGCCCAGGGGACTTATCTATTTTCACCCTTTCCAGGATTTCCAACACCTCTTTCCTACATACCTCAAAGCCATCCATGCTAATAAATTGTGACTCAGTATTCACATCGGCAATAATATCCTGTTCCTGAGTGAATACTGACGAAAAGTATTCATTCAGTGTCTTCCCCAATCTCTTCAGCCTCCACACGCAACTTCCCACTACTATCCTTGACTGGACCTATTCCTACTCTAGTCATTCTTTTATTCCTGACATACCTATAGAAAGCCTTTGGGTTTTCCCTAATCCTACCAACTAAGAACTTTTCATGTCCCCTCCTTGCTGCTTTTAGCTCTCTCTTCAGATCCTTCCTGGCTACCTTATAACTATCAATCGCCCCAATTGAACCTTCACACCTCATCTTTACATAGGCCGCCCTCTTCCCTTTAACAAGGGATTCCAATTCCTTATTAAACCACGGTTCCCTCACACGACCCTTTCCTCTCTGCCTGACAGGTACATACTTATCAAGAACACTCAATAGTTGCTCCTTGAACAAGCTCCACATATCAATTGCGCCCTTCCCTTGAAGCCTACTTTTCCAAGCCACGCATCCTAAGTCGTGCCTCACCATATCATAATTTCTCTGCCCTCAGCTATAACTCTTGCCCTGCAGTGCACACTTATCCCTCTCCATCACTAGAGTAAAAGTCACCGAATTGTGGTCACTGTCCCCAAAGTGCTCACCTACCTCCAATTCTAACACCTGGCCTGGTTCATTACCCAGAACCAAATCCAGTATGGCCTCACCTCTTGTTGGCCTGTCTACATATTGTGTCAGGAAACCCTCCTGCACACATTGGACAAACACCGACCCATCTAACGAACTCGAGCTATAGCTTTCCCAGTCAATATCTGGAAAGTTAAAGTCCCCCATAACAACCACCCTATTACTTTCACTCTTCTCCTGAATCAATCCTTTCTTCTACGTCTCTAGGACTATTAGGGGGCCTGTAGAAAACTCCTAACAGGGTGACCTCACCTTTCCTATTCCTAACCTCAGCCCAAACTACCTCAGATGGCGAGTCTTCATCCATCGTCCTTTCCACCGCTGTAATACTATCTTTGACAAGCAATGCCACACCTCCCCCTCTTTTACCCCACCTCTGACCCTACTAAAACATTTAAACCCTGGAACCTGCAACAGCCAATCCTGTCCCTGTTCTACCCATGTCTCCGTAATAGCCACAACATCGAAATCCCAGGTACCAATCCATGCTGCAAGTTCACCTACCTTATTTCATATACTTCTTGCATTGAAGTATACACACTTCAAGCCACTTTCCTGTTTACAGGCACCCTCCTTTGAGATTGATGCCATGTTCCTAACCTCCCTACACTCCAGGTCCTGCACCCTAAAGCTACAGTCTAGGTTCCCATGCCCCTGTAGAATTAGTTTAAACCCCCCTGAAGAGCACTAGCAAACCTTCCCCCAAGGATACTGGTGCCCCTCAGGTTCAGGTGTAGACCATCCTGTTTATAGAGGTCCCACCTTCCCCAGAAAGAACCCCAGTTATCCAGATACCGGAATCCCTCCCTCCTGCACCATCCCTGTAGCCACGCATTTAACTGTTCTCTCTCCTTATTCCTCGACTCTCTATCACGTGGCACGGGTAACAAACCAGAGACAACAACTCTGTTTGTTCTAACTCTGAGCTTCCAACCGAGCTCCCTGAAAGCCTGCCTAACATCCTCAACCCTCTTCCTACCTATGTCGTTTGTGCCAATGTGGACCACGACTTCAGGCTGCTCCCCCTCCCCATTAAGGATCCGGAAAACACGATCAGAGACGTCACGTACCCTTGCACCTGGGAGGCAACATACCAAACGTGAGTCTCTCTCGCCCCCACAGAACCGCCTATCTGTGCCCCGAACTATTGCTCTGCTCTTCTCCACCCTTCCCTTCTGAGCAACGGGGACAGGCTCCATGCCAGAGGCCTGAACCCCACCCTGGTAAGTCATCCCCCCCACAAGTATCCAAAATGGTATACTTGTTCTTGAGGGTAACGGCCGCAGGGGTCCCTGCACTGGCTGCTTCTTCCCAGTCCCCCTCACTGTCACCCATCTGTTTGCAATCTTTGGAGTTACTACTTCCCTAAAGCTCCGATCTATGACCCCCTCTGCCTCCCGAATGATCCGAAGTTCATCCAACTCCAGCTCCAGTTCCCTAACATGGTCTTGGAGGAGCTGGAGATGGGTGTACTTCCTGCAAGAGTAATCAGCAGGGACGACCATGGCATCCCTCACCTCAAACATGTTGCAAGAGGAACATTGCACTGCCTTCACTGCCATCCCTCTAAAAGTAACCTTTTAAAAACAAACTAGGTCCAAGAACAGAACAAGCAAAATGCAGCACTTACCTACTTACCACAATGGTTCTTATTAATAGGTTAGGCACCTCTGTAGTGCCTCGGGTTCCTCTCCTGCATGCTTTTATAGGGAAAGAAACCTACCCAGGTAAGCTTACGCTACACCAACTTCCAGATCCGCTTCGCGCTTTTTAAAAAAAAAACTTTCAAATTTAAACCGTTAAACAAACGTCACCGAGCCTTCAAGCAGCCCCTGCCAAATAGCCCTTACCTGCTCCGCTGACACTTCTATAAGAGGTGTTGGCTGGACCCAGACACTTCAGCGGGCAGTGTTCATTACTCATGTGTATTCTCTCCCCCACCCGCCTTAAACTAATCACCTGGGTTGTGAGTCGATTGTGCTGGCATTCTGGTGGCCCCAGGCAGTGTCTGTATCTGCTCTGCTGTTTCTCTCCATATTGTGATCCAGCGGCCATCTTGTGTGTCAAGTTGGCCAACTGATGGCTCAGTAGCCATCTTGTGTATCTGTGTGCCTAGTAACACCCTGCCCTTCCCCACCTCTCCGCCACGCCCACTCTCTCTTCCCCACTCAATCTCTCTATCAACCCCACTCATTCTCTCTCTCTACCCCCACCCTCTGACCGCCATTTTCTCTCTCTCTCTGTCCCCCATCCTTTTGGTCACTATTCTCCCCAGCCCCCACCACACCCGTCCTTTCTCAAGCCTCGAACCATCTTTGACCGCTGTATCAAGCCCTTCAAAGAACAGAGAGAGAGAGAGAGAGAGAGATAATGGATAGTAATGACTCTACCTGGGAGTTGGGAGGGGTGATAAATGGCTGATCTTCAAAATTGAGAATACCTAAAATAATTTTTGCAAGGTTTGTAGCTCAGGTTGAGGTTTAGGGTGTAGGTTTGCTCGCTGGGCTGTAGGTTTGATATCCAGACATTTCATCACCTGGCGAGGTAACATCATCAGTGGCGACCTCCAAGTGAAGCGAAGCTGTGTCTCCTGCTTTCTATTTATATCTTTCTCCTGGATGGGGTTCCTGGGGTATGTGGTGATGTCATTTCCTGTTCGTTTTCTGAGGGGTTGATAGATGGCATGTAGATCTGTGTGTTTGTTTATGGTGTTGTGCTTGGAGTGCCAGGCCTCGTAGCCCTACACATGGATGAAAAAAAACATCATTTCGACTGGGACAACACATCTATCCTGGGGCAGGCTAAGCAAAGACTTGCCAGAGAATTCCTAGAGGCCTGGCACTCCAACCTCAACGCCATAAACAAACACATAGACTGAGATACCATCTATCAGCCTCTCAGAAAACGAACAGGAAATGACATCACCACAAACCCCAGGAACCCCATCCAGGAGAAAGAAATAAATAGAAAGCAGGAGACAACAGCTTCGCTTCACTTGGCGTCGCCACTGAAGATGTTACCTAGCCAGGTGATGAAACGTCTGGATATCAAACCTATACCCTAAACCTAAAATGATATCTTCAGAAACATCGTTAAAGCCAGAAAGCGTGTTCAAGTTTTTTAAAAGAGCTGCTGAAATCTGTCTGATTCTTTCACTGAAATAAACGCAGTCAGGCCACCGCTCAGGACAGGCTGGAAGGGGTGAATGGGCGAAAATGAGCACTGCAGACGCAGGAGATTAGAGTCAAGATTAGAGTGGTGCTGGAAAAGCACAGCCGGTCAAGCAGCATTCGAGGCTTTTGCCTGAAACATCGATTTTCTGCTCCTTGGATGCTGCCTGACCTGCTGTGATTTCCAACACCACTCTGATCTTGACTGTAAGGGGTGAATGGCCTAGTCCTAGTCTTGTGAAGTTGGTTCCAACTATCTAGAAATAGCGTCACAGAGCACAGAAACATACCCTTCGGTCTATGCCGACCAGATATCCTAAATTAATCTAGTGACCCATTTGCCAGCATTTGGCCCCTTATCCCTCTGAATCTGTCCTATTCATATCCCCATCCAGATGCATTTTAAATATTATCATTGTACTGGCCTCCACCACTTCCTCTGGCTGACCCCCACCAGCGTTCTGTGCAAAAAGGTTGCCCCTCAGAAATCTTTCCCCTCTCACCCTAAACCCATGCCCTCCAGTTCTGGACTCGCGCAACGTGGGGAAAAGACATACCAAAGTTGAGCAGCCAGACAGAATGCAAAAACAATACAATGTCGAATCACAGGGAAAAACAAATTGTAGCTCGACCCCTTTTTTGTCGTATTGGCATTTGGACTCTTAAAATCTGACAGGAACACCAGCATCCCTAGTGAGCATACTGCGCATGTTTCCCGGTGTCAGTAACGCAGTGCACATGCCCACCGGTGTCAATTAAACACTGGGCATGCTCATCGCTTTCCGCAAAAAATGGCGCGCGACCTTCCTTTGATGGTCCAATAGGGAACCGTGGAGGACCAAAACAAAACTGGTCCTCCTGCCAATCAGAGCCACCCCATTGTCTGAATGTGGAAGTTGGACCATGAATTTCTGAAGCTGCTACTCCTGCTCCTCTTTCTGAATCAACATTGAGCTTCACCCAGACTGCAAATTCTTTCCTCTGTCTAAGATCTGTGAGTACAGCACTCTCTTTTCTCGCCCCCTTTGCCATTTCTATTTCTTTCTGGAGTTCAATTGTTCACTTACAGCAACTGAAAGGAAAGGGATTGAACCCAGGGAGGGGACGGACTATGGAAAAGTGATCGAGGTCTGTGTCTCAATTGGCAAAATAGACAGACAGGAGGCTGGAAGGGCACAGCAAATCAGGCAGCATCACGAGGTGTAGAAGTCGATATTTCGGGTGTAACCCTTCGTCAGGACTGGGGATGGGTGCCAGGACCGGGGCTAAAGTGGGGATAGGTGAAGAATCAGTCAGATAAATCATTGGGTGGAAGAAATCAGGTTGGTGGCAGGAAGGAGTGGTAGTGAGGGGCAATGGGCTGAGAAGGGAGTCGGGTGATGGAAAGGGAGGTTATTTGAAATTGGAGAACTCTATGTTGGGTCCTGCAGGCTGTAGTCTGCCCGGGCGGAAGATGGGGTGTTGTTCCCTAATTTGCGGTTTGGTTCGTTGTGACAATAGAGGAAGCCTATGATGTTCTTGTCAGAAAGGGAGTGGGAAGGGGAATTAAAATCGATGGTGACTGGGAGGTCTGGTCAGCCTCTGCGGACCCAGCTGTGATGCTCGCCAATCCGTTCTCCAAGTTTATGCTCAGTCTCCCGGAAGTCGAGAAGACCACAATTTACAAACACGTGGCAAATGCAGTATCTCAATGTGAAGTTATAGTCTTTGCTATGAAACAAAAAAGCAGGAAGGAGATGTATTGTTTAAATGGTGATACTTTGGGATGTGGAGAAAGTGAGAACCGCAGATGTTGGAGATGAGAGTCAAAGTGTGGTGCTGAAAAAGGTGGTAAGTCAGGCAGCATCTGAGGACCAGGAGAGTCGACATTTCGGTCCCGAGCACTTCATCAGGAATGATGTGTGGATGGACAAAGGGTCTGATTCGGTTCTATATAACTCCAATAATCTTCAGTGAGAGCAGAAGTGTGATTGTGAAGGCTGGAGTTTCAGAGCAGCTTTCAAAGATGCTTTGCCCTTAATGTGGATGGACAAAGGGTCTGTTTCTGTGCTGTATGACTCTAATCATCTTCGGTGAGAGCAGAAGTGCTTCTGAGGACTTTTCAAAGATGTTTTGCCCTTAATGGGAGTAGAAGGTACAATGAAATCTTGCATTTGTGAGACAGCAACTGAGTGAGTGAGTAAATCCGAGGTTTTGGTGCAAAGTGGGAATTCATTGCACTGTGAGGATGAAACTCTACTTATTGAGTCATTTCTGCTGGTGAATGAAACCAGGCTCAAGATTAGGAGGAGTAAATTTAGGACAGAGATGAGGAGGAACTGCTTTTCCTGGAGTGTAGTGTATCTATGGAATTCTCTGCCCCAGGAAGCAGTAGAGGCAGCTTCATTAAGTATATTCAAGACACAATTGGATGGGTTTTTGCAATGGTGGGGGAATTAAGGGTAGTTGGGACAATGCAGGGAGGAGGATCTCAGATGGTGAATAGATTAGCCATGATCTTAATTGGATTTTTGAACAAGAGGAAGGCATCAAAATGGTTTCAAGACCAGTTTAGAACAGTTACAGAGCCAGAGAGCACAAACAGACCCTTCAATCCAACTAGACCATGCTGACTGTGTTCACAAACTAAACTAGTCCCACCTGCCCCATTCTCCCCGTAACCTTTGATCCCCTTGATACTCAAGAACCTATCTGTCTCAGTTTTAAATATCCTCAGTGACCTAGCCTGCACAGCCTTCTGTGGAAATAGATTCCACAGATTCACCGCTCTCTGGCTGAAGAAGTTTCTCCGTTCTAAAAGGTCTTCCATTTACTCTAAGGCTGTGCCCTCTGGCCCGAGTCTGTCCTACCAATGGAAACATCTTCGCAATGGCCACTCTGTCTGGGCTTTGAAGATTATGTATGTTTCAATTAGACACACCCCCCCCCCCTCCCCCCGAGTGCGGGCCTGTTAATCAGCATGAACCAGACCCTTCAGGATGAGGTACAGCAGGGATTAGGTCAGCAAAGTGAGAATGGAGGGAGTGTGTGTGGGATGGAGATTTTCAGCTTCGAGGGAATGAGAGAGAAAAGTGAGTTCGCTATAAATTAGAATTGATCGGATGGGCCAAAGAGTGGTAAATGGAATTTAATTTGGAGAAATGTGAGTTGTTGCATTTTGGTCAAGCAATCCAGGCAGGACTGACACAGTTAGGGGGAATGTTGCAGAACAAAGAGTCCTTGGAGTGCAGGTTCCATAGTTCTCAGGTAGACAGGGATAGCCTTTGTTGGTCAGAGCATGGAGTAGATGAGTTGGGAGGTCATGTTGTGGCTGTCCAGGATGTTGGTTAAGCCACTTTTGGAATCCTGCAGTTAGTTCTGGTCTCCCTGCTGTAGGAAAGATGTTATGAAACTTTGAAAGGGGTCAGAAAAGAATAGGCCAGGGGCATTTTCCATGGAGCATCCGAGGCTGAGGGGTAAACTTATAGACCTTTGTAAGGGCCATGGATAGAGGGGAAACCCTAAGGTCTTTTCCCCAGGGTATGGCAGTCCAAAATTAGAAGGCATATGTTTGAGGTGAGAGTGGAATGATTTAAGAGATTGGAGGGGCAACCACTTCAGAGGGTGGTGCATGTATGGAACGAACTGCCAGAGGAAGTGGTAGAGGCTGGCACAATTACAACATTTAAAAGGCATGTGGATGTCTGTCTGTTCTCAGCTCTGCTGGATGTCTGTTGAAGCTCTGAACCCCCCCTTCTACACCTTCTGGGTTAAACAAACATTCAGTCAATCAAGCCTCAATCCACAATCTCCCAGCCAGTCAACAATCCAGGCACAGTGTAGTCACAGCAGGGAATCAGCTGCCCTGAGTGCGGGAAGGCCTTTACCCAGGCCTCTGCCCTGCTGAGGCACCGGTGGGTCCACACGGGGGAGAGGCCCTTCAGCTGCCCCGAGTGCAGAAAGACATTCCGTGAATCCTCCAACCTGTTGAGGCACCAACGGGTCCACGCAGGGGAAGAGGCCCTTCAGCTGCCCAAAGTGCGGGTAGGCCTTTACCCAGGCTTCCTTCTTGCTGATCCACCAGTGGGTCCACACGGGGGAAGAGGCCGTTCCCCTACACAGTGTGGGGTTGGCCTTTTTCCAGGCCTCTGCCCTGCTGAGGCACCGTGAGTCCACGCAGGGGAGAGGCCTTCAACTGCTTCTCCCACCTGCGGAGCCACCAGCGGGATCATGTGGCATTGCAGGGGATTGAAAGAATGACGGCCGAGTGCGTTTATTAACTGGACTATCAACCCAGTTCCAGTGGCTCCCGAGTTCGATTCCCACCGCGACAGATGGTGGAATTCGAATTTGGTCAGAAATCTGGAGTTCAGAATCTAACGGTGAAACCATTGTCGGTGGGGTGGGGGTGGAAGAAAACCCCCATCTGATTCACTCAGTTCTTTTTTAGGGAAGACTTGAGCAGTTATTAGAGCAGTCGTCCAAGCTGCATCCTTTACCCGGTCTGGCCTACACGTGACTCCAGCCCCACAACAGTCTGGTGGACTCTACGCTGCTCATCCAACTTGATTGGAATACAGGTTGAAATTGCTGAGTGAGGCAATACTTCCTCCAGGTTAAGGCTGTACCAAGGATGCAGTTACAAAGGGACGACTCAGTGGTGACCAATAATGAAGAAAGTGAGGGGTTGCACTTTGACCTTGAGCGATTTTTTAAAAATTGCTACTTTTTCTACGCCTTTCTGCTGGGAGATTCTGAAGCTGTAACAAAGTTGGGTCACAATAAAGATTACCTGAACTTCACACTGAGCTCAGACTCTCACTGAGAGCTTTAAACTGCAACAGGTTTTTGTTTTAAAACTGCTCATTTTACATGTGAAAGTGAGAACTGCTGATGCTGGAGATCAGAGTCAAGATTAGAGTGGTGCTGGCAAAGCACTGCAGGTCAGGCAGCATGCGAGGACCAGGGAAATTGACATTTCGGGCAAAAGCCCTTCCTCAGGTTTTTGCCAGAAACGTTGATGTTCCTGCTCCTCAGATGCTGCCTGACCTGCTGTGCTCATTTCTGACAGTCTCCTGTACTATGTTTCCAATGTTGTGTATCAGTTGCAGCAGTGAATGAGTAGCCAGCATTGTTATAAATTGTAAAATTTTCAGGAGTGCAATGTCATCAGCATTGTAGTTTCCTGGCAGCACTGAGAAGTGTGTGCTTGGTTCACTAGACATGATGTGGAGGTGACATGATGTGGAGGTGCCGGTGTTGGACTGGGGTGGATAAAGTTAAAACTCAACACCAGGTTATCGTCCAACTGGCTTATTTGGAAGCACGAGCTTCTTCATTGGGTGTTTGTGGAACAGAATCATAAGACACAACCACCTGATGAAAGAGCAGTGCTCCAAATGCTCGTGCTTACAAATAAGCTTGTTAGAGTATCACCTGGTATTGTGTGAAATTTAACTTCGCACACCCCAGTCCAACAGCGGCATCTCCAAATCAGGTACATAGTTCTTTGAAAGTTGCATCATTGGGACACAGGGTAGTGAAAGAGGCCAGTCAGGAGCCCTGGAGGACCGGAAGGTGACTGGTCCTCCTGCCAATCAGAGCCTTCCTATTGTCTGAATGCAGACGTTGGAACATGAGCTTCGGAAGCTGCTGCTGCTCCCTCTGAATGAAGATTGAGTTTGCTCCAGACTGTAACCTCCTTATTCTGTCAACCATCTGAGTGTATGGTACTCTCTTCACAACTCCTTTTCCATGTTTTTCATTCTGGGCTTCAATTTACGACTTGCAGCAACCGAAAGGAAAGGGAATGAATTCACGGAGCGGACAGAATCAGGAAAAGTTTGTTTATAAACAGAGTGTTTCACGTGTGGAGTGAATGTAAAGAGGAAGTGGTGGATGCACATTCAGATGCAACGTTTAAAAGACATTTGGATAAGTATATGAAGAGGCACGGTGCGGAGGGATATGGGCCAAACACTGGCAAGTGGCACCAGTTTAGTTTGAGAACATAGACAGCATGGAATAGTTGGACTGAAGGGTCCGTTTCTGTGCTGTCTAACGTAACTGTTCTGTCGTGGTCTTAAAACCATTTTCTTGCCTTCCACCTTCAACGTGGATACTGTACCTGCATCCAACACATAAACCATTCAAAATAAAAAAAACCCTCTTGCGCACAAAGAAATCCACACTTTATTGGTCAAAAATCAGATGAACTCAGCCTTGAATATATTCAATGACCCCCTAACTGCAGGAAGACATCCCCACTTCTAATCTCAGTTCAGCTTGTTAATATACCACTTGCCTTGCTGCACCTGTCTGACAACTGGCATTGACTGATGTAGAAGGATGCTGCTAATCAAAGCACTGATCACACGGTGGTCTGGTGTCAGCTCAGATTTCAGGCCCTGATTTCTCTGTCCCGTGTTGATCCTCCTGTTCCCACAGACTAAGATGTCGGTCTGTTCTCAGCTCTGCTGGATTTCTGTTAAAGCTTTGACCCCGCCTTTTATAACTTCTGGAACGATAAAATATTCAATCAAGACCCAACCCACAATCTCCCAGCCTGTCAACCATCCTGATACAAGGTGCAGTCATAGCAGGGAATCAAACAAGAAAAAATGAAACAAAAATCATAAATAGGCGCACATGCTTAATGTTTGTTCATGAGAAAGTAAACCAGGAATAGGGGTCTCCCAGGAATCTTACAGTGCCCTACTTGAGGAATTCTGTCACCCTTACATCTATTAGTACCCAGCTATGAATTACAACAACATTTACACCAACAGGAATAAAGCATCTGTTATCAAATAGACAGAGATATACAGCACGGACATGGACTTTTTCTCTATCTCATGCACACATGATAGATCATCCATGGTGGGAGTTTGTCTTTGTAGCATGATGTTTGCAAATACATTCTACTTTGCTCAAAGACTGCACAATCTGCAGGCAGTCAATACATGTAATATATTGTAAATTCCACTTTGAAAATAGATAATGGGACCACTACCTTTTGGATGTGAGCATAAGTGGTATAGTAAGTAAGTTTGCTGATGACACCAAAATTGGAGGTGTTGTGGACAACGAAGGAGGTTACCTCAGATTACAATGGGATCTTGATCAGATGGGCCAATGGGCTGAGAAGTGGCAAGTGGAATCTAATTTAGGTAAATGTGAGGTGCTGCATTTTGGGAAAGCAAATCTTAGAAGGACTTGTACACTTAATGGTAAGGTCCGAGGGAGTGTTGCTGAACAGAGACCTTGGAGTGCAGGTTCACAGCTCTATGAAAGTCGCAGGTCAATAGGATAGTGCAGATGGCATTTGGTATGCTTTCCTTTATTGGTCAGAGTATTGAGTACAGGAGGTCATGTTACAGCTGTACAGTTGGAATATTGCATGCAATTCTGGTTTCCTTCCTGTCAGAAAGCCCTATGCAATGTTTGTTTTTGTTTAGTGGGCGGCACGGTGGCACAGTGGTTAGCACTGCTGCCTCACAGCTCCAGAGACCTGGGTTCAATTCCCGCCTCAGGCGACTGACTGTGTGGAGTTTGCACGTTCTCCCCGTGTCTGCGTGGGTTTCCTCCGGGTGCTCTGGTTTCCTCCCACAGTCCAAAGATGTGCAGGTCAGGTGAATTGGCCATGCTAAATTGCCCGTAGTGTTAGGTAAAGGGTAAATGTAGGGGGTATGGGTGGGTTGCGCTTCGGCGGGGCGGTGTGGACTTGTTGGACCGAAGGGTCTGTTTCCACATTGTAAGTAATCTAATTAATGATTGCTGCAACCTATTCTAAAATATGAAAGACTTAACAATCCAGGTTTGTTCAATATATCAGTTCAGTGGCAGGGCACGGTAATGTTTTCCTATCAATTCTGTGCCATATGATCTTATTGTCCACAATCACCTGATGAAGAAGCAGTGCTCCGAAGCTCGTGTTTCCAAATAAACTGTCGGACTGAGCCTGGTGTTGTGAGATTTTTAACTTTGTCCAGATTCAGATAGTGCCCAGGGATGTGCAGGTTAGGTGCATTAGTCAGGGGTAAATGTTGAACAATAGGGGAATTGTGTGGGTGGGTTACCTTTCGGAGGATCGGTGTGTAGTCTTTGGGCCAGTTGGCCTGCTCCCACACTGTGGGGAGTCTCTGAAGGGGAAGGGATTTTTGTAAACTGTGCAAGGCAATGCAGGCGTAGTGTGGGGGCCTGCTGTTGGCCTTGCCCCGCCCTTTGCTCCTCTCCCCTGTTGTGGAGTTGTCTAAAAAACAGCTACTCTTTCTCTGCCCTTTTTGCTGGGGGAGGGGTGGGGGATCTGAAGCTGTAACCATGTTGGGACACAAAATAAAGGTAACCAGAACGTACTGCTGGGCTCAGGCTCTCATCGAAAGCTCCAAGCGGTTTTTGTTTTAAAGCTGCTCATTTCTTGCAGCCTTCTGCACTAAGTTTCCAATGTTGTGTATTAGATGGAGCAGTGAATGAGTAGCTGGTTTCGTTAGATACTATAAATTTTTCAGGAGTGCATCGTTTCATCGGCAGTTTACTGGCAGCACTGGGAAGTATGGGCTGTGTTCACTAGAAACGAGGTGGAGGTGCTGCTGTTGGACTAGGTTGGACACGGTTTAAAAATCACAACACCAGGTTATAGTCCAACAGGTTTATTTGGAAGCACCAGCTTTCGGAGTGCTGCTCCTTCATCGGGTAACTGTGGAGCAGGATCATAAGACACAGAGTTAAGAGCAAAAGATCAGTGTCATGCAACTGATGATATATTGACAAACGTAGATTGCTGTTAAATCTTTCATCTTTTAGAATGGGTTGCAGGTTTTAGTTCATTAATGTGTACATCGCAGTACTACTATTAAGTCATATTCTCAAGATCACTTAAGGTCTTTTTAAAAAACAGGTGATATCTCAGTCCAGACAATGCATGAAAGGTGTGAGAGTATCCCAATCTTAAATCGGACTGGTTCTATTTCCAAACTAGGAATTTATAAAATATTACGTGGATTGACTACCTGCATATTGTGCGTTTGAATATATCTGCAAATATAATTCTGCAAATGCACCACATTGTTATATGTATGTGTGCAGCATGAGAGTGTGTGTAAGAGAGTATGTGCGCACATGCTTGGTAAAGTGAGTGTGATGGAGGAGAAGCCTGTGAAAGGGTGTGTGTGTTGGGGGGGCGTGTATGTGTGTATGTCTGAGAGAGAACATGTGTATAGATAAAAGGTGAGGGGTTGCATTTTGCCAAAATAAGGAAGGGCAGGGTTTGTACAGAGGGATATGGTGGGGGGCGGGGGGGTTCAGATATATACTTCTTTGAAAGTTGCATCACTGGTTGGAAGGAAGCTTCAGAAGGCATTCAGCACACTTACCTTAATTGTTCACACCATTGAATAAAGGAGCTGGGACATAATGTTGAAGTTGTACAGGATGTTGGTGAAGCCACTTGTAGAGTACTGAGAACGCTTCTGGTGGCCCTGTAATAGGAAGAATTCTATTAGAAAGGGTTCAGTAAAGATTTACCAGGATGTTGCCAGGACTGGAGGGTTTGAGTTGTAAGGAGAGGCTGAGACACTCTTCACTGGAGCACAGGAGGTTGAGGGGTGACCTCATTTGAGATTTATAAAATCATGAGGGTTATAGGGAAGATGAACATCAAACACAGCGAGCAGCATGCGCGGTTATGTCGAGTGACAGGGGAAGAAATTGTGGCATTTGGACACTTTAAATCCATCAGGAACAGCATCTCCATAGAGCACACTGCACATGTCAGGTGAGGTGCCAGAAGACTGGAGGTTGGCTAACGTGGTGCCACTGTTTAAGAAGGGTGGTAAGGACAAGCCAGGGAACTATAGACCAGTGAGCCTGACATCGGTGGCGGGCACGTTGTTGGAGAGAGTCCTGAGGGACAGGTGGTACATGTGTTTGGAAAGGCAAGGACTGATTAGGGATAGTCAACATGGCTTTTTGTGTGGGAAATCATGTCTCAAATTTTGAGTTTTTTGAGGAAGTAAAGAGGATTGAGGAGGGCAGAGCGGTAGATGTGATCCATATAGACTTCAGTAAGGCGTTCGACAAGGTTCCCCATGGGAGACTGATGAGCAAGATTAGATCTCATGGAATACAGGGAGAACTAGCCATTTGGATACAGAACTGGCTGAAAGGTAGAAGACAGAGGGTGGTGATGGAGGGTTGTTTTTCAGACTGGAGGCCTGTGACCAGTGGAGTGCCAGAAGGATCGGTGCTGGGCCCTCTACATTTTGTGATTTACATTAATGATTTGGATGCGAGCATCAGAGGTACAGTTAGTAAGTTTGCAGATGATACCAAAATTGGAGGTGCAGTGGACAGTGAAGAGGGTTACCTCAGATTACAACAGGATCTTGACCAGATTGGCCAATGGGCTGAGAAGTGGCAGATGGAGTTTAATTCAGATAAATGTGAAGTGCTGCATTTTGGGAAAGCAAATCTTAACAGGACTTATACACTTAATGGTAAGGTCCTAGGGAGTGTTGCTGAACGAAGACACCTCAGAGTGCAGGTTCATATCTCCTTGAAACTGGCGTCGCAGATAGATAGAACTGTAAAGGTGGTGTTTGGTATGCTTTCCTTTATTGGTCAGAGTATTGAGTACAGAAGTTGGGAGGTCATGTGGCGGTTGTACAGGACATTGGTTAGGCCACTGTTGCAATATTGTGTGCAATTCTGGTCTCCTTCCTATTGCAAAGATTTTGTGAAACTTGAAAGAGTTCAGAAAAGATTCACAAGGATGTTGCCAGGGTTGGAGGATTTGAGGTATAGGAAGTGCTAAACAGGTTGGGGCTATTTTCCCTGGAGCGTCGGAAGCTGAGGTCTACAAAGGGGCATGGATAGGATAGATAGACAAAGTCTTTTCCCTGGGGTGGGGGAGTCCAGAAGTCAAGGGTATAGGTTTAGGGTGAGAGGGGAAAGATATAAGAGACCTACTGGGAAACTTTTTCACACAGAAAGTGGTACATGTATGGAATGAGCTGCCAGAGGAAGTGGTGGAGGCTGGTACAATTGTAACATTTAAGAGGCATTTGGATGGGTACATGAATTGGAAGGGTTTGGAGGGATATGGGCCAAATGCTGGCAGGTGGGACTAGATTGGGATGGGATATCTGGTCGGCATGGACGGGTTGGACCGAAGGGTCTGTTTCCATGCTGGTTCAACAAAAGCCATTCATGCTCTTCGCTGTCTGCAAAAACGGTGCAAATCCTTCTTCAAATGGACCAATGAGAAGCCAATTGTTGACTTGCAGCAACTGAAGAAAGTGAGTGAATCCAGGGAGGGGACAGAGTCGGGAAACGTTGGTCCAGGTCTGTATCTCAATTGGCAAACACATGGCAAATGCAGTCCCACAGTGTGAAGTTATAGCCTCAGTTACGAACAAATAACCGCTGAAAGGAGGTGCGTTGTTTAAATGGTGACATATTGGGATGTGGAGAAAGTGAGGACTGCAGATGCTGGAGATGACAGTTGAAAAGTGTGGCACTGGAAAAGCACAGCAGATCAGACAGCATCCGAGAAGCAGGAGAATCAACGTTTCAGGCATGAGCCCTTCCTCAGGAATGATGTGTGAATGTAAAAAGTGGCCTCAGCGTCCTTCCACACCAGTCACTGCCAGTTGTCAGACAGGTGCAGCAAGCAATCAGCAAGGCAAGTGGTATATTAGCAAGAGGAAATGAGTTCAGAAGTCTCTCCAGTTAGGGGGTCATTGAATATATTCAAGGCTGAGTTCGTCTGATTTTAGAACAAGAAAGAAGTGGATGTTTCTGGGGGAAGGCAAGTAAAATGATTTTAAGACCAGTACAGAACAGTTAAAGGGTCATACAGCACAGAAACAGACCCTTCAGCCCAACTAGTCCATGCTGACTATATTCATAAACTAAACTAGTCCCACCTACCTGTGTTTGGCCCATATCCCCCTGAACCTTTCCTATTCATGTACTTATCCAAATGTCTTTTAAATGTTGTTACACAACCAGCATCCACTATTTCCTCTGGACATTTATTCCACACACAAACCACTGTTTACAAAAAAGGTGCTCCTCATCTCTTATTAAAATCTTTCTCCTCTCACCTTAATTTGAGGCCTAATCTTGAAATGACACATGCCGTTCACCTTATCTATGCCCCTCATGGTTTTGGAAACCTCTATAAAGAGAACAAAGAACCCTACAGCACAGGAACAGGCCCTTCAGCCCTCCAAGGCTATGCTGATCGAGATTCTCTATCTAAACCTGCCGCCTATTTTCTAAGGATCTGTATCCCTTTGCTCCCTGCCGATTCATGTATCTGTCTAGATACATCTTAAATGACGCTATCGATCCCAGCCCTACTGCCTACACTGCATGAGGCACCCACCACCCTCTGCGTAAAGAATTTTCCATGTAGATCTCCCTCAAACCTTTCCCCTCTCACTTTGAACTCGTGACTCCTAGTAATTAAGTCTTCCCCTATGGGGGAAAAAAAAATTCTTCCTATCCACCCCGGTCTACATGCCTCATGGTTTTATAGGCCTCAATCAACACCCCTCCTCAACCTCCTTATTTCCAATGAAAATACTCCTAATCTACTCAACCTCTCCTCATAGTTAGCGCTCTCCATAACAGGCAACATCCTGGTGAACCTCCTCTGCACCCTCTCCAAAGCAACCTTTGGGAAATCTGGCGACCGGAATTGTACAGCAGTATTCCAAATGTGGCCGAACCAAAATCTTATATAACTTTAACATGACCTGCCAGCTCTTGTACTCAATACTCCGTCCGATGATGGAAAGCATGTTGTATGCTGCCTTAACCACTCTACTGACAGACATTGCCATCTTCAGTGAACAATAGATCTGAACACCCAGATCTCTCTGTACATCAATTTCCCCCAGGACCTTCCCATTTAAAGTATAGTTTGCTCTCGAATTGCACCTTCCAAAATGCATCACCTCGCATTTGTCTGGATTAAACTCCATTTCTCTTCCCAACTCTCCAATCTATATTCTGCAGTATCATCTGACAGTCCCCTTCACTATCTGATATTCCATCAATCTGAATGTCATCTGCAAACTTGCTAATGAGGCACCCGACACCTTCACCTTTCAACCTCCTGTGCTCCAGTGAAAAAAGTCCCAGCCTAACCTTCAATAGGTGTGAATTCTGTCTGGGTCCCAATGTCGAGTCAGCCTGACATTTTGGATAGAAAAGCTCTGCATTTAAATTACGTTCTTGAGAAAGTTACTGAAAACAGGTTCTGGGATTAACATACCAAAGAACAGAACCCCATTCTAAAAGATGGAAGATTTAATCTAAATTGTTTAATGTATCAAAACTCCATGACACTGGACTCCTTTGGCTATAAATTCTGTGATCATGATCTTATTCTCCACAACCACCTGATAAAAGAGCAGAACTCCAAAAGCTAGTGCTTTCATGTTATGGCAGTAGCGGGAGGTGTGGGCTGTATTCACGAGAAACAATGAAGCAGTTGGATACCACACATTTGAGGGGGAAGGGTGTATTACATGACCTCCCAATTCCTATACTGAATGCTCTGAGCAATGAAGGAAAGCAAACCAAACACCTTCTTCACAATTCTATTCACCTGAGACTCCACTTTCAAGGAACTATGAACCTGCACTCCAAGGTCTCTTTATTTTGCAACATTCCCCTAACTGCATCAGTCCTGCCTGGATTGCTTGACCAAAATGCAAACCTCAGACTTCTCTAAATTAAACTCCAACTGACACTCCTCGGCTCATCAGCCGATCCCAAAAATTCTAATTTATAGGGAACTCTCTTTCCTCTATTATTCCCTAGAAGCGGAAAATCTCCATCCCACACTCTCTCCGTCCGTTTTCACTTTGTTGAAAGTGGAAGAATGGGATTGAGAAACTGATCAGCGATGATTGAATGGAATGAGCAGACCTGGTGGTCTAATTTCTGCTCCTATGTCTTGTGGTCTCTTGCTGTCCTGGACACCGTGAGAGAGAATTGGGACCAGCATTGAACCGATCATGACTGGATATGGATCTACCTGCATCTAGGTGGATGGGCTGGGACTTTTTTCACTGGAGCATAGGAGGTGGAGATGTGACCTTATCAAGGTTTATAAAATCATGAGGGGAGAGATGAGGTGAATGACAGGTGTCCTTCCCCGAGGCTGGGGGTTTCAAGATGAGGGAGCAATTTTTGAATGTGAGAGGAGAAAGAGATTTTAAAAAGACTTGAAGGGCACAATATTTTTTATATACAGAGTGTGGTTCACGTGTGGACTGAATATCCAGAGGAAGTGGTGGGTGCAGGTACAGTTACAAGGTTTAAAAGACATTTGGATAATTACATGATTAGGAAATGTTCAGAAGGGTATGGGACAAAACACTGGCAGGTGGGACTGGTTTAGTTGGTGAACATAGTCAGCATGGACTAGTTGGACTGAAGGGTCTGTTTCTATGCTTGTATGGTTCTGTAACTCGGTTCTGTACTTGTCTCAAGACCATTTTCTTGCCTTCCCCATAAACATCCACATAAAAATCAGATGAACTCAGCCTTGAATATATTCAATGACCTGAAAATGTGTTGCTGGAACAGCGCAGCAGGTCAGGCAGCATCCAGGGAACAGGAGAATCGACGTTTCAGGCATAAGCCCTTCTTTAGGAATCAAACGTCAATTCTCCTGTTCCCTGGATGCTGCCTGACCTGCTGCGCTGTTCCAGCAGCACATTTTCAGCTCTGATCTCCAGCATCGGCAGACCTCACTATCTCCTCGAATATTCAATGACCCCCCAACTGCAGGAAGACATCCCCGCTTCTGAACTTAATTCCTCTTGCTAATACACCACTTGCCTTGCTCATTGCCTGCTGCACCTGTCTGACAACTGGCACAGATGGACACTGATGCCCCCGAACATCCACGCATCACTCTTGATGAAGGGCTTGCGCCCAAAACCTCGACTGTCCTACTGCTCGGATGCTGCTTGACCTACTGCGCTTTTCCAGCACCACACTTTTTGACTCTAATCTCCAGCATTTCCAGTCCTCACTTTCTCCACATCCCAATATATCACCATTTAAACAATATACCTTTCTACTTTATTTCACAGCAAAGGCTGTAACTTTACGTTGGGGTACTGTATTTGCCAACTGTGGCCTTCTCTACGTCGGGGAGCACGAGCATAAACTTGGGGAACGGTTCGCCGAGCATCGCAGCAAGGTCTGCAGAGGCCGACCAGACCTCCCAGTCACCATCCATTTTCATTCCCCTTCCCACTCCCTTTCTGACATGACCATTTTTGGCCCCATCCATTGGCACAACAAACCAAAGTGCAAATTGGAGGAACAACATCTCATCTTCCACCTGAGCAGTCCACAGCCCGAAGGACTCAACAGTGAGTTCTCCAATTTCAAATAACCTCCCTTCCGAGCCCCTGCCCCTCCACCTCCCTGCCACCAACTAGGTTCCTTCCTCACATTCACCAACCAGGTCGTACCCTCTACCTATTTACACCTATCCCCACTTCATCACCCTGCCCTCAGCATACCCTTGTTCTGCAGCTCTCCCTATACTCACCCCCAGTCCTGAACAAGGGTTACACTCGAAACGTCGACTTCTCCACCTCCTGATACTGCCTGGCTTGCTGCATTCTTCCAGACTCCTGCTTGTCTGTTTTGCCAATTGAGACACAGGCATGGACTAACTTTTCCAGAGTCTATCCCCTCGCTGGATTCATTCCCATTCCTTTCAGTTGCTCCAAGTCAACAATTGAACCCCAGAATGAAACGTAAATGGAAAAGGGGGTGAGAAAAGAGAGTGCTGTACTCACAGATGTTGGACAGAGGAAGGAAATTGCAGTCTGAGGTGAAGCTCAATCTTCATTCAGTGTGAGAGGAGGAGCAGGACCTTAAGAAGCTCATTGTCCACCTTCCGCATTCAGACAATAGGGGAGCTCCAATTGGCATGAGGACAACTCTCCTTCTGGTCCTCCAGTGCTCCTTATTTGTACATCAAAAGTAGGTCTCGCCCCTTTTCTGCCGACAGTGAGGAACATGCCCAATGTTTTGGTGACACCGGCAAACATGTGCCCTGCTTGTTGACACTGAGGAGATTACACAATATGCTCTGTAGCAATGCTGACGTTATTGACAAATTTTAAGTGTCCATATGCCTCAGAGAACAAAAAGGATTAGAGCCATAATTTGTTTTACACTATGTGCCTCGATATTTTATTGCTTTTGCATTTGTCTGGCTGCTCAATGTTTTTATGTCTTTTCCTCAGTGTTGGGGTGAAGTTCACAACTAGAGGGCATAGGTTTAGGGCGAGAGCAGAAAGATATAAAAGGTACCTAAGGGGCAATGTTTCCATGCAGAGGGTGGTGCATGTATGGAATGAATTGCCAGAGGAAGTAGTGGAAGCCGGTAGAATTACAGCATTTAAAAGGCATCTGGATGGGTCTATGAATAGGAAGGGTTTAGAGGGATATGAGCCAAGTGCTGACAAATGTGACTAGATTAATTTAGGATATTTGGCTGGCATGGACAGGTTGGACCAAATGGGTCTGTTTCCGTGCTGTACATCTCTATGACTCTAAATAATAAAAAGTATATTTTCCAAGTAACAAACTATACCCAGTTAAAAATCACACAACACCAGGTTATAGTCCAACAGGTTTAATTGGAAGCACACTAGCTTTCGGAGCGATGCTACTTCATCAGCTGATTAAACCTGTTGGACTATAACCTGGTGTTGTGTGATTTTTAACTTTGTACATCCCTGTCCAACACTAGCATCTCCAAATCATAACAATACCCATATTAACAAGGTTTAGTACACCACACACTTGACCAACCATTCTCAACAGATCCTGCCCCTTCAATGCCTGAGGAACATATACATGCTGGTGCTTAATCTCCTTCACTAGTATTTACACACTACCCTCAGCAATTGCACAAGTAACAGCAAAGGGCAAACAGCACAAGGATTAAACACACAGTGAGGGGCAAACAGCACAAGGATTAAACACACAGTGAGGGGCAAACAGCACAAGGATTAAACACACAGTGAGGGGGAAACAGCACAAGGATTAAAACAAACAGTGAGGGGTAAACAGCACAAGGATTAAACAAACAGTGAGGGGGAAACAGCACAAGCGCCAGTAAAAGCAGATGGAAAGTGAGTGTAAAATGTCACTATGACAGGACAGGACAGGACAGGACAGGACAGGACAGGCCCCACATTCCTTCCCCTCCGTCCCCCCACAACCTGCCTCACCTTTCACCTCCCGGGCCCAGTACCTTCCAGGTGGCCCCATAGTTGACACAGGGGCCGCCCCACGACCAGTAGAACTCCACCACCCAGGCGGCCGACGAGTTCCCAACCAGGCCCTTAACCCCATCCGCCTCCAGAATGCTCACCGGCTCCTGCCTGCTGTACAGCCGGCCGGTGTGGCCCGGACACAGCAGCTGCGCCAGGAAGGCGGCGGTGCCCAGTGACGGGTGTCAGCCCCGGGCCGCACGGCGCCATTTTCCTAACGGCCGCCCTCCCGCCGCTTCCCCGCTCGAGCGACTTCTCCTCCCAACCGCCTTCGGCCCCGCGTGACGTCTGCACGGGGGATGGGCGGGGCCGGGGGAGCCTCACCGTCACCAAGCAACAGCCACCTCGCGCTACAACTGCTCATTCACAAAAACAAACTCTCCTGTCTCGCTCTGCAGCTGCAGGGGGGACACTGCCACGTTTCCAGGAGCCCTGTCTACATTGGGAAAGCTCACGGCTCAATTTAAACAGATATTCCGACATCTAACGGAACGGCGTCATATCTAAAGGGGGAAATCTGCATGGACATTTTAACGGGTATTTCTGCAAATAAAGAGGTTTAAATGGACGAGATTACATTTCAAAGGGATGTGGGCACATTTCAAAGGGATATCTTCATATGTAAAGTGACGCAGTTATATCTAAATGAATCTACATTTCGAAGAGACGTTGCCCTATTTATAAGTAGAGACAATAGGTATGAATTCTATCTGTGTCCCAATGTTGAGTCAGACTGACATTTTTTTTAGAAAAGCTCTGCATTTAAATTACATTCTTGAGAAGGTAATTTATAGATTCGGGTGTAGGTTAGGGAGGATTGGCCGTGCTAAGTTACCCATAGTGACCAGGGATGTACAGGTTAGGGTGGCTTGGCCATGGGAAATACGCAGTAAGGGGTTGGGTATGGGTGGGATACTCTTCAGCGGGCCAGAGAGGAATCAATGGGCTGAATGGCCCGCTTCCACATTGTCGGAATTCGATGACCCTCCCCACCAAAGGAGCATTTTATCTGCATCTATCCTGTCAAGCCCCTTTCAGAATTCTACCAGTTTCAATAAAGGTATACAGCACAGAAACAGACACTTCGGTCCAATTCGTCCATGCGACCAGGATTCCAAACTAAACCAGTCCCACTTGCCTGCATTTGGCCCATATCCTTCTAACCTTTCCATTCACGTACCCATCCAAATGCTGTTTCAATGTTGTCACTGTACCTGCATCTACCACATCCTCAGCAAGTTCATTCCACGTACAAATCACCCTCTTTCAAAATGTTGCCCCTCCGGTTCCTTTTAAATCTCTCTCTTCACATTAAAAAAAAATGCCCCCTAGTTTTGAGCTCGCCGACGCTAAGCAAGAGCCCTTTGTTATTCACCTTACCTCCAATCCTCATGATTTTATCAATCTCAATGAGGTCACCCCCCCCCCCCCCCCCCAACTTCCTGTGCTCCAGTGAATAAAGTCCCAGCCTCTCCTTATAACCTCAAACCCTCCAGTCCTTACAACATCCTGGTAAATCTTTATTAAACCCTCTCTAATAGTATTCTTCCTATTACAGGGCCAACAGAACTGTACTGAGTACTCTAAAAGTGTTACATATTAATGAACCAAAGCCCACACCCATTCTAAGAGATGAAGACTATCTAAGTTTGTTCAATATATTCTATCAGTTGCATGACACTGATGTTTTGATATAAGTTCTGTGTCTTATGATGCTGTTCCATGAGGCTTATGTGTTGATGAGGCAAGATGGAACAGATGAGGCGATGGAGAATTACAAATCACGTAGGAAGGATTTAAAGAGAGAGTTAAGAAGAGCAAAGAGAGGACAGGAGCAGCCATTAGCAAATAGAATACAGGAAATCGCTCAAGCTTTCTATAGATATGTGAGGAATAAAAGGATGATTAGGGTAGGAATAGGGCCAGTCAAAGACAGAAGTGAGAAGTTGAGCATGGACCCTGTATCGGTGTTCACTCAGGAAAAGAATGAGGTACGAGATATTAGACTCGAAAGGATCGAGGTCAGTTACACACAGGTGTTATTAATTTGAGAAGGAGTGAAAGTAGACAAGTCCCCTGGGCTGGATGGGATTTATCCGAGGATTCTCTGGGAAGCTAGGGAGGAGATAGCAGACCCTTTGGCTTTGATATTTGAGTCGTCATTGTCTACGGGTTTAGTACCCGAGGACTGGAGGATTGCAAATATTGTGCCCTTGTTCAAGTAGGGCAGCAGAGTTGACCCAGGTAATTATAGACCAGTGAGCCTTACATCTATTGTAGAAAAGATTTTGGAAAGGATTATAAGAGAAGATTTAAAATCATCTTGTAAGCAACTATTTGATTTCAGACAGTCAACATGGTTTCGTGGAGGGCAGGTCGCGTCTCACAAACCTCATTGAGTTCTTTGAGAAGGTAGATGTAGATGAGGGTAGGGCAGTTGATGTGGTATACTTGGACTTCAGTAAAGCCTTTGATAAGGTTCCACATGGTAGGCTGATGGAGAAAATGCACAGGCATTGAATTGAGGGTGATTTAGCAGTTTGGATTAGAAACTGGAAGAAGGCAGCGAGTGGTGGTTGATGGAAAATATTAAGTCTGGAGTCCAATTACTAGTTTCGGGACCACTGCTGTTTGTCATTTTTATAACTGACTTAGGCACAGGCATAGGTGGATGGATTCGTAAATTTGTAGACGACACTAAAGTCGGTGGACAGTTTGGAAGAATGTTACAGGTTGCAGGGGGAAATTTGGATAAACTGCAGAATTGGGCCGAGAGGTGGCAAATGGAGTTCAATGCAGCTAAATGCAAGGTGATGCGCTTTGGGAAGAATAACAGGATGGCAGAGTAGTTGGTCAATGTAAAGATTCTTGGTAGTGTGGATGTGCAGAGGGATCTTGGAGTCCATGTGCGTAGATCCCTGAAAGTTCCCACCCAGGTGGATAGTGCTGTGAAGAAGGCATACGGTGTGTTAGGTTTCATTGGTAGAGGGATCGAGTTCCGGAACCGCAATATCATGCTGCAACTATACAAAACGCTGGTGCAGCCACACTTGGAATATTGTGTACAGTTCTGGTCACCCAATTACAGAAAAGATGTGGAAGCATTGGAAAAGCAGAGGAGATTTACCAGGATGTTGTCTGGTCTGGAGGGAAGGTCTTATGAGGAAAGGCTGAGAGACTTGGGCCTTTTCTCATTGGAAAGGCGGCGGCTAAGGGGGGATTTGATAGAGACATACAAGATGATCAGAGGATTAGATAGAGTAGACAGAGAAAGACGTTTTCCTAGGATGATCACGTCAGCGTGTACGAGGGGGCATAACTACAAATTGAGGGGGGATAGCTTTAAGACAGATGTCAGAGACAAGTTCTTTACACAGAGTGGTAAGGGAGCGGAATGCCCTACCTGCTAAGTAGTCAACTCAGCCACATTAGGGAGATTTAAACAATCCTTACATAAGTGCATGGATGATTTTGGAATAGTATAGGGGGACGAGAATAGTTCACAGGTCGACGCAACATCGAGGGCCGAAGGGCCTGTTCTGTGCTGGATTGTTCTATGTTCTTTGTTCTAAACTTAGTGCAGGAGGCTGAAAGAAATGAGCAGCTTTAAAACAAAAACTTCTTGGAGCTCAAAGCTTTCAATGAGAGTCTGAGCCCGGTGGTAAGTTCAGGTAACCTTTATTGCAACCCAACTTTGCTACAGCTTCAGATCCCCCCAGCAAAAAGACAGAGAAAAAAGTAGTTGCTTTTTGAACAGCTCAAGATCAAAGTGCACACATCACACCTCCCCTTGTCCCACCCCCCTCACTGTCTTTACTATTGGCCAGCAGCAAGTTGTCCCTTTGTAATTGGATCCTTGGTACAGCCGTAACCCGGAGGATGTATTGCCTCACTCAGCAATTTCAACCCATACCCTGTCTCCAAGTAAGTTTCTCCCCGCTCCTTTGCCAGGAAGGGGCAGTGTAGTGTCAACCAGACTGCTGTGGGTCTGGAGTCACGTGTAGGGCAGACCGGGTAAAGGATGCAGCTGGAACGACTGAGTGAATCCTTTCCCACAATGGCAGTTCCCTTCCCTAACAAGGGAGAGAGTGAATCAGATGGGGGCTTTCTCCCCCGCACCACCCCCTCCCTGAAACACTCTCATCGTTAGATTCCCAACTCCACATTTCTGACCGAATACCAATTCTGCCACCTGTCGTGGCGGTATTCGAACCCGGGAGTCCCCGGAACTGGGTTGATGGTCCAATCGATAATGGCACTCGGCTGTCACTCCTTCAATCCCCCTGTGATGGCACCTGAACTCGCTGGTGGCTCCGCAGGTGGGAGGAGCGGGTGAAGCCCTTCCCGCACTGAGAGCAGATGAACGGCCTCTCTCCTGTATGGATCCGCTGGTGGGTCAGCAGGGTGGAGGAATCGCTAAAGGCCTTCCCGCACTCGGGGAAGCTGAAGGGCCTCTCCCCCATGTGGACCCGCTGGTGGGTCAGCAGGGTGCAGGAATCGCTAAAGGCCTTCCCACACTCAGGACAGCTGAAGGGCCTTTCCCCTGTGTGGACCCGCTGGTGGGCCAGCAGGTGGGAGGAATGTCTGAAGGCCTTCCCGTAGTCGGTGCAAGGGAATGGCCTCTCCCCGGTGTGACTGCGCCGATGAGTCTCCACGGCAGACGGGACACGGAAGCCATTCCCACAGTCGCCACACTTCCATGGTTTCTCCACGGGATGGGATTCCTCAGGTTTCTCCATGGCCACAGCTTCAGCTGCACACAAACACGTGTAGAGCCCCTCCGTGCCGTGAAATCCCTTTTCCAGGCCGTATAACTGTTTCAGGCTCCACACGCAGTGCGCTGCAACAGTTGGGTCTCTCGTCCAGTCCCACTGATGCTGAAAATGTCCTCAAACAGGAACCAAAAAGCATTGATCCCTCTCACAGAAATCACAGTCAAAAATAGTTGCTGTCCCGATGGATTGAATGACTGTCAGACATTGACATCAAAGTAAGGACTGCAGACGCTGGACAGTCAGTCGAAAAGCACAGCAGGTCAGCATCTGGGGAGCAGGAGAGTCAATGTTTCGGGCGTAAACCCTTCATTCATTGATTTTGAAACTTCAGTCTTCAGATTTTCAAATACTCTGCAAAAAGGGATTACAAAAGGGATCATCAGTGCAGGGTAGAAATTCAGAAAAACCAATTCTACTTTGTGGAATATTCTTTTGTTGTTCCACAAAATTGAAAGCACCATCCCACTCTCTCTCCCCCTCTGTTCTCACTCAGCTCTAACTAATTCCCCTGAAGGTGCTGATTCAGGATCTTACAGGGGCAGAAAAAGCAAAAACATCAAGACTGAAATCTCTCTGAATTTTGGATACCTCCACCTGAAAGTTAATATCTTTCATAACACTGGGATCCTGCTGAGAGTGAGCAGGTCTGATTTTGGGAAGCAAAAAAAAAGTGTGTCAGTTCAGGGTGAACCTGCAATGCAGGACCAGATGTCCTTGAGGAAGGACCAGATACAAAATGGTTAATGACCCCAGGAAGATGGGAACAAAATGAGACATTAACACCGACACACTTCAGTCAAACTCTTCTCCTGCTTCCAGTCAGGAAAAAGTGAGGACTGCAGATGCTGGAGATCAGAGCTGAAAATGTGTTGCTGGAAAAGCGCAGAAGGGCTCATGCCCGAAACGTCGATTCTCCTGCTCCTTGGATGCTGCCTGACCTGCTGCGCTTTTCCAACAACACATTTTCAGCTGCTTCCAGTCAGGGCAAAACATGCTCTGAAAGTCCAGCCATCACAACCACACGTCTGCGTTCACTGAAGACAATTAGAGTTACACAGCACAGAAACAGACCCATGGTCCAATCTGTCCGAGTTGGCCATCTGGTCAGCAAGGACGAGTTGGACCGAAGGGTCTGTTTCTGTGCTGTACATCTCTGTGACTCCAGTCACATTTGCCATCACTTGGCCCTGACCCATCTGAACCCTTCATATTCAGATGCCCGTCCAGGAGCCTTTTAACTTGTCATCGTACCAGCACCCACCACTTTCTCTGGCAGCTCATGCCATCGCTCAAGCGACTCCACGTTGAAAGCGTCAGGTCTGGTGCACCAGATGACATCAGGATAATCTTAGATCATTCCAGATCGCTTCGATACTCAAGTCAGTGGCTTTTCCGATCAGGATGTTGTACGTGGTCAAACAGGTCAGTGGGTAGGCGATCCCCCACCTCTTAGTTCAAGTATCTCTACGGGAAACCCACTTGCTGGAGGGTCCCTTGGAGACACTTCAACTGGACTTCATTGAGTTGGAGAAATGAGTTGAGTTGCTATCAATATGTTTTGCTTATTGTTGATGTCTTTTCTAAGTGGATTGAAGCCTACCCTCCTCCTAACACTACTGCTGAGACTGTGATGAAGATTTTGTTTAAGGAAATAATTCCCCACTTCAGTGTACCTGCGTGCATTAGCTCGGACAATGGACCACACTTTGTAGGTAATATTAACGGAGAACTCTGTTCCTAGCTTTGTATTTGTCGGCAACCGCATGGTGCATATCCTCAGGCGGCCGGCCTTGTTGAATGTTTTAACCAGACTCAAATCTAAACTTGCCAAATTAATGGCCAAGTCTGGCCTCTCCTGGTTATGCTAATCCCTGTGGCCTTATTCCAGATGCAAACCATGTCTGCAGGCAAGATGCTACTGTCTCCAGCTGAGAGTCTCTCTGGTCACCCCCTCCGTACCCCTTGGAATGATTCAGCTCCCTTCTCAGTCCACGTCCACCACATGACCAAAGCAATGATTGGTTATGTTCTTGCTCGAACTAGTGTTATGCGTGCCTTTCACTCCCAGGAGCGTGCGGCCTACGGCGATGTTCCCTCCCTTTCAGCCTCGTCACAGGTAGAGCCTGGTTCATTGGTGCTCATCAAGAACTGGACTGGCAAAGGTCTCTAACCTCGTTGGAATGGCCCCTTCGAGGTTTTACTTCCCACCCCTACAGCGATCACAGTCGCTGGGCGCTCAGCTTGGGTCCAACTGCACCATTGTAAATTAATTGACCGCACCAATCAAAAAAGGGGGGGGGGAAAAGAGGAGGAGAGAACCCTGGAATCCCAACAAAAGGAGTGGACCCTGTCCAGTTGGGTTTTTGAATTTTGCTGTTGTTCTAATATTAATCTTATTACAGATACTTGAACTAAGAGGAGGGACATGTGGGGGAATCGCTATCTCCTCACCTTTCTGATCACGTACAACATCCTGATGGGGAAAGCCACTAAGTATGGATGTGATCAGGAATGATCAGAGATTATCCACCACCCATGCTGAAGAGATGTCGTCCAGTGCACCGGACCAGACGCCTTTGACGTGTGGAACGTGATGAAGATTGATTATTGCAATGGACTCTTACATCAGAAAGACCAGATGGTCCATCTGGACAGTAGAAATCAGTGAGAGTTACCATGTTTTTTTGATTTTACCTGCAGACGCAAGCCTAGTGAGGATAAAACTGATCCATTCCGTTATTATGGTAAATATTTTAAGGGCGCCCAGGAACACCATCCCTTTTTGCAGGACGGACCGACTCGAGAAAACGGAAGCCTGATAGGCGAAACTCCTCAATCCACAAACAACTTATTTATACAGGCCCACAGAACGCTCTTCACCCCAGAGGCAGTAGTATGTTACTCCTCTCTATCGGGAGATGACTTACTTGCCCCGTCCCCAGTCCCCGATTCCATTCTATTCATCAGACTCCCTACTGCCGACCCTCCGCTGAGAAATACAGTATCACTTTCCAACACCACATGAGCCTCCTGCTACCTGTTTGCTGACATCTTTTCACTCTACTGCATGGTCACATGAGAATTGCTTTAATGGAACCGGCTATGGGTGTGCAATTGTTTATGTTCCACATAACATCACCTGCCTACTTGAGACCTGTCACGCCCACTCGTGCAAGACAAAAGGAGCCTTATACCTCCTGCCCATGTACAAAGATGGCTTGCGTTCCACCGGCTGGGGAACAACAGGCCTTATGCATCATAAGTAACTATACCCATCTCCATGTACACACCTGGAACGGAACTCTTCCCTTGCGCATTTATAGGTCTTTTCTCATTTCAGAATGTGATACTGTCACCACGACCATGTGCAATAGAGTTAAGGGTGAGCCTAATGGGAACAGAATTCTGAGGACCATTGTCTACCAGATGTACAGCACAGAAATAGTCCCTTCGGTCCAACTCATCCATGCCGATCAGATATCCACAATCACTAGTCTCATTTGACAGCACTTGGCCCATATCCCTCGAAACACTTTCTGTTCATATACCCAGCGAGATGCCTTTTAAATGCTGGAATTGTACCAGCCTCCACCACTTCCTCTGGCAGCTCATTCCTTACATGCACCGCCCTCTGAATACAAGAGTAGGGCCCTTTTAAATCTCCCCCCAACCCTAAACCTATTACCCTCTAGTTCTGGACTCCCCCATTCCAGGGAAACACCTTGTCTATTTATCCTATCCATGCCACTCATGATTTTATAGAAATCTGTAGGGTCACCCCTCGGCCTCTGGTACTCAAGGGAAAACAGCCCCATCCTGATCAGCTCAAACCCTGACAATATCCTTGCCAATCTTTTCTGAACCCTTTCAAGTTTCACAACACCCATGACTCTATGACATCCTTCCTAAAGCAGAGAGGCCAGTCCAGTACTGCACACAATATTCCAAATGTGGCCTAACCAATGTCTTGTACAGCTGCAACATAATCTCCCAAATCCTGTACTCAGACGATTGGGAAAGTTTTCAAAGCCCACAAAAGACAACCAGGAAAACATTGAGGTATCAACACCGGGTTGGGGGGGGGGGGGGGGGGGTAGTGGAGAAGGGAAAGGAAGCCAAAAGTGCTGGAGCCAAGGCAGAGGAAGAACAGAGGGTGCACAGCCGGCTTGAAGCTGCATGTGCTGTACTTATACCTGTTGCATTTACTTGTGGAAATCGGGTCCATTTTGAAAAGGAAAACAGAAAAGATATCTACTCCTCCCAATCTCTGTCCTCCTCACCTGGTAATTAACTCCCATACCTGAGTTGACAGGGTCTGCTCCCTCCCTGGTTTCACTCCCGTTGCTACAAGTGAACAGATTTTCCCGCCCCAGGATTAGCCCAGACGGAGGGATTTTCATTCATTCAGTGTCACTTCCGCGTTGTGACGTCACGAAAGGAGCGGATGGGCGGGGCCAGGCCGGGGGCACGACCTGCGCCTGCGCTGTCCTGCACCGTTTGCAAATATCCCTTCGCTTCAGAGAATCCCCACAGTGTGGGAGCAGGCCACTCGGCCCAACGAGTCCACACCGACCCTCTGAAGGGGAACCCACCCAGACCCATTCCCCTACCGCTCTACATTACCCTGACAAATACACCTAACCTGCACATCCCTGGGCACTATGGCCAATCCCAATCAAGGCCAGTGAGCAATGTAGTGATGTGGGAAATGAACATCACAGAATGATGGAGACAGGGAGAGTAAATGTACCAGCAATTAAAACTGGATTGCAAAGATCATAAAAATGTAAACCGAAAACAGTGTGTCTGCATGTGTGCTGCTCTGTTACAAAAGTGAATGAATTGACTGCACACATTGAAGAGAATAATTATGATCTGAGACTCCCTACAGAGACATGGCTTCAGGACGACAAGGATTGGATCTTGAATATCGAGGGGATAGTCAAACGGGAAGCTAGGTGAAGGTAGAGGGTTGGCATTGCTAATGAAAACACTGATCACAGTAATCCGGTGTCAGGTCGGATTTCAGGTCCTGGTTTCTCTGTCCTCTGTTGATCTCCTGTTCCCACAGAGTAAGATGTTGGTCTGTTCTCAGCTCTGCTGAAGTTTTGATTCTCCAACACCCCACCCCCCAACCCTTTACACCTTCCAGAACAATACAACATACAGTCAATCGAAACCCAATCCACTATCTCCCAGCCTGACAACCGACAAGACACAGAGTGTCGTCGTACCAGGGAATCAAACAAGAAAAGTGAAACAAAAAAATAGAAATAAATAGGTGCTCATGCTTAATGTTTGTCAATAGGAAGTAAACCAGAAATAGGGGTCTCCCAGGATAGTGCCCTACTTGAGGAATTCTCTTTGCTTTATATCTTACTATTAGTACCCAGCCATGACTTACAACAATAGTTATGCCAACAGAAATAAAGCATCTGTTAGCAAATAGACAGAGATACACAGCACGGACATAAACGTTTTAGCTGTAAGCACACACAAGTCCATGGGGTGAATTTGCATTTGCAGAATTATATTTTCAAATAAATTCTATTTTGCTCAAAAATACACAATCTGCAAGCTGTCAGAACATGTTGTATTTTATAAATTCCTACTTTAGAAACAGAACTAGTCAGATTCAAGGTGGGGATAAAGACAGACTCTGACTTTTAACGCATTGTCTGAGCTGAGATTGGTTTAGATTCCCTACAGTACGGAAACAGGCCCTTTGGCCCAACAGGTCCACACCAACCCTCCAAAGAGTAACCCACCAGGCCCCATTCCCCATATTTACCCCTGACCAATGCATGTAACAGAATGGGCAATTTAAGCATGGCCAATTCACCTAACCTGCATGTTTTTGGATTGTGGGAGGAAACCGGAGCACCTGGAGAAATCTCATGCAGACACGGGGAGAATGTGCAAACTCCACACAGACTGTGGCCAGTGGCTGGAATTGAACCTGGGTCCCAAGCGCTGTGAGGCAGAATTAAGAACCACTGAGCCACCATGCCACCCAGATGTTGTTACCTTTTGTGATAAAAACTTATGTTATCGAGATTTACATATGAATGATAGTTGCAACCCACTGTACAAGATGAGAGGTGTAACAATCCAGGTTTGTTCAATATATCATTTCAGTGGCAGGACACTTTAATCTTCTTCCATAAATTCTGTGCCTTATGATCTTGTACTCCACAACCACCTGATGATGGAGCAGTGCTCCGAAAGCTAGTACTTCTTGGTGTTGTGTTATGTTTAACTTTGTCCAGGTTCGGGTGGATTGACCATGCTAAATTACCCAGTGTTCAGTGTTGTGCGGATTCGGTTGGATTGGCTGTGCTAAATTACCCATGGTGTCCAGGTAGGGTGCAGGTTAGAGTGGATTCGCTATGTTAAATTACCCATAGTGCCCAGTGATGGGTTAGCTGTGGGAAATAGTTTCACAGTAATAAAAGCAGGAGGAGAGAGTGAGGTCTGCAGATGCCGGAGATCAGAGCCGAAAATGCGTTGCCGGAACAGCGCAGGTCAGGCAGCATCCAGGGATCAGGAGAATCGATGTTTCGGGCATAAGCCCTTCTTCAGGAATAAAAGCAGGAGTCAGCCATTTTGCCCATCTAGCCTGCCCCGTTCTTCATTGCGATCACGGCCGATCTATCCATCGTCTCAGCTCCTCCTCGCAGCATTGCCCCAACTACCCTTAATTCCCCAACCATGCAAAAACCCATTTTGAACATATTTAATGAAGAGAATTCCATAGATTCACTACACTCCAGGAAAAGCAGTAGTCCTCACTTTCTCCTCCTCATCTCTGTCCTAAATCTACTCCCCCTAGTCTTGAGGTCTGGTCTCACCCACCAGCAGAAGTGACTGGATAGGGTTCGGCTTCATCCCCACAGTGCAATGAATTCCCATTTTTCGCCAAAATTGCAGATGTACTCCCTTTACCCAGTCGCTGTCTCACAAATGCAAGATTTCATTGTAACTTCTTCTGCTCCCAGGAAGGACAAAACATCTTTGAAAGCTGCTCTGAAAGTCCAGTCTTCACAACCACACTTCTGCTTTCTCCAAAGACGATTAGTGTCATACAGCACTGAAACAAACCCTTTGGTCCAATTCATCTGATCAGATATCCAAAACTAATCTAGTCTCATTTGTCTGCATGTGGCCCATATCCCTCTGAACCCTTCCTATTCATATCCCCATCCAGATGCTTTTCAAATGTTGTAATTTTATCAGCCGCCACCACTCCCTCTGGCAGCTCGTTCCATACATGCACCAATCTCTGCGTGAAGTTGCCCCTCAGGTCCCTTTGAAATCATTCCCCTCTCACCTCAAACTTATGGCCTCAAGCTTTGGACTCCCTTACCCTGGCCAAAAGACCTTGGGTCTTCACCATATCCATGCCTCTTACAAACATCTATAAGGTCACCCCTCAGACTCTGATCCTTCAGGTGAGGATCTAAAATTTGAATTTAGGTTATTGTCACATGCAACAAGTACATGTAGATTTTTACTAACCACAAAATGGCTTTTCAATTTAAAATAATACAACAAAATGGCCGAGAATAATGATCGAACTCTGTGAACGTGTCCTGCTGTTTTGCAGAATTAAGCTAAAATCCAAAGATAAGAGGACAATGGAGTTTGTTTAAAATGAACACTGACACATTAATTGACCAATTGAACTAACCTTGAGCTGCTACCATGGCATGATGATTTACGTAATTAAGACTCCTTTCCCAGGAAATATCATTTGATTAACCTGCTGTGAATCATGTCACCTTATTATATTTGATTGATATTTTCTTGAAATTAAGGCTGTACTGTGTCTTAAAAAAAAACTTAAATAAATCATGTGTAATTTTTGAATGTACTTGCACAACTTCACCATGGAACACAGAAGCTTTAACCGCTGTGTTGCTGGACAGAATTGTGTCAAGATGCCTTATTAAACTGATAACCTTGCTTTGTACAGACGCATTCCATTGATTCTTTAGACCAATCGCGAACCAAAAGGCTCCTTCACTCTGGATAAGTTAGTCTGGCCAATTAACCCTAACCTGCACATTCCTAGGCACTATAGGTAATTTAGCATGACCAATCCATTCCTGGACACGATGTGTAATTTAGCACAGCCAATTCACACAAACCTGCACCTCCCTGGACACAGTGAGCACTTTAGCATGGTCAATCCACCCTAACCTGTACAAAGTTAAAAAACATCTCACACACCCAGGTTATCGTCCAACAGGTTTATTTGGAAGGACCAGCATTTGGAGTGCTGCTCCTTCATCAGGTGGTTGTGGAGAATAACATCATAAGGCACAGAATTTATAGAAAAACAGTAGTGTCCTGCCACTGAAATGATATATTGAACAAACCTGGATTGTTAAGCCTTTCATATTTCAGAATGGGTTGCAGGTATCATTAATATGTAAATCCCAGAACTTCCTGTAAGACACTTTCTTGAGATAACTTAAGGTTTTATAACAAAAGGTGTCATCTCAACTTAGACAATGCATTAAAGGTGTGAGGTTTGAGTCTGTCTGTATCCCAATCTTGAATCAGACAGGTGGTATTTCCAAAGTGGAATTTACAAAATATGACTGGATTGACTGCCTGCGTGAACTGCCGAGTCTCATCCACCAGCTGAAATAACTGGCTAGGGTAGGGCTTCATCCCCATAGTGCAATGAATTCCCATTTTTTGCCAAAATCGCAGATGTACTCCCTTTACTCAGTTGCTATCTCACAAATGCAAGATTTCATTGTATTCTTCTGCTCCCAGTAAGGGCAAAACATCTTCGAAAGCTGCTCTGAAAGTCTAGTCTTCACAACCACACTTCTGCTTTCATCAAAGACGATTAAGAGCCATACAGCATGGAAACAGACCCTTAGGCCCAACTTGTCCATGATGACCAGATATCCAAAATTAATCTAGTCCCGTTTGCCAGCATGTGACCCACACGGTTTCAAACCGTCCCGATTCATGTACCCAGCCAGATGCATTTTAAATATAATTGTACGAGCCTCCACCAATTCCTCTGGCATCTCGTTCCACGCATGCACAACTGTCTATGTGAAAAAGTTGTCCTTCACGTCTCTTTTAAATCATTCCCCTCTCACCTCAAACATATGTCCTCTAGCTTTGGAGTCCCCTACTCTAGGGAAATTCCTGATGAAGGGCTTTTGCCCGAAACGTCGATTTTCCTGCTTCTCAGATGCTGCCTGACTTGCTGTGCTTTTCCAGCACCACTCTGATCTAAACTCTGGTTTCCAGCATCTGCAGTCCTCCATTTTGCCTACGTCGAACCCTTTACCTGTCTACATCTATCCCCACTTCACCAACCAGCACACCCTTTATCTGCATCGCCCCCTAAACCCATCCCCCTGCATCGCCCCCTAAACCCATCCCCAATCCTGAAGAAGGGTTACACCTGAAACGTTGACTTCTCCACCTCCTGATACTGCCTGGCTTGCTGTGTTCTTCCAGCCACCTACCTGTGTATTTTGCCAATTGAGACACAAACCTGGCGCAACGTTTCCAGAGTCTCTCCGCATCCCGACTCACTCTCTTTCCTTTTAGTTGCTGCAAGTCAACAACTGAATCCCAGAATGAAAAAATAAATGGAAAAGGTGGCAAGAGAAGAGTGCCGTACTCATAGATAATGGACAGAGGAAGGAATGTGCAGTCTGGGATGAAGCTCAATGTTCATTCAGACACGAACAGCAGCAGCTTCAGAACCTCACGGTCCAACTTCTGCATTCAGACAATGGGGTGCCTCTCATTGGCAGGAGGACAAATGTCCTTCCGGTCCTCCTGTGCTCTCTATTGGTCAATCAAAAGAAGGTCCCGCGCCTCTTTTGCCAATAGTGATTAGCATGCGCACTATTATTTGCTGACACCAGCGAGCATGCGTACTGCGTTGTTGACACTGGCAAACATGCGCAGTATGCTCTTTGAGGCTGCTGCTGTTATTGACAGATTTTAAGTGTCCAAATGCCAACAGGGAAAAAAGGGGTGGAGCCACAATTTTTTTTCCCTGTGGTTCGACATTTTATTGCTTCTGCATTTTGTCTGGTTACTCCACTTTTGTATGTCTTTTGCCCTTGTTGAGAGAGAGTGTGCCCCAGTGAGCTGTCTATGGGATGGAGCTGTAACCAGTTACACAGACTGAAGTAATATTATAGTATTCGCAGCAGGGAGTAACTGCACACATTTCCTGAGTGTGATCACAGTTTCAATTGTTCATCAAAATCCGGGAGCCAAAAGGACACCAGAACGACAGAGAAGTCGTGGAAATGCGGGGAGTGTGCTAACGGATTCCATTCCCTGTCGGTACATGAGATTTATCAGCTCAGTCGCAGTTGGGAGAGGCAGTTCTTCAAAACATTATTACAACATTATTTCCCGTTGACAAAAACACATTCACGCTGCCTGAACTTATACAAGTGCCCTGACATCACATCTTTAATCATAGCTTTGA